>NC_086098.1:193161103-193464133 GCF_963921235.1 Mobula hypostoma
CAACCTTGCACTCAATGTCAGTCGAGCTGATTGTGGACTTCAGAAAGGGTAGGACAAGGGATCACGAACCAATCGTCATAGAGGGATCAGAAGTAGAGAGTGTGAGCAATTTCAAGTTCCTGGGTGTCAAGATCTCTGAGGACCTAATCTGGTCCCAACAGATCAATGCAGCAAAAAGAAGGCAAGGCAGTGGCTATATTTCATTAGGACTTTGAGGAAATTTGGTTTGTCACCTAAGACACTCAAAAACTTCTACAGATGTACCATGGAGAGTATTCTGACAGACTGTCTGGTATGGGTGGGGGGGGCTATGGGCACAACATCATAAACTACAGAAAGTTGTAAAATCAGTCAGCTCTATCTTGGATATTCAAGCATCTTCAACAAGCGGTGTCTCACAAAGGCAGCTTCCGTCATTAAGGACTCCAACACCCAGGACATGTCCTCTTCCCACTGGTACCATCAGGAAAGAGGTACAGAAGCCTGCAGGCATGTACTCACTGATTCAGGAACAGGTTCTTCCCCTCTACCAACAGATTACAAAATTGACATTGAATCCATGAACACTACCTTAAATTTTATTATTTTTGTTTTTGCACTATTTTTAATTTAACTATTACACACACACACACACACACACACACACACAGAGTACTGCTGCTGCGTTAACAAATTTCGCGACTTATGCCGGTGATATTAAACCTTATTCTGATTCTGAACATAGGGGTCTAAGTGCACTTAAATCAAGAAATAAAATACTGAATTATAACTTTCATCTTAATTTACACACTCAGTGTGTTGTATAATCAGTTACTGCTTTAAATTAAAAATGCACTGCACACTGGGGTCAGCATTCTAAAACTGACAGCTCTTCAAAAGAATAAGCTACCCAAACAACTCAAGTTTTTATAAGTCTTTGTACTTCAGATTCAACTAGCCTTTTCCACTCCCACCAAATATTCCCTTCTAAGCAGCAGTATCATTGAAAAAAGATTGAACAGTAACCTGATCTGGAATGGAAAAGAAAGCAATTCAAGTTTATCTATCCATATCCAAGCAAATACATTTTTGAAAGGTAGCTCAGATTTTTTTTTGAGGACAAAATAATGGATAGTTTGATGAACAGTGTAAATTCTCTTGCTTGACGTGCAAAAGACAACATCAGATCATTCAATTGTTAGCAAACTGGAAATACAAATGGACCAAAAATAAAAAGTTGCAGCATAATTTAATTAAATTGAAAAACAAAACATGATTTTAAGATGCAAACAACAGGAATTCTGCAGATGCTGGAAATTCAGGCAACACACATCAAAGTTGCTGGTGAACGCAGCAGGCCAGGCAGCATCTCTAGGAAGAGGTACAGTTGACGTTTCAGGCCGAGACCCTTCGTCCTGACCGTTCACCAGCAACTTTGATGTGTGTTCCATGATTTTAAGATGTGCTGATAAAGATACATTACATATATGGTAACTTATGTCTAGATTTTTAAGTGGAAGGATGCTAAACATAAGTCAATAGGCAAGCATCAGCAAAATTACACAATCTATATTAATGACAGCAAACCTAATTACACCATTAACTACCTAAACATTCTATAGAAAAGATATTTTGCTGTCCAATACAGCCATAAGGTGAAGGCCTTTTAAAAAATATCAGTTTCAATGTCAAACATTATTTCAGTGTACAATACAGGAAGATGTAGAAGCTTTGAAGAAGGCGCATTAAAAGTTAACCAGAATATTGCCTGGATGAGAGAGTATTAGCTATAAGAAGAGGTTGGATGAACTTGGATTGCTTTCTCAAGTCCAAACGTCATTCAACTACACACATGTATACAGCTAAATGAAACTGTTCCTCTGGGACCAAGGTGTAAAACACAGTACAAACAGCACAGGTAGTTAAAATAGTACATGCTGCCACAAAAATATTAGCGCAAGTCCCTGAGTGGCATTGCCTGAAGATTAATGGTGCATGTGATGTTGTCCTGAGCCACCTTTTTTTCTCTCTGAAGTATAGGAGGCTGAGAGATAACCCAATAGAAGTATATAAAATTAAGAGAGACAAGGATAGGGTCGACAGACATTTTCCCCAGGGTAGGAATGTCAAATATTAGAGGATGTGCACTTAGAAGTGAGAAGATAAAGTAAGTTTTGACTCTTTTTTTATACATACACAGAGAATGATAGGTGCCGGGGAGGTGCTATAAGCAGCTAGAAAAGTGACTTCCAGACAGGTGCATCAGATATTAGGGAATGGAATAATACAGACCACATGCAGGAAGATAGAAAATATACTCTTCCTCTGAAATTTAAAGAGACCCTAAAATGAGGAGAACAAAGGGTGATCGGATTTTTAAAAAAATCAAACTGGTCAAACAAATCCAGAACTCCCTGGATAGCATGGATAGCAACAGAAATGCACAGGACAATATCAACAATGACAATGCAGAGTTATAAATGCGTATGCAAACCAAACAGAAATACAAAACAAATCACTGCGGAAATCAAAATTAAAATAACAGGCAGAGAGAGCATATTAGAAAGTTTTAGCAACTGACACAAATTGAAGTCCAAAATCATTCTGCAGGCAGATACTGTACTACATTGAGGAGTGATGGTCAACAAGGACAAAAAGCGGAAACTTGCACATGGATGTTGAATACACTAATATGGTACCAAATGAGTAGTTTGAATCTTTCTTCATTCCACAGCTGTGAGTGCTTTCAAAGTAATAGCAAAGAAGATAGTTAAGACACTGGACATATTAAAAATGAGATAACATGGATGGTCCAGAAATTTTGGCTGAACCCAAGTATGATCTTCGATAAGGAACAAATTATGTGAGGAAAACACTCACAACCACCCAAGCAGCAAGGGGGAGGAGTGTAGGAGATTGGAAAAGTCCTTTGCGTTAAACAGTTTGTTAGTTTCACTAGCAGCTATCAGTGGGTACTCCATCTCTCAGACATAGATGATAGGGAAGCAGTCTAGTCTGACCACTATATCTGTATCTCAGCACAGATCAGCTGAAGCTGCAGTTGGACTCACTGGGCATACAGGAGGTAGAGTGTCATAGAAGTTTCAGGGATTAAGGGCATACCGAAGTTCAGTCAGATAGATAGGTGACCACCAGAAGAGGCAGGCAAGTATTGCAGGGGTCTCCTGTGGCTCTCCCTCATACCAGTCTGAATACTGCTGGACTATTTGGAAGGAGCAGAAGGGGGAAATGGTCTCTCTGAGGAGAATAGCGGCAGCAGCCAGACCAGTGGCTCCATGACTGTCAAAATGTAAAACAATATTGGGCAAAGTCTAGGTGAGCAACAGAGATACTGAAATTTTAGTCAGGGGCACAGGCTGGTGTTTGTGTGGTTGTAAGCAAGACTCTAGCATGGCATGCCTCCTCTCTAGTGCCAAGGTCAAAGCTTTCTCTGAACATCCACAGGAAATTGTACAAGAGGGTGAGCACCAATAAGTCATGGTTCAATTGGCAAAAAATGACAGGCAGAAAGACAGATGTGGTTTCACAAAGAGGAATTTAGGGAGTTATAGTACTGTGCAGAAGTCTTAGATTTTTTTAAATATGGTTTCAGACGGCATGGCCTCCACAGAGCCCTGATCCCATCATCGAGATGGTCTGGGATTACCTAAAAAGACAGAAGCATGTGAGACAACCAGTCTGCAGAACTATAGCAAACTCTCCAAGAAGCTTGGCACAACCTACCAGCCAATTTTCTTATAAAATTGCACAACAATGTACCTAAGTGAACGGATGCAATTTTAATGGCAAAGGGTGATCACACCAAATACCGATTTGATTTAGTTTTGTACTGTTTACTGCTCTTTATAGTAATTTTTTGATATTTAGAAACTTTATTTCATTATTTTTGAAAGCATCTTCACTTTACGGAATTTTTTTTACATGTGCCTAAGACTTTTGCACAGTACTGTACGTAGTAAATTTAAATAAAACAGGACCTCCAGTATTGTAACTTCAGGATTACTCTCTGTGCCACAGCTAATGAGGCAAGATAGTACAGTTAAATATATGGCCAAGGAGCTGGCACAGGAAGGCTGCAGGTACACAGATCACTGGGCTCTTTCAGGGTAAGTGGGGCCTATACAAAAGGAATGGGTTGCACCTAGAATGGAATCAACAATCTGGCAGGGAAAGTTGCCAGTGCTACTCATCACCCCTCACCATCTACCTGTGATACTGCTTTCAGTGAACCATGCACTTGCATTCCCAAATTGCTCTGGTCCAAACACTCAACGGGCCCTACCTACCTTCACTGCATGTCTTACCATGTTCCAAAATGCAATATCTCAGTTTTCTGGACTAAAAGCCATTTGCCAATCCTCAGCTCACATACTTAGCTGATCAAGTGCCCCCCCCACCTTCTGTATCTTTTCATAACCTTCTATGATATCTACACCACCTATTTTAGTATCATGTACAAACTTACTAACCATGTCTTGTACAGTCACATTCAATTTGTTAATATAAATTACAAACAACAAAAGTCACAGCACCCAAAGCAACATTTAACGTATTATGTACAATTATTAAACTAGAAAGAGTAGACAAAAGATTAGCTAGGATGTTGCCTAGACTTGGGAGCCTGAATTACAAGGAAAGAATATATAAACTATATTCCCTAGAATGTAGGAGACTGTGGTGAGATCTGCAGTACAAGGTAATGAGGGAATTGTGCTTTTTCATTGTCCATAGCCTTTCCTCAAGGAGAAGCTACTAAAAACAAGATTGGATGGGTTTAAGATCAGAAGGGGATAAAAGGGGATATCGGGTGCAGCTTCTTCATACAAAGGGTATCAGGTATTTGGAATGAGTTGCCATAAATAGTGGCTGGTGCAGGTTTATTATTAGCAATATTTAAAAACCCTACTGGGTGGTATGGTAGCATAGCGGTTAACATAATGCCAACGACCCAAGTTCATTTCCTACTGCTGTCTGTAAGGAGTTTGTATGTTCTCCCGTGACCTTGTGGGTTTTCTCCAGGTGCTCTGGTTTCCTCCAATGAAGTACAGGTTAGTAAGTTACTGGGGTGGAATTGGGTGGCACCAGCTTGATGTGCCCAAAGGACCTGTTACCATGCTGTAAGCTATAAATAAATAAGCAAATGGAGAAGAGGGCTATGTGCTAAATGTGGTCAAATGGGACTAGTTCACTGGGCAGCACAATAGGCATAGACAGGCTGAGCTGAAGGACCTGTTTCCACACTGATGGACTACTGTTATGCCAAATGGCCACCAACTATTCTACATGAAGAAGGAAACTTGACAGGGTTGACAATGAGAGTTGTTGGTAACTACTTCCACTGGTTTTGGAGTCCAACACCAGTGGGTAGACTTGTGGAAAGGAAAGATAAATGGCAGATTAAATTCAATAATGCTAAAGTCTAAACTGAGTAAGAATAAAGGAAAGAACTAAATGAGCTTTAAAAAAAAATCTATGAAAAAAGCTGAAATTGGAGGTAGCAAAACAAATTTGGAAGTCGACAAAATACCTTCCCTGAAAACAAGCAGGTACAGAACCCTTGGAACATAAATCATGAATCGTGCTTGACTATAAAAAGTAAATGCTCTCCACCCCCATAAATAATCTTCTTTCAAATAAAAAACCTTATCTTTTTAAGTATGGACGCTTTCTGGGTTCTGCAGAAATGCTGCCAGATGAGATTGTAAAAGTTGCATTGGTAGGTTAATTAGCTACAGATATTTGGTCTTAAACAGATCTTTGTTACATTAGTACAGTATAGGGCTATACTACAGATTTAAAACATGCTGAACCATAGGAATTGACATACTAGAGAATTTCACTTTGTTATATTTATAAAGAAACAAGGTTCAATTATTGTTGGAAATTCTTCTTGCAGTTCTGGTCCACACATTACAAAATCAATATTGGAACAATGGAGAAAACACAGAAATGTTAGTAGAATTAAGAGGATCCAAGCCATAAAGGAAAGACTGAATTGCTTGTGCCTTGTTTCCATGATAAAAAATCTAAAGGCCTTTAAAATTATAGATGCGTTTCATTAAGTCAAGAGTAATTTCAACTTGTGCACAAGTCCTGAACAAACTGATACAAATGCAGAATAAAAGCTTTTATTTTATAGAAAAGATAGTGATTGCATCCAAATGGGACTTGTTCATAATTAAGTAAAATCCTGATGTATCCATGAGGAGGAAGTGAATAACAATATAGAGAATGAAATAAACAAATACTGCAGATGTTGGAATTCTGAAATAAAACAATGCTGATCAGGCAGCAATCGTGGAATGAGAAACAATTTACATTTCAAATCTGAAACCCTTCATCAGATTCCACAGGAATTATCTGACCTGCTCAGAGAGTTTGCAATATTTACTGTTCTTATTAAAGAGTTGATAGAAATTAAGAGCTGGTCCTTAGGCATCCATGTGGAATATGAACTACAGCACTTCCTCTAATTTCAGCTACAGTTTTATTGTTTCTCTGCTATTATCATGCTGTCTCATTTTCCAAAAATGTAGCTATTGAACACATTATTAAATACTTAATTACATCTGAATATTCTATGATGAGATCTACTCGAATATATATTTTCTTTTACATTTATAACCTTCATTCTGAAAATTCTAAAGCCAGTGGGGGGGGGGGATATCTAAATACAGGTCTCAATCCTCACCCTACCTAGTACTGCCATTCTCTTCTAATCTGCACCACCTGCAATTAACGGAATATGCAACCAGCCATTTAATTGTTAAATCTCCCATGCTGTTCTGAACTATGCATGTTACCCTGTCTCTAGTCTCTAAAGTAACAGCAAAGCAAGGTGACAATTAGTAGTGAAGTCATTTTGCATTCCTACATCATATCTAGTACTTAAAAAGTAAAAAACTCCCAAATGAAGAGATGGACTAAAGTTCCGAAAAAAAATTAAAAACAAGTATGTTCACAGCTAAAAAGCTGAATGCAATCTGGAAAAATGTCATTGCTGGAATCATCTGATCCGCTACATGGGTAAAAGTTATCAAGCTTTGACTTTTAAAAACATTCAAATGAAAAACAAAGCAAGAGAGATCCTCAAGAGTTAATATCAAAAGCGTACTTAAAAATACAATATTCATGTAATGCAGAGTTGAAATCAAGAACTACAACAGAGTGTACTGCTAATGGATGGAAAACTCTAATGCCAAGGAATCACTGGATGCCAAAGGTCGCTTAGGCAGAAGATAACAGCCTTCCACATATAATCTAGTCATCAGAAAATAAATGATACTTAACTTTGATAAGTTCATCAAAACTGTTTAAAAATCATGACTGGCAGGGTCTCATTTTAAAAGGCAAGAACTCGGATCAATTAAATACAAGATGATTTTACATGAATACTCAAGATTCATAAGATACCAGTTGGTAAGCAGCTTCCAAGGTTAACACAAGTAGATATCAAAATAAGAACAGCTACAGAGACAGGCAAAACACCTTTCATAACTTTGACACAAAATACTTATCGATGACATCTAATGATGCCTGTCAACAAGACACCAAAATTATATCTAGAATACTTTTACACAATTATTTATTCAGAGTTGCTCTGACACAGATTTTCACATTTAGCAATTAGATGTTAATTCCTAAATTAGACACACAATCATTTCAAACAAGTCTGTTTTATTCATTAAATAAAGCACCTACAAACTTACATTTTTTTTCCAAAACAAGATCCAATATTCTCAAGATCTGTGCAGTTATCATGTTATTTGAATGCAAAAAATAGATATATCTTCATATTATAGCCAATATTTTCAAGATAATGCTTGGGAGCTCCCTTAAAGAAGGCACAATAACTTCTCAAGACCCTTGTCAAACATTCCAAACTTGGTTAATACTGATAAAAATTCTCAAAACTTTCAAATCCCGCTGGTAAATAAACATTACACTTCAGAAATACCACCAGCAAACAACTCTATTAATACGGAGGGGGGTGGTAAGATTGAACTGAAACCCTTAAAATTTAAAGCGGCCCATCAAAACATAAACCGAAGAAATGACTGCTAGTAGGTGGCCGACACACACGAGTTGCTGTGAGGGGATAAAACAGATCAGCCGAGTCCAGTCCGTACCCACTCTGCCCTACTCTATAGTAACTCCTAAAGAGCTGCTTCCTTTAACACTAAGCCGCCCGGTGAGAGTCAACAGACAGCTGATATCCTTAGGCCGTCGCCATCTAACGGCACAGCACCACCCGAAACGTGACTCCCCGCCGCTTTGCAGCGCCAGTGCCCCCCAGGACACAGTCCCATAACCCACCGCCACCTCGGATGATGCCAGCCTTGCCCTCCTGCCAACGAGCTGGGGGAAGGGGGAAGACACCTTTACTCTTACCCTCCTCTGCGCCATCTTGGAATCCACGTGTCACACACAACGTCATCGGATGTGTGATCAAGCCCCGCCTCTTACCAATGTAGCTGTTGCTGTCAGTGTTACAATTCAGGAATTGTTCATTTGATGAAAGTTTGAGGAAGTTGCTGCTATAATTTTCCTTTTCTCTTTAATTGGGCACTTGCAGCTGAACACAAATCGTAAACGAAAGCACATATTTAGACTGCATGTCTGACAGAAGGATTGGTGTTGGAGCAAAGGACCGAGCCTACAGTTGGGAGTTTTCTCTCAGGAAAGAAGGAAGTAGCGAACGGGAGGTGGTGGTGGTTGAATGGAGTTGAGTGGAGGAAGAGGAATGGCAGGTTTCTGGGAACCGGGAAGATAAGCGGCCGGTTGAAGATTGGCTTATCTTCCAATGATGAGGACAGTAGACAGGATTTTTAAAAAAGGAAGAGTTTAAGGTTTTGTTGAGTCTTCAAAGTGATCCTGTTTCTGATATAAGACCATTAGATATAGGAGCAGGATTAGGCTATTTGGCCCATCGAGCTACTGTGCCATATCATAACGGCTGATCCATTAGCTTGTCAGCCCTAATCTCCTGCCTTATCCCCATATTTCTTCATGCTCTGACTAATCAAGAATCTATCAGAATCTTTTCAGAAAGCATTTGAAAAGGTGCCACACATGAGGCTGCTTACAAGATAAAATCCTATGGTGTTACAGAAAGATACTGGTATGGATAGAGGAATGGCTGACAGACAGGAGATAGCGAATGGGAATAAAGGGGGTCTTTTCTGGTTGGCTGCCAGTGACTAGTGGTGTTCCTCAGGGGTCATTAATGGGACTGCTTCTTTTCACATTGTTTGTCAATGATTTGGATAATGGAATTGATGGCTTTGTGGCAAAGTTTACAGATGATACGAAGATAGATGGAGGGGTAGGTAGTGCTGAGGAAGCAAGGTGATTACTGTAGGGCTTAGACAAATTGGAGGAATGGACAAAAAAAACTGGCAGATAGAATACAGTCAACATACATCAAAGTTGCAGGTGAACGCAGCAGGCCAAGCAGCATCTATAGGAAGGGGCGCAGTCGACGTTTCAGGCCGAGACCCTTCGTCAGGACTAACTGAAGGAAGAGTGAGTAAGGGATTTGAAAGCTGGAGGGGGAGGGGGAGATGCAAAATGATAGGAGAAGACAGGAGGGGGAGGGATAGAGCCGAGAGCTGGACAGGTGATAGGCAAAAGGGGATACGAGAGGATCATGGGACAGGAGGTCCAGGAAGAAAGACAAGGGGGGGGTGACCCAGAGGATGGGCAAGAGGTATATTCAGAGGGAGAAAAAGGAGAGTGAGAGAAAGAATGTGTGCATAAAAATGAGTAACAGATGGGGTACGAGGGGGAGGTGGGGCCTTAGCGGAAGTTAGAGAAGTCGATGTTCATGCCATCAGGTTGGAGGCTACCCAGACGGAATATAAGGTGTTGTTCCTCCAACCTGAGTGTGGCTTCATCTTAACAGTAGAGGAGGCCGTGGATAGACATGTCAGAAAGGGAATGGGATGTGGAATTAAAATGTGTGGCCACTGGGAGATCCTGCTTTCTCTGGCGGACAGAGCGTAGATGTTCAGCAAAGCGGTCTCCCAGTCTGTGTCGGGTCTCACCAATATATAAAAGGCCACATCGGGAGTACTGGACGCAGTATATCACCCCAGTCGACTCACAGGTGAAGTGATGTCTCACCTGGAAGGACTGTTTGGGGCCCTGAATGGTGGTAAGGGAGGAAGTGTAAGGGCATGTGTAGCACTTGTTCCGCTTACACGGATATTACACTGTTATTCTAGGACGAGGGAGATGTCTTCTTTTTTTAAAGAAAGGGGCTTCCCTT
The DNA here is from genome assembly GCF_963921235.1 of Mobula hypostoma. Lineage (NCBI taxonomy): Eukaryota > Metazoa > Chordata > Chondrichthyes > Myliobatiformes > Myliobatidae > Mobula > Mobula hypostoma. Next base: position 193,171,374 of record NC_086098.1, read on the forward strand.
CCTCCACTATCAACTCTACTCTTAAACGCATCTCCCCCATTTCATGTACATCTGCTCTCACTCCATCCTCCCACCACCCCACTAGGAATAGGGTTCCCCTGGTCCTCACCTACCACCCCACCAGCCTCCGGGTCCAACATATTATTCTCCGTAACTTCCGCCACCTCCAACGGGATCCCACCACTAAGCACATCTTTCCCTCCCCCCCTCTCTCTGCATTCCGCAGGGATCGCTCCCTACACAACTTCCTTGTCCATTCGTCCCCCCCCATCCCTCCCCACCGATCTCCCTCCTGGCACTTATCCGTGTAAGCGGAACAAGTGCTACACATGCCCTTACACTTCCTCCCTTACCACCATTCAGGGCCCCAAACAGTCCTTCCAGGTGAGGCAACACTTCACCTGTGAGTCGACTGGGGTGATATACTGCATCCGGTGCTCCCGATGTGGCCTTTTATATATTGGCGAGACCCGACGCAGACTGGGAGACCGCTTTGCTGAACATCTACACTCTGTCCGCCAGAGAAAGCAGGATCTCCCAGTGGCCACACATTTTAATTCCACATCCCATTCCCATTCTGACATGTCTATCCATGGCCTCCTCTACTGTAAGGATGAAGCCACACTCAGGTTGGAGGAACAACACCTTATATTCCGTCTGGGTAGCCTCCAACCTGATGGCATGAACATCGACTTCTCTAACTTCCGCTAAGGCCCCACCTCCCCCTCATACCCCATCTGTTACTCATTTTTATGCACACATTCTTTCTCTCACTCTCCTTTTTCTCCCTCTGTCCCTCTGAATATACCTCTTGCCCATCCTCTGGGTCATTCCCCCCCTCCTTGTCTTTCTTCCCGGACCTCCTGTCCCATGATCCTCTCGTATCCCCTTTTGCCTATCACCTGTCCAGCTTTCGGCTCTATCCCTCCCCCTCCTGTCTTCTCCTATCATTTTGCATCTCCCCCTCCCCCTCCAGCTTTCAAATCCCTTACTCACTCTTCCTTCAGTTAGTCCTGACGAAGGGTCTCGGCCTGAAACGTCGACTGCGCCTCTTCCTATAGATGCTGCTTCGCCTTCTGCGTTCACCAGCAACTTTGATGTATGTTGCTTGAATTTCCAGCATCTGCAGAATTCCTGTTGTTTGAGATAGAATACAGTGTTGGGAAATGTATGACAATTCATTTTGGTAAAAGGAATAATAGTGCAGACTATTAACTAAATGGGGAGAAGATTCAAACATCAAAGGTGCAGAGGAACTTTGGAGCAAAACTCTCAGAAGGTTAACTTACAGACTAAGTCTGTGGTAAAGAAGGCAAATGCAATGTTGGCATTCATTTCAAGCGGAATAGAATATAAAAGCAAGGAGATCATGCTGAGGCTTTGTAAGACACTAGTCAGGCCACACTTGGAATAGTGTCAACAGTTTTGGGCCCATATTTCAGAAGGGATGTGATATTATTGGGGAGAGTCCAGCGGAGGTTCACAAGGGTGATTCCGGGAATGATGGGGTTAACATAGGAGGAGCGTTTGGCAACTGAGGGCCTGTACTCACTTGAATTTAGAAGAATGCAGGGAGATCTCATTGAAACCTACTGAATATTGAAAGGACTAGATAGGGTGGATGTAGAAAGGTATTTCCTATGGTGCAGATATCCAGAACTAGAGGACACAACCTCAAAATTGAGGGGCAACCTTTTAGAACAGAGGTAAGGAGGAATATTTTTTTGCCAGAGAGTGGTGAATCTGGAATGCTCTGCTACAGATTGGTGGAGGCCAAGTATGTGGGTATATTTAAGGCAGAAGTTGATAGTTTCCTGATTGGTCAGGGCATCAAAAGATATGGCAAGAAGGCAGGTTTATGGGGTTCAGTGGGATCTGGGATCAGCCACGATAGAATGGCAGAGCAGACTTGATGGGCTGAATGGCCCAATTCTAATCCTATGTCTTATAGTCTTAGGGACTATCAATCTCTGCCTTCAATATACTCAATGACTTGGTCTCCACAGCGCCTGTGGCAACAGATTCCGCAGACTCTCTGGCTAAAGAAAATCCTCCTCATCTCTACTTTAAATGAACATCCCTCTATTCTGAGGCTGTGTCCTCTAGCCTTAGACTCCTCCACCATTAGAAACATCCACTCCACATCCACTCTATTGAGGCCTTTCAACATTCAAAAGGTTTCAGTGAGAATTAATTCTTCTGAATTCCAGTGAGTACTGGCCCAGAGCCATCAAATGTACCTCATATCAATACAATTAGCCTAACTCAGGATTTGAAAACAAAAACATGAGGAGATATTGTGGGCGCTAAATCTTTAAGAAACGAGGCACTCTTTGTATTTTTAAACCCATTCTTTGGGCTTAAAAGCTGTGGGAGGAAGGAAAATAACACCAAGAAATTATATTGAACGACCATGGCTTTAAGGAGTAATCTCTGGAATGCCTCTTCTAGATATATTCATGGACCAAGTTAAAAATAATTTAGTCAGGGGAAAAATTGTGGACATTAAATGTTTGAAGGGGTTTAGTGGTGGAGTCAGAATGGATAGCTTATCAGTGTCAATTAAACTTGATGGAAAAAAAGGTGCTGGATAGAGCCAACTTGGGTTATATGGTTCAAGTCTATGTGCCTCCCACTCTGAGTTGTTTTCAGTGCCAGAAGTTTGGTCATGTAGCAGTTGTGTGTAAGGGTAAAAATCTGTGTGGTAGACGTGATGGAGAACATGGTTATGGCAATTGTGGAGAAAGCGGTAGGCTGAATTGCAGCAACAGCAGAGGAAAACATAGCTCTGCTTATGCAGGGTGCACTGTATATAAGGAAGCTGTGGAAGTGCAGTTTTTAGGTGGAAATGGGTATATCATATGCAGAGGCTCTGCAAAAAGTACAAAAGACAGTGTCAATGAAACCTACTAATATCCAGAATACAGGTAGTTTAAAGATGGTGTGTTGTAAAGTGCATAATAAAGGATTCTCTGATTGTTGATAAACTAAATTTTCTCACTTTCATGGCAGATGTGGTAAATTGTATAGTACAAACTAAAAGTAGGACAGAAAAAAATACATTAAAAGCTGCAGAAAAAAAATCTAGAGATAAAAGACTGTACTATAGAAATTATTAATGATGCCTTACAAGGAGGAATAAATAACGTTCAGGCTTTAAAGGAGGATTGGTAATGGTTTTTCTGATCTTACAATTGAATGCAAGAAGACTGTTATGGTCAAGGGCATAAAAAATGTATTGAAGATTTACCAAATAAACCTGGTGTTATGTTTGTATAGGAAACTTGGTCGATATCTTGTGTACATTTTAAGATACAAGGTTAAGTTGATATAAGATGTGGTCACAAAATGGGAAATGATTAGATTAGATTTGATTAGATTCAACTTTATTGTCATTGTGCCGAGTACAGATACAAAGCCAATGAAATGCATTTAGCTTCTGACCAGAAATGCAAAGAATAGTGTTATTTACAAAATAACTGCGAATAAAAAAGTGCTACAGCACATAAATATAAAAGTACTGAGACAGTACAATACGGATGCAATACTGCTTAGCGCTGTGATGTGAGGTTCAGCAGTGTCACAGCCTCAGGAAAGAAGCTCTTGCTGTGCCTGCTGGTGCGGGAGCGGAGGCCCCTGTAGCGCCTACCGGATGGGAGGAGAGTAAAAAGTCCATTGTTGGGGTGAGATGCATCCCTGATAATGCTTTTTTCCCTGCCCAGGCAGCGTTTATGGTAGATGTTCTCAATGGTGGGCAATTGGGTGCCGATAATCCGCTGGGCAGTTTTCACCACATGCTGGAGTGCTTTGCAGTCCGATATGGGACAATTGCCATACCACACTGAGATACAGTTGGTGAGAATGCTCTCAATGGTACAGCGGTAAAAGTCAGTCAGTATCCTGGGACAGAGGTGAGCTTTCTTGATGCTCTGCAGGAAATAAAGGCACTGTTGCGCCTTTTTGATCAGGATGGAGGAGTTCAGGGACCAGGTGAGATCCTGGGAAATGTGGACACCAAGGAATTTGAAGCTTGATACACGCTCCACTACAGTTCTGTTGATGTAGATGGGGACGTGAGTGTGACTCTTGGCATGCCTGAAGTCCACAATGATCTCCTTGGTCTTCTGGGTGTTAAGGGCCAGATTGTTGTCGGCGAACCTCATCCCTGTAGGCCGTCTCGCCATCCCCTCTGATCAGACGAACCACCGTGATGTCGTCTGCGAACTTGATTATGGAGTTAGAACCATGTACAGGAACGCAGTCATAGGTGAAAAGGGAATACAGAAGAGGGCTCAGCACATAGCCTTGAGGCACGCCGGTGTTCTGGGTGAGAGTGGAGGAGGAGAGGTTGTCTAACTTAACTGATTGGGGTCTGTTAGTCAGAAAGTCCAAGGTCCAGTTGCAGAGGGATACGCTGATACCAAGCTGGCAAAGTTTGGTGATCAACTTGGAGGGGATCACAGTATTGAATGCCGAACTAAAGTCAATGAACAACATTCTGACGTAAGAGTTGGGGCTGTCCAGGTGGGTCAGGGCAGAGTGAAATGTCGTGGAGATGGCATTCTCTGAAAGGAGTAGGATAGATAGATAGAGAGATACTTTATTGATCCCAAAGGAAATTACAGTGTCACAGTAGCATTGTAAGTGCACAGATATGCAAGCATACAAATATTAGGAGAGTAAGAAAGAATTAAAAATATAAGTAACCTCAAACAGTCTAACAGCAGGGGGTCATCACTTCCCTGGCTGTAGTTTGACTCATTATAGAGCCTTATAGCCGAGGGTAAGAATGACTTCAGATAGCTTTCTTTGGAGCAGCACAGTTCGCTTAGACTATTACCAAAAGTGCCCCTTTGTTCAGCCAAGGTTGGATACAGAGGGTGAGAAACATTGTTCAGAATTGCCAGGATTTTCTGGAGAGTCCTTTGTTCTACCGCAGAATCCAGTGTGTTCAGCTTGACTCCTATAACAGAGCCAGCCTTTATAATCAGTTTATTGAGCCTGTTGGCATCACCCGTGTTGATACCATTGCCCAGCACACTACTGCAAAGAAAATCTGTGGTATTTGGGTGAGGAACAAAGTGAATATGTCTGATAGTTTAGTCCAGGTGACTAAATGTGGTAATTGATAAGTAGCAGTTACAATCAGATTAAGGTTCTTTGTGTAAAGTGTTGCTAATTTTAAGGACGTGGGACAAGCCAGATAATATATAAAACTGAGTGAAAATGATGAAGCAGAAATAGCCACTCTGTTACAGAGAGAAAGTTAGAGTGAGTTATATTAAGATGAATAATTCTTTAGTTGTGCCCGGATCTGTTGTGGTAGATATAAGGCAAGTCATGTCTCACTTGATGTGCATTCCAGAGCTGTTTACCCCTTGTGCCACCGTGGTTTCCATTTCTGTGATGATTTTTTACACCATACAAATTATAGTAAATGCACTTTTCACCCATTGTGCTGCTACTGTTTTTTTGTTTGGCTCTGTGATTCCAACATTCTCTACAGCTTTATTATTATTGACCTTCAGTAATGTTAAAAAAATGGAATAACCCAAGATCAACATTGGGCTGGGGAGAATTATAATCATAAGAGATTCTCTAGATGCTGGAAATCCAGAGCAACACACACAAAATGCTGGAGGAACTCACCAGGTCAGGCAGCATCTATGGAGAGGAATAAACAGTCAAAGTTTCTGGTGAGCATTATTCATGGTTAAATGTAGACGCATTTACCTCTTAAAATGTTCTTAATTCTATACTGTTTGAATATTGTTCATAGAAATGAACCAGCAAAAGAAATAGGGTCAATTTGAAACCCTATTTAAAATGAATTGGCTGATATTAGTGCAGAGCGAATAGAATTGCTGGTTGCCTCTGGGCTATTAAAAATAAACACATTATCAGACAAAGTATTAGCATTCAAGTCCGAGATGGTTGCTCACATTTTAGTCTCGGAATAGGTCAAAGGAGTACTCCGTGATGATGTACTTCTGTGGTCTGATTCGTTGCGGGTCTGGACATCTATAAAACAGTATTTCAAACTGTGGGCAGACATTCTTCTTGAGATTGGACAGACTCTGTTGAGGCCTCTATATATGGGTTTCATATGGGTTCCTGCTCCATCCACTCTCCCCATCCTTTTATACTGGCTCATCTCCAATTTCTTTCCATTCCTGAGGAAGGGTCTTGACCTAAAACATTGACTGCCCGTTTTCCTCCACAGAAGGTGCCTGACCCGTGGAATTTCTTCATTATTTTCTGTGTGGCTGCACATTTTCCTGCACCTGCTGTCTCTCTGTGTCTCTCGTTATGGTGGAAAAACAGCTTGGAAAAGTCATGGGACCACAGATAGTACAAGCTTTTGTTGCATGAATGAAGTCACCTGAGAAAAGTACTGACGAATATGAAGCAGCCTCTTAATTCGACAAAGCACAATACGGCAAGTATCTTATTGAGATTCTTTTGGAAAGGCATGCCTGTCCCAGCCCTACATCACTTTTTGTGCAAATAAAAATGCAGGACAATTCAAACAAATCCATATTTACAACACTTCCTTTGAAATACACACCGCTTTCACACTTCCCTCATTTGCAGCCATACTACATACTCCCTAATACACAAAAATAACAAATTCAAATCAGGAAGAGGCGCAGTCGACGTTTCAGGCCGAGACCCTTCGTCAGGACTAACTGAAGGAAGAGTGAGTAAGGGATTTGAAAGCTGGAGGGGGAGGGGGAGATGCAAAATGATAGGAGAAGACAGGAGGGGGAGGGATGGAGCCGAGAGCTGGACAGGTGATAGGCAAAAGGGGATACGAGAGGATCATGGGACAGGAGGTCCGGGAAGAAAGACGGGGGGGGGGTGACCCAGAGGATGGGCAAGAGGTATATTCAGAGGGACAGAGGGAGAAAAAGAAGAGTGAGAGAAAGAATGTGTGCATAAAAATGAGTAACAGATGGGGTACGAGGGGGAGGTGGGGCCTAGCGGAAGTTAGAGAAGTCAATGTTCATGCCATCAGGTTGGAGGCTACCCAGACGGAATATAAGGTGTTGTTCCTCCAACCTGAGTGTGGCTTCATCTTTACAGTAGAGGAGGCCGTGCATAGACATGTCAGAATGGGAATGGGATGTGGAATTAAAATGTGTGGCCACTGGGAGATCCTGCTTTCTCTGGCGGACAGAGCGTAGATGTTCAGCAAAGCGGTCTCCCAGTCTGCGTCGGGTCTCACCAATATATAAAAGGCCACATCGGGAGCACCGGACGCAGTATATCACCCCAGTCGACTCACAGGTGAAGTGATGCCTCACCTGGAAGGACTGTTTGGGGCCCTGAATGGTGGTAAGGGAGGAAGTGTAGGGGCATGTGTAGCACTTGTTCCGCTTACACGGATAAGTGCCAGGAGGGAGATCAGTGGGGAGGGATGGGGGGGACGAATGGACAAGGGAGTTGTGTAGGGAGCGATCCCTGCGGAATGCAGAGAGAGGGGGGGGGAAAGATGTGCTTAGTGGTGGGATCCCGTTGGAGGTGGCGGAAGTTACGGAGAATAATATGTTGGACCCGGAGGCTGGTGGGGTGGTAGGTGAGGACCAGGGGAACCCTATTCCTAGTGGGGTGGTGGGAGGATGGAGTGAGAGCAGATGTACGTGAAATGGGGGAGATGCGTTTAAGAGCAGAGTTGATAGTGGAGGAAGGGAAGCCCCTTTCTTTAAAAAATGAAGACATCTCCCTCGTCCTAGAATGAAAAGCCTCATCCTGAGAGCAGATGCGGCGGAGACAGAGGAATTGCGAGAAGGGGATGGCGTTTTTGCAAGAGACAGGGTGAGAAGAGGAATAGTCCAGATAGCTGTGAGAGTCAGTAGGCTTATAGTAGACATCAGTGGATAAGCTGTCTCCAGAGACAGAGACAGAAAGATCTAGAAAGGGGAGGGAGGTGTCGGAAATGGACCAGGTAAACTTGAGGGCAGGGTGAAAGTTGGAGGCAAAGTTAATAAAGTCAATGAGTTCTGCATGCGTGCAGGAAGCAGCGCCAATGCAGTCGTCGATGTAGCGAAGGAAAAGTGGGGGACAGATACCAGAATAGGCACGGAACATAGATTGTTCCACAAAGCCAACAAAAAGGCAGGCATAGCTAGGACCCATACGGGTGCCCATAGCTACACCCTTAGTTTGGAGGAAATGGGAGGAGCAAAAGGAGAAATTATTAAGAGTAAGGACTAATTCTGCTAGACGGAGCAGAGTGGTGGTAGAGGAGAACTGATTAGGTCTGGAATCCAAAAAGAAGAGTAGAGCTTTGAGACCTTCCTGATGGGGGATGGAAGTATATAGGGACTGGACATCCATGGTGAAAATAAAGCGGTGGGGGCCAGGGAACTTAAAATCATCGAAAAGTTTAAGAGCGTGAGAAGTGTCACGAACATAGGTCGGAAGGGATTGAACAAGGGGTGATAAAACAGTGTCGAGGTATGCAGAAACGAGTTCGGTGGGGCAGGAGCAAGCTGAGACAATAGGTCGGCCAGGACAGGCAGGTTTGTGGATCTTGGGTAGGAGGTAGAAACGGGAAGTGCGGGGTGTGGGAACTATAAGGTTGGTAGCAGTGGATGGGAGATCCCCTGAGCGGATAAAGTCGGTGATGGTGTGGGAGACAATGGCCTGGTGCTCCTTAGTGGGGTCACGATCGAGGGGTAAATAAGAGGAGGTATCCGCGAGTTGTCGCTGTGCCTCGGCAAGGTAGAGGTCAGTACGCCAGACTATAACAGCACCCCCTTTATCAGCGGGTTTAATAATAAGGTTAGGATTAGTGCGGAGGGAGTGGAGAGCAGAGCGTTCCGAAGGAGTGAGGTTGGAATGGGGACAAGGTGCGGTGAAGTCGAGACGGTTGATGTCCCGTCGGCAGTTAGCAATAAAGAGATCCAGAGCAGGCAGAAGACCAGAGCGGGGTGTCCATGAAGAAGAGGAGGGTTGAAGACGGGAGAAGGGGTCATCGGTGGGGGTGGAAGAGTCCTTGCCGAAGAAGTAGGCTCAGAGACGGAGACGGCGGAAGAAAAGTTCCGCATCGTGGCGAACACGGAACTCGCTGAGGTGTGGGCGAAGGGGGACAAACGTGAGGCCCTTACTGAGAACAGAGCGTTCTGCCTCCGACAGTTGAAGGTCGGAGGGGATGGTAAGGACCCGGCACGGATGAGAGCTGGGATCAGAGGGGGGAGGGGGGAGGCTGGGGGTGTCAATGGAGAGGGGAAGGTTGGGGTGAGAGGAAGATGGAGCCTCTGAGGGCCCAGGAGCTGACGGTGGGATCTGAGGAAGACGGGGCTGCGGAGTGGTGGTGGGGGAAGGCAAAATCTTACATCTACGGACTCCAGAGCCTGCCGGCCCCGACACTAGCAGGCATGAACTTTCAATTGCGGCACCTGCCATTGATTTCGGCGGCTCCAACACCTCAGGACATATTCAAAACCCGGACTCCAGCAACGACCATGGACACATTCGAAGTGATTGCGCAACCACCAACTGCAACTCCAGCCTTGAACTCCAGGCCGGGTCTTTATGTGCTGCTGTTGTGACTCCCGTCTCCCCTTCCCCCACCACCACTCTGCAACCCCGTCTTCCTCAGATCCCACCGTCAGCTCCTGGGCCCTCAGAGGCTCCATCTTCCTCTCACCCCAACCCTCCCCTCTCCATTGACACCCCCAGCCTCCCCCCTCCCCCCTCTGATCCCAGCTCTCATCCGTGCCGGGTCTTTACCATCCCCTCCGACCTTCAACTGTCGGAGGCAGAACGCTCTGTCCTCAGTAAGGGCCTCACGTTTGTCCCCCTTCGCCCACACCTCAGCGAGTTCCGTGTTCGCTACGATGCGGAACTTTTCTTCCGCCGTCTCCGTCTCTGAGCCTACTTCTTCGGCAAGGACTCTTCCACCCCCACCGATGACCCCTTCTCCCGTCTTCAACCCTCCTCTTCTTCATGGACACCCCGCTCTGGTCTTCTGCTTGCTCTGGATCTCTTTATTGCTAACTGCCGACGGGACATCAACCGTCTCGACTTCACCGCACCTTGTCCCCATTCCAACCTCACTCCTTCGGAACGCTCTGCTCTCCACTACCTCCGCACTAATCTTAACCTTATTATTAAACCCGCCGATAAGGGGGGCGCTCTTGTAGTCTGGCGTACTGACCTCTACCTTGCCGAGGCACAGCGACAACTCGCGGATACCTCCTCTTATTTACCCCTCGATCGTGACCCCACTAAGGAGCACCAGGCCATTGTCTCCCACACCATCACTGACTTCATCCGCTCAGGGGATCTCCCATCCACTGCTACCAACCTTATAGTTCCCACACCCCGCACTTCCCGTTTCTACCTCCTACCCAAGATCCACAAACCTGCCTGTCCTGGCCGACCTATTGTCTCAGCTTGCTCCTGCCCCACCGAACTCGTTTCTGCATACCTCGACACTGTTTTATCACCCCTTGTTCAATCCCTTCCGACCTATGTTCGTGACACTTCTCACGCTCTTAAACTTTTCGATGATTTTAAGTTCCCTGGCCCCCACCGCTTTATTTTCACCATGGATGTCCAGTCCCTATATACTTCCATCCCCCATCAGGAAGATCTCAAAGCTCTACGCTTCTTTTTGGATTCCAGACCTAATCAGTTCCCCTCTACCACCACTCTGCTCCGTCTAGCAGAATTAGTCCTTACTCTTAATAATTTCTCCTTTTGCTCCTCCCATTTCCTCCAAACTAAAGGTGTAGCTATGGGCACCCGTATGGGTCCTAGCTATGCCTGCCTTTTTGTTGGCTTTGTGGAACAATCTATGTTCCGTGCCTATTCTGGTATCTGTCCCCCACTTTTCCTTCGCTACATCGACGACTGCATTGGCGCTGCTTCCTGCACGCATGCAGAACTCGTTGACTTTATTAACTTTGCCTCCAACTTTCACCCTGCCCTCAAGTTTACCTGGTCCATTTCCGACACCTCCCTCCCCTTTCTAGATCTTTCTGTCTCTGTCTCTGGAGACAGCTTATCCACTGATGTCTACTATAAGCCTACTGACTCTCACAGCTATCTGGACTATTCCTCTTCTCACCCTGTCTCTTGCAAAAACGCCATCCCCTTCTCGCAATTCCTCTGTCTCCGCCGCATCTGCTCTCAGGATGAGGCTTTTCATTCTAGGACGAGGGAGATGTCTTCATTTTTTAAAGAAAGGGGCTTCCCTTCCTCCACTATCAACTCTGCTCTTAAACGCATCTCCCCCATTTCACGTACATCTGCTCTCACTCCATCCTCCCACCACCCCACTAGGAATAGGGTTCCCCTGGTCCTCACCTACCACCCCACCAGCCTCCGGGTCCAACATATTATTCTCCGTAACTTCCGCCACCTCCAACGGGATCCCACCACTAAGCACATCTTTCCCTCCCCCCCTCTCTCTGCATTCCGCAGGGATCGCTCCCTACACAACTCCCTTGTCCATTCGTCCCCCCCATCCCTCCCCACTGATCTCCCTCCTGGCACTTATCCGTGTAAGCGGAACAAGTGCTACACATGCCCCTACACTTCCTCCCTTACCACCATTCAGGGCCCCAAACAGTCCTTCCAGGTGAGGCATCACTTCACCTGTGAGTCGACTGGGGTGATATACTGCGTCCGGTGCTCCCGATGTGGCCTTTTATATATTGGTGAGACCCGACGCAGACTGGGAGACCGCTTTGCTGAACATCTACGCTCTGTCCGCCAGAGAAAGCAGGATCTCCCAGTGGCCACACATTTTAATTCCACATCCCATTCCCATTCTGACATGTCTATGCACGGCCTCCTCTACTGTAAAGATGAAGCCACACTCAGGTTGGAGGAACAACACCTTATATTCCGTCTGGGTAGCCTCCAACCTGATGGCATGAGCATCGACTTCTCTAACTTCCGCTAGGCCCCACCTCCCCCTCGTACCCCATCTGTTACTCATTTTTATGCACACATTCTTTCTCTCACTCTCCTTTTTCTCCCTCTGTCCCTCTGAATATACCTCTTGCCCATCCTCTGGGTCACCCCCCCCCCGTCTTTCTTCCCAGACCTCCTGTCCCATGATCCTCTCGTATCCCCTTTTGCCTATCACCTGTCCAGCTCTCGGCTCTATCCCTCCCCCTCCTGTCTTCTCCCATCAGTTTGCATCTCCCCCTCCCCCTCCAGCTTTCAAATCCCTTACTCACTCTTCCTTCAGTTAGTCCTGACGAAGGGTCTCGGCCTGAAACGTCGACTGCGCCTCTTCCTATAGATGCTGCTTGGCCTGCTGCGTTCACCAGCAACTTTGATGTGTGTTGCTTGAATTTCCAGCATCTGCAGAATTCCTGTTGTTTGAATTCAAATCAGGGTAGCCTATCCATTGTTCAGAATTGCATTTTAGATTTAATCTTCAATGCATAATCAGATCTGAAGGTTGGTCACTGAAGTCAATATTCGCTTTATGTTCTAACCCCAAAAACGACCTAACAGTCCCTACTCTTGGCCTTCCTGTACAAAATAAATATGTACCAGGAAAGGCCAACCTTAAGGAGAATCTACTCAAATAGGGCAGCTAAAATGCTTTGCTTCCGAACCCTCCCAATTACTCTATGTGTGTCTACGTCTACCTCCATCATCCCTAATGGTTACCTACAAAATGCTAAGCAGAGAGATTGTTCCAGAGTTTTGAACAACAGTCTTTAGAAAGGCAGCTTCATTAGTATATCTTTTGGCTCTTTCCCTGCTGGCCGATTGCAGCTTAATCACATTCCTTGTCTTCACCCCTTCATTCTCTGGTAGCTAAAGCTCTCTCTTTCCAGGGACACCAGCAAGGAAAATTTGTCAGGCTCACAGGCCCTCTCAGGATGTACAGGAAGGGGTCGGTGTGATCTCTATTTGAATGACTGCAAGGATCTCTCCCCATTTGCTCCCCCTTCTGAACAGTCCAGTCAATCTTCTGAACAGTCCAGTTAATCACCTGCCCAACCTCTGAAAGGGCTCAGCTCACTTATATTCATTTCCCCTTCTGGCTGGGTGCAACTGCCTTCAGATGCCATGTGAAATCCTTCTCTATCTGCCATTCCATCAAAGTTGTGGAACCTGATGTGGCTGCTTTAACTTAAATCCCTCTCAACTATTTTCCCCAATATCTTTTCTATTCTATGGTATTCAACTAATCATCTACCTTCAGTACCCAGCCTTCACTACAGAGTACCATTACCATCACACTTTATTTAACATGCTATTCACAGGTTTCTGTCACACTTTCTGTGTCTTCCGCCTTCATGTTTGCTGTGGGTGTGTTTCCATCAACTGTGGTCAGGTCGGGTGGGGCCAGGTGATGTTCATTTCTTAGGTTCTCTGTAATTACATGGTTAGTGGGTGCACCTGATCCCCTGCTCTGTCTGTGGGGGCAACAAGAGGGTGAGTCATACGGTTTAACCAGAATCTAGTGTTTCCACTGGCTGCCTCACAAGTCTCACTTGTTAAAAGTACCATTTGTGGTCCTATCCATCTGGGAGCAAACCATGCCCTTTCAGGCAGCACCCTCACCATGACTTGCTCAACTGGCTGTGGGAGGATGATCTCCTTTCTGGCTCTCTCTGATCAGCAATGCGCTGTTGTTGTTTTGCTTGGTCCTTCAACACTTTAACTTGCTAACAAAGGTCTTTCACATACAGTGTCCTTCTATCCCTATAAGTCGCAGACTCACTGCAACCTCTAATTACCCCATAAGGGGGCTGCATTGCTCACTCCATCAATAATTTATAGGGGCTGAGAGACCCCGTGGTTTGGGGTTGCTTGCAATCCCATCAGGATTCCTGTTAATACATTAACCCTTATCTTTCCCATCTCAGTTACAGCTTTGGCTAAGGCGTTCTTGATTGTTCAGTTCATCCTGTCTACCATTCCTGAACTCTGAGGGCAGTAGGGCACATGGAGCTATTGTTGAATCCCTAACAGTTGCAATTTCCTTCATCACTTTCCCTGTGAAATGTGCTCCTTGATCCGAGTCCACTGGAACTGCAGTTTCCCACCTTGGGAGGAGATCCTGAACTGGAATCCAGGCAGCGGGGCTGGTGGTGCAGTCCCTTGTTGGGAAAGCCTCTACCCCCCTGTGAAGTGATCCATAATTACTAGACAGTAGCTTTCCCCTCTGCTTTTTGACAGGGTCCTGTAAAGTCCATCGGGATGTTTTCCAAAGGTCCCTTCAGCCGTGGTTGGTTTGACAGCTGTAGCTTTATGCCCTTACCAGGCAAATGGCAGCAGAATTTCTCAACATCCCCACCCATCCCTGGCCGCCACCAGTTCTGCCAGCAGTCATGATCATGCTGTGCTTTCCCTGATGCATCATCCCATGACATAACTTCAGTAGTATCTGCCTAATACATGGTGGGGCCACCACGACTCCTTCCTCCCCGTGGGTCCAGCTACCATCTGGTTCCTCCTTCACTCCCTTTCTCCTTCTCTTCTGCCTCCACCTCTTCATATAATTTTACTAAACTGGCTTCAGTTGCTTCTTTCTGCACACTTGCAGATTCAATTGCCTTTTGTTCCTCTGCTGCCCTCTTCGCACTGATGTCCGTCCACTCATTTCCTTTCTGTTCCTTACTCTCCCCTTTCTGGTGAACTTTAACTTTAATAACTGTCACCTCTGCTGGCAGACTCACTGCTTCCAGCAGTTGTTATATTCGGTGCCCGTGCTGAATACCTGCCCTTGTGGAAGTTACAAATCCTCATCGTACCCATGCCATCAGATAATCATTCACCACCCCAAAGACATACAGGCTGTCTGAATACATATTTGCTCAGCTGCGAGTACTGTAGTGCAGTGCTTCTAGCAGGGACACCAGTTTCGCCACCTGAGCTGAGCAACCCCCTGGGAGTGCTCCTAAAACTAATTCTTCTCCTGTTTCCTTCACCACGGCCCAACCAGTCTGTGGCTTCCCGTCTATGTACCTCTGAGACCCATCTATACAAATTTTCTCTGCTTCCCCTTCCAGAAGTCTTTCCTTCACACTGATATCTTCTTCCTGCTCTATTTCCATTTGGCACTCGTGTGCCTCCCCCTCTGTTAGGATGGTACGTGTGGGATTTATACCAGTGTCCCTAGGTATTGTCAGTCTTGTGAACAGCTGTCAGCTCATCAGTTTTTATAGGATACTGCTTATTGGATTTATGCATTTTAAACAGGAGAACATCTGCAGTTGCTAGAAATCCAAGCAACACATACAAAATGCTGGTGGAACTCGGCAGGCCAGGCAGCACCAATGGAAAAGAGTAAACAGTCAACATTTCGGGCTGTGATCTTCATCAGGACTGCAGAAAAAAGGCTGAGAAGTCAGGATAAGAAGGTGGGGGGAGGGGAGTAAGAAGTATTTTTTAAATTTTAACTGGGTTTGCCTTTACTCAACCACAATCTTGCTGGTGTCTAGCCCACACTGCTGGTAAATGCTGGCAAAGTAATCCTTGGAAACCATCCCGGCTCCAGTCTCTGTTTGGAGCTGTTGCGGCTGTGCTGGCTATATTGTGTACACTGTTGGTTGTAGGTGTTCGCTGCCCCTGGCTTGTCCATATCATTTCTCCCTTTCCTGAATCTCTAACGGCCCCTGCTTCCCTTAGGATGTCTAGGCCAAGGATTGTACCCTCATTATTTGGCCAGACACAGAAATACATTGGAAGCTGAACCCCACCAATTTTGAGTTTGTGTGACTCACTTCTTTATGCTTTCACCATTTTTCCTCCTACACCCATAATACAAATAGCCTGTCTAGTTGTTGGCAAGGGTAGGTCAGTTACCAATCCTGATGCCCCATGTCAACTAACATATCACATTGCCAGCCCCCTAACAATGCTGTTGTGTACATCTGTAGGTCATCAGCTCTGGCAGTGGGGGCTGCCACCTGTTCTATGACCTGATTGGCAGTCAGTTTGTTCAGATTAGGCACTGACAGAGTGAGAGATTATGTGTCTGTTGTGACATTCTCCTGTTATTCTTTCCTCCTTTTTGGACACTGCCTCCAACCATGTCCCGAAAGGCCACAGCTGTAGCGCATCAACTGCTTTACCATTGTACGCCTGGTTTGCCAGTCCTTTGCTAGGTGCCCTGGTTGGTGGCACATAGGGCAAATCCTCTGTGATGTCACAGCAGCTGTATCCACTATAGCTGCCTTACGATTTCTCTTGCACTTTCTGTGGTCTATCTCATTGGCCCATGAAACTATCGCAGAGTAGGTCGTCTATGCTATCCCTGAATCTAATACTTCCTGGTGGGCTGAGCTCAAGCCTTTCTTCGTCATTTTCAGGAAGACGGGGTTGTCCTTCTCTGGATTATCCAACAGTGAATACTCCTCAGATGCTCGATCTTTATGTTCTGCACAATCCATGGCTGTCTCATCAGCTCTTTGAATCTCTGCCATTATTGCTCCACAGTTAAGCTCACCTCTCACCAGTCACTGCCTCAATTCCCCTTTAAAAGAGCAATATGTTTCATCATCGATGGCATTCCCAGTAGTTGCCCATGTACCATCAGGCACTCCTGGGCCATACTGTCCCACAAATTCCTTGGACACTTCACTTTTACCAACATGTGTATGTCTTTAGGGAGGATCTAGTGAATTTCAGCCACTTCCTTGAGCTTGAGCCAGAATTCTGCATTCCCACATGCAACTTTAGGTAAGGGCAGCTCCAACAAAATGCTCTGTTTCTCCCCGCAGTTGAAGGGCTTATAAATGGTTGTAATCCGGGTCAAGGGCTGGATCGGATTATCACGATTCTCGACCTGACGTTGCCTGACCTCAATAGGTGCCATCCTGACAGATACATCTGGGTAAAACCTCTCCCTGAAATATCTTCACATAATTTCCCACACAATGCAAAATATAAATGACGGATACAAGTTAAACAGTACGCACTGAAAACCACAGAGTATATACTCTGTAATCTGCCACTTCTGTGCATCTAAACGCATGATGCCTGCTGTATTCCTCTGCATCCCACGCACAAAACATGTATGCTTAAGTGCAGCTCTCGGAAGGAGTACACACACCCCCACTGGCATCCTGAACCTTCAGTAACCACTAGTGGCTCCAGCTCACCAAATTAACACACAAAATAGATAGAGTGGACAGCCAGCGCCTCTTCCCCAGGGCACCACTGCTCAGTACAAGAGGACATGGCTTTAAGGTAAGGGGTGGGAAGTTCAAGGGGGATATTAGAGGAAGGTTTTTCACTCAGAGAGTGGTTGGTGCGTGGAATGCACTGCCTGAGTCAGTGGTGGAGGCAGATACACTAGTGAAATTTAAGAGACTACTAGACAGGTATATGGAGGAATTGAAGGTGGGGGGTTATATGGGAGGCAGGGTTTAAGGGTCGGCACAACATCCAAGACGCTTGTGGACCTGGAAAAGTCCAGGTGATAACACTAGAAATCAAATTGACTTTATTACTATAAACCAAAGATTTAGAAACTCAGTGATTCAATGCAAAACATATCCAGGTGCAGACTGTAATAATGACCCTAACCCAGTAGTAAGTCATGTAAAAGTAAAACTTAAAAAACTAAAGAAGAAAATACCGGAACAATCCCTTGACTACTTGCAGTTAATTAAAGAAGAAAACTTGAGACAAAAATTTACAATTGAAGTAAGGAATAGATTTCAAAGTCTAGAAATAGAATCTGTTGAAGATGATAGCAATCATGTAGAAATGAAATTTAACTCTCTAAAGGATGCCTTGGTAGAATCAGCAAAGTCAGTGATCTCTAAAAAACAAAAAAGCACAAAGAATAAATGAATGACAGATGAAATCAGAAATCTAACGGAAGAAAGGAGACAGAAGAAAGCAAATCCAATGGAATATAAGTCCTTAGATAAAAAAGTTTAAAGCTTATGTCAAAAAGCCAAAGAAGAATGGCTAAACCAGGAATGTGAGCAAATAGAAAGAATCCCTGTTACTGATCCAAAAAGGTTACATCAACAAATCAAGAATATCACTGGTAAAAAGCTCCTCTGTTCTTCAGGTGGATGTTTGAAAGCAAAGCACGGTACCATTATCATGGAAAAAGATGAGAATATGAACAGATGGACTAAGTATATTCAGGAATTGTTTGAAGATGATTGAGGCGAAAAACCAGAAATTAAGAAAAACATTGAAGGTCCAAGTATTTTAAAATGTGAAGTTCGTAATGCAATAAATAAGATGAAGAAAGGAAAGGCAGCAGGTCCTGATGAATTAGCAATAGAACAAATTATTGCCCTTGAAGATTATGGAATTGAAAAAGTAACTGATTTAATCAGTGACATTTATGAGACTGGAATAATACCAGAAGAGATGAAAAAATCAATACTTATCACTCTTCCTAAGAAAGATGGAGCAATAGAATGTGAATTACATAGGACCATAAGTTCAATGAGTCATATCACCAAGATACTTCTAAAAATTTTAATGACAAGACCTAAAAGTAAAATACAAGCTGAAATAGGCAAAGAACAATGTGGTTTTGTGAAAGACAAAGGTACAAGAATCACAATATTGATGTTAAGGATACTATCAGAATGAGCTATTCAAGTACAAAAAGATTTGTTTGTTTGTTTTATTGACTATAAAAAAGCATTTGATAAAGTGAAGCGCAATAAGTTATTTGAAATACTACAGAAAACTCTAGATCAAGATTCAAAAGAACTCCACCTAATCAGAAATCTGTACTGGGAACAAACTGCCGCTGTAAGAATAGATGGAGAAGTGAGCCAGTTTACAAAAATCAAGAGAGGCATTAGACAAGGGTGTGTTTTCTCCCCTGATTTATTTAATGTGTACAGTGAAACAATATTACAAAAAATAAGAGACATCTTGGGAATCAAAGTTGGCGGTGAAAACATCAATAATTTCAGATATGCAGATGACACTGTGTTAATTGCAAGCACAGAAGAAGAACTACAAAACTTAATTGATATAATTGTTGAAGGAAGTGCAAAAATGGGTCTATCTATCAATTGCAAAAAGACAGAATGTATGGTGATATCCAAAAAGAAGGAGAATCCTATCTGCAGGCTGAGAATAAATGGGGAAGACATAAAACAAGTAAAGAACTTTTGCTACTCAGGAAGCTGGGTGACATCAGATGGCAGGTGCGACATGGACATCAAAAGAATAGGGATGGCAAAAGACACCTTTACGAGAATGAAGAGTATACTGACCAATACTAAACTAGGCATGACAACCCGCCTCAGAGTACTGAAATGTTACATTTACCCAGTTATGTTATATGGCTCAGAATGCTGGACAATATCTTTTTTTTTAAATCTTTTTATTGAGTAAGTATACAAAAAAGGTAAGCCATATAAACATTAATACAATGTTAAAGTATAATAAAATTCCAAAAGATAACAATACCAAAAAGAAAATACTACAAACAATGTAATTTAAGCATAAGAAACCAAGATAACATAATAGTATACTAGATTTTATATATATCAATGGAAAAAAAAGAAAAAAAAAACCCCAAAAAAAAACCCACCGTGCAACTAACTAAAAGCAAAGCAAAGCAATGGGCTAACTTGAAACCAAACAGAGTTAAACTTAAAATCACGTCCTCAATCCCGACCTCCATTAAAACAGTGAAGAAAAAACAAGAAGGGTAAATATTACATTAAATGAAAATATCGAATAAAAGGTCCCCAAATCTGTTCAAATTTAAATGAAGAATCATAAAGGTTACTTCTAATTTTCTCCAGATTCAAACATAAAATCGTCTGAGAAAACCAAAAAAAGGTAGTTGGAGCATTAAGCTCTTTCCAATGTTGTAAAATACATCTTTTCGCCATTAAAGTAAGAAATGCAATCATTCTACGGGCTGAAGGGGAAAGATTACTAGAAATTTTAGGTAGTCCAAAGATAGCAGTAATAGGGTGAGGAGAGATATCTATATTTAATACCTTAGAAATAATATTGAAAATATCTCTCCAAAAAGTTTCCAAAGTAGGGCAAGACCAAAACATTTTAGGTTCTATTTTAGGTTCATCTCTTCCTTTTGATTCGAAACGCCTTAAGCAGATCTCTAACCCGATCGTTAAATATGCTTTGCGTATTTGGTTTCAATTCAGAAAATTTTTTGATCTTAATCAATTCGGGTTAGCGATTCCTATTTTAGGTAACATATTTTTTCCTCCCTCTTTTACGGATCGCGCTTTTCAAACTTGGAAGACTAAGGGTATTTTACGGTTTTTGGATTTATTTTTAGATGGTTCCCTTATGTCTTTTGAACAATTATCTAATAAAGAATGCTGGACAATATCTAGTAACATGAGGAAACGAATTGTAGTAGCAGAGATGTGGTTTTTGAGGAGGATGCAAAGAATATCATGGACGAAACGAATATCTAACGAGGATGTCATGAAAAGAGCAAACACAAAAAGAGAAATAATGTATGAGATCATGAAAAGGCAACGTAACTTCATTGGACATGTAATTAGGAAAGAGGAGTTAGAATGCACGGTAATTATGGGAAAGATTGAAGGGAAGAAAGCAAGAGGAAGACAAAGACAAATGATGATGGAGACAGCAGCCAGAGAATTGAAAATGAATACCAATGAATTGATCCACTTGACCCAAAACAGGAGTATGTGGGCCATGGCAGTCAAAGCTCAAACTGGGCATGGCACCTGATAATGATGATGATGACAACATTGTGGATCAAAGGGCCTGTACTGTGCTGTACTATTCTATGTTCTATGTTCTAAAATTTCATCTCTCACATAAAGACACATGCACGCGCACACACTATCAGTTCAGCTCCCTGTGTTCGTAATAGCTTGCGTTCCCGTGTACTACCGCTCTCAACTGGTCCAAGAGTGAGTGCTAATTTGAAGAATACTCACCCACTTAGACTGCCAAGATCGCTGGCCTCACGATGTGTTGCATGAAGGTATCCCACTCCTGACACCAAATGCTGTTGAGTAAATGAAGTCACCTGAGAAAAGTATTGGTAATTATGAAGCAGCCTCTTTATTCAACAAAACTTGATACAGTAGACATCATATTGAGATCCCTTTAAATAGGCCTGCCTAGCTCAGCCCTACACATCATTTTTTGAGCTAAAGATCAAAGAAAAATTCAGGACAATTCAAACAAATCCATACGTATAACACTTCCTTTGAAATAAACACCCCTTTCACACTTCCCTCATTTGCAGCCATACTACAGACAGCCAAATACACACAAATGACAAATTCAAATCAGTTATCCTTTATTCAGAGTTGCATTTTAGATTTAATCTTCAATGAATATTCAGATCTGAAGGTTGGTCACTGAAGTCAATGTTTGCTTTATGTCTTAACCCCAAATGTGCTCTAACAGCCCCTCCTCTTGGCTGTCATGGACAAAATGACTGTGTATCAGGAAAGGCCAACCTTTAGGAGGATCTGCACAAATAAGGCAGCAGAAATGCCCTGCTTCTGAACTCTCCCAATTACTCTATGTGCATCTACATCTACCCCATCATCCCTAATGGTTACCTACAAAATGCTAAGCAGAGAGATTGTTCCAGAATTTTGAACAAGACTTTAGAAATGCAGCTTCATTTGTATGCCTTTTGGCTCTTTCTCTGCTGGCTGATTGAAGCTTAATCACATTCCTTGTCTTCACCCCTTCATCGTCTGGTAGCTAAAACTCTCTCTTTCCAGGTGCACCAGCAAGGAAAATGTATTAAGCTCACCGGCCCTCTCATAACATACAGGAAGCGGTTGGGGTGGTCTCTATTTGAATGACTGTAAGGATCTCTTCCCATTGGCTGCTGCTTCCAAACTGTCCAGTTGATCGCTAGCCCAACTGCTGAAAGGGCCCAGCTCATTTGTAGTTTTCTGGCACAAGGTATTTAACTTCTGCCACCCTCCCACTTCTCCATATCCTGGCATCACTATCACTTTACGCAGCACACTTCAAATCAACATGTTGTTGTGTAATGAAGACACAGGAGATTGCAGGTGCTGCAATTCGGAAGAACAAACAATCTACTGGAGAAAGTCAGAAAGCTGCCTGGGAAAACATTTCCACATTGAAGGTATGTACATAGTTACATGTCTTAAAATATAAATGGATTAAAATTATATTTTTAATTTGTTAGCTTTTTTGATTTAGGGATCAAAACCATCGTCACCATTTAACACACATCCTGATTTGTCTTAGAAAAGGTGGTGAGCCTCTGTCAACAAACTTCACAAGGAATGCACAAACAAATCCAGGCAGCTTTGCAAAGCAGGTTCAGGACTTTGCATTGCCCTACACCTGTACAAGTCTCAGACCCGTTGACATATTTTTCATTGTTTCTTATTGACTCTCCTCTTTCTTTCACTTTCCATTTCACTGTGGGCTTACTGTGTGCAAGCCTATTCTCACAGCAAAATTAATTTGGGTGCCAATGAATGTTGAATTATGTGTCGTTCGGCCATTTAAGTCCAGTTACTTAAATCACAGTTACTTTTCTTTCCAATGTTATTATTCCATATATGTTTAATCATTCATTTTATAGATTGTAAATCTTGTTGCATTTACACATTTGTATTCGTAACGTGTGTCAAATGTTAATTACATACATTCTGTTAAACAGTGCAAGTAGTGCTATTCCTACATTTCCTGTGCAATATTATAAATACAGTACTATAATTCCATATTTAATTCTTCGTATAAGCTTATAACCCCTGGTTATTCAAGTTATGCTGAATATGCTGTTTTGTAATACTAGGATAGAGAGATCAGCACTTGTATGGTAAATTGATAGGAGAAGTCATTAGAAGTTTCAATGTGAGTTTCATTTAGGAGTTTAATTGTATTAGTGTTAGAGTGATATTTGGGTTTAGGTCATCTACGTTTAGCAAATGGCTTTGGCTACCAGTCTTCTGTCCTTGAAAATGTATTGTCGATTTAATTTGGAACAATGCATTCCTAAAAGCTATGAATCCCAGTCCAGATGATGCTGGCATCTGTGGGATGGATGCAAATCAGAAGGTGTGACGTTTGTATGCAGTTTCAAAAGAAAGCATTATCTATACTTTGTAAAGATGGAATTGTCCTTTGTGTTTAGCACAAAAATATCGAGCCCCACTTTGGACCAGCGGACCTTCCCACCGGAAGTGTCTCCATATGATGCCTGCTGTACTTCGTTTTGTCGAATAAAAAAGCTCCTTTGTATCTACCAGTAATTTTCTCCAGTGATTTCATTCACGCAACAACTTTTGGTTTCAGAAGTGGGAAGAGGAAGAAGTGCAACAAAGAAGAAAAAACAGCACTGATTTGTGAGATTTTAAAGAATTCTGCAAAAATTAAATTACTCTGTATTCAGTCTTTATTAAGTTATATTGAATAATTTGTAATGTTCCTCATCACATCAGGCCTTAGCTAATAAACTAGCCCATCCTCATTACTGGTTTTTGTGTCATGAATTTCTCTCTGAGACAATTTTTAGTTCATTTCCATTGATGCTCTGGAATGTTAAATCCTTCCCATCCCTTATTTGATCCTTGCTTGCCACTCTTTACCTCACACACAACTTCTGGGCCAACCATTCTTCTTTTCTTCTTAAAAGTTGCTGGTGAATGCAGCAGGCCAGGCAGCATCTCTAGGAAGAGGTACAGTCGATGTTTTGAGCCGAAACGTCGACTGTACTTCTTCTTAGAGTTGCTGCCTGTCCTGCTGCGTTCACCAGCAACTTTTATGTGTGTTACTTGAAATTCCAGCATCTGCAGATTTCCTCGTGTTTGCGTTCTTTTCTTCTTTTTCTTTTTCAATATCATGCCTCACTCTAGTAACTATTTCGCAATCTACTTTTTCTTCCTAGGTTTTCAGTAACTCTTGAAAAACAATTCTAGCCTTCTTGGCAGGCCACAGAGGCATCTATTACATTCTTTCTCAGAGTGACAACTGCCAATACTGTTTTCCTATTTCTGGTGGTCATCATATCTATCTAATTCTCATGAATTAAGTTTTTCTAAATTGTATTACATCTTTCTGAATTCTTCACTTTGCTTCCTCAAGATGAATGTTGCAGATCCCCTTTCATTGTACATATTCCTTTCTGAACAAGTCCCTTGCCAAGCTTCTGTTTAATGTGAAATAATCTATAGTCATTATGGAAATGATGTAAGAAAATGGAAAAGTGCTATCTGATAAACCTGATCGAACTTTTTGATGGAGGTATCAAGAAAGAGCAACTATTACATTTTATTTAGACTACATGGATTCTAGTAAGGTATTTGACAAGGTCTTATATGGCGGATTGACCAGAAAGCTAAGAATCCATGGGATTCAAGGAAAAGTATTTAATTTGATCCCAAATGGAAGCAGAAAGCAAATGGCAAATTGTCAAACGTTATTTTAGTGAGCAGAAGGCATGCTGTGTTTGGTTCAACAGGCTCAATGCTAGGTCTAATGAACTGTTTATTGGAGGATATCAGTAACCAGGCAGTATCAGTGGGGGAAATGAATTCCCTCCACCCCAGAGGTTTTTGATATTTCTGGGGTGGGGGACCCTGTATTAGGACACCTTTCCTCTTACAGATGCTGCTTGACCCAAAGAGTTCCTCCACCAGGTCGCTTGCTACTCCAGATCCCATCGTTTGGAGTCTCTTGTGCCTTCAGAGCACACTCTGTTGCTTTAGTGGTATATATCACTAATTTAGATGGAGATTAATGGGCAAAATTTTGCAGACAATATCCTACTTGATATAGCAGTTGATTGTGAGGAAGAAATTTGTAGTGTGCAGGGATGATTTCAACAGGAAGGTCAAATGCAAATGGACTTCAATCTAGAGGAAGGTGAGTTAATGCATTTTCAGCAACAAGGCAAAGCAAGACAAACAAACAAATAAATAGTAACTGGTAGATTCTGAGAAGTGTAGAGGTCTAGAAGGAGCTTGACAGTGTCAATCTATTGATTCCTGAAGGTGGAAGAATGGGTATATGGGTATAAGGGATGTTTCTCTTAGAAGAGCAGGGAGGTCTGATGAGAATAGTAAACATTAATTAGCCCACAATTAGAGTACTGTATAACTTAGGCCATTACATTGCAGGAAGGATGTGCAAGCACTAGAGAGGATGCAGATAAGATTTATGACAGTGTTACATGTCTGGGATTTACTGCTCACATGAACAGAATGGATATGAAATGATTGTTTACTTTGGAATAAAGGAAGCTGGGGTCACAGGGAGTGCAACAGAAAGGTCAATAACTAAAGGACATATACTTAAGGTAATTGGTAGCGGAATTAGACATAAATTGAACTATTGTGGAGCACTGGAGTCTGAAAGTCTGGACAAAGCAGAAACACTCAAATTGTTGAGTAATTGTTCTTTCGGGCTATAACATGGAAGACAAGAGGTAGATTAGCCTGTATCATTTATTTATAGGCAACATTGACATAACGGGCTGAATGGCTTCCTGAATGGTAAGTCTCTGTAATTCTGTTACATAAATATGGCTCATGACCGGCAATATTTTCTCCCTTATCAAAACGTTTCCACTTGTTTTCCACACCCAACTTATCACAGTGATGGTGAAACTCTAAATTTCAATCATATGTTATTTCTGATTGTACTGGAGCCGGTCTCCTCACTCTGTTCCAAAGTGCCCAGCCACTAATTGTCTACCGCTTTCCAATCATTTATCTGCTTCCCATGTTGATGTCATCCTTGGCTGTTTAACATTGACATTATTGAGTTACGATTTCCTTCACTGAAAATCTGAGAAGACTGAAGCTTTTGTTCTTTGCACTTACTGAAAACTGTTTCACTGCCAATAACTTAATTCTGTTGTCTAGTCAGTCAAGCAATGTGGCTGCCTGCTCAGTTGACCTTAAAAAGTCCTGCTCACAAATATCTGGGGAATGATGTTGTCTAATTTATAACAGCTTCCTACAGATCAGTGAAGCAACAGCCAGGCAAAGATATCCTTGCAGGATCAAACCTTACATACAATCTGCCATATTCCCCCATTATAATCCCTGGCTATATCCTGTGTTACCAGCAGTACGGTCTAACCTGAGGGATAATAGAGTTATGTGCTGGCAGAAGAGAGTCACCCTAGGAGTTTTAAGTATTGACTCTAGACCCCTTAAAGTCTCACAGAGTCATAGAAAAGCATGGCACAGAAAGAGGCCCTTTGGCCCAACTAGTCCAAGACAAACGACTTAAACTGCCCAATCCCAAAGACCTGCACCAGGACCATAGCCCTCCGTATCCCTGCCATCCATATACCAGTCCAAACTTCTCTTAGAAATTGAAATCGAGCTTGCATGCACCACTTCTGCTGGCTGCTCATTCCCTACTCTCGCGACCTCTGAGTTTTCCCTTCATGTTTCCCTTAAGCATTTCACCTTTCACCCTTAACCCCTGACCTCTGGTGTAGTCCCACCCAGTCTCAGTGGAAAAAGTCTGTTTGCAATTACCCTATCTATACCCCTCATAATTTTGTATACCTCTATCAAATCTCTCTCATCTTCTACGTTCCAAGGAATAAAGTAATAACCTATTTAATCTTTCCTTATATCTCAGGTCCTCCAGTCCCAGCAACATCCTTGTAAATTTTCAATGTACTCTTTCAACCTTACTTACATCTTTCTTGGAGGCAGGTGACCAAACCTGTACACAATATTCCAAATTAGGCCTCACCAATGTCTTATACAACTTCAACATAACATGGCATCAGGTTAAAGTTTTTCAAAGAATCCTTCTACTGATTGTTACCGTCTCCTATCCCTCAGCTGATTCCCTGTTGAACACCATTTGGTAGTGGGACTGAAATAGCAAGGATGTAGAATGATGTTGAAACCCTTTTTATTGGGCATCTCTGGAGATGCAGCTTGTTAGCTCCTTGAAAACAGCCACCAGACTCAGTGGTGAGAAAACCACCTTTCTCAGACCCAATATGTCTAGGGTTGATATGACTTGGGTCCCACCAAAACCAGGAAGTTGGGATGTCCCACCCACTCAAACCCTGATCTGTGTCAACTGAGTTGGCCAAGACTTGAAGGGTACGTGTAACTATTGAATTAGGCTGCACCGAATATGAACCCCTAGGAAATATAAACCTACTTGAACACATTCCCATCCATCTACTTGCAGAAAATGCAACAGTCCATGATTGCATTAGAAGAAGTGACCACTGTAGCGTTTGAGCAGATGAAATCTGGTCTTTACAACAGCTGATGGACTCTGTATTAAAAGATTTAGATTTCCTTTTTGTTTACCTGGATGACATACTTGTCGCCAGTGCATCCAAATCCGAGCATGTATCCCATCTCTACACATTTTTCAAGTGCTTCAGCCAACTCAGGTTGTTATTAACCCTGCTAAATGCCAGTTGTCAACCATTGACTTCACTGGCCATTGCATCTCCAAAGAAGGTGCAAAACCCCTCCCATCAAATGTAGTCACTATTGTGGATTTCCCACTGCCCCACACTACTAAAGAACTACAGGGGCTTTTAGGCATGATGAATTTATATCACCGCTTCGTTCTGCAAGCTGATGAACTTATGCTTCCCCTGTATCGTGTGCTTAAAGGCAATACCCGTAATCACGTGCTTGACTGGTCAGTGGCCATGACCAAGACATTTGATGATACCAAATGAGTTCTTTCTAATGTGACTCTACTGGCGAACTTGCTCCCCAATGTACCCATAACCTTCACTAGTGTCGCTTCAGAATATGCTGTAGGTGTGGTGCATGAACAGTTGGTCCGAGACGTGACAGCTACTCGCCTTCTTCAGCCCCCAGCTCCACCCCTGAAAGGAAGTACAGCACATCTGACCGTGAGCTTCTCAATCTCTATCCGGCTGTCTGCCATTTTCGTTTCCTTTTAGAGGGTGCCATTTCACAGTGCTTGTTGACCGCAAACCCCTTGTGCCCACGATGGCCAAAATATCAGACACTTGGTCCTGCAGTTGTCCATGGCTGAGTTGGTATATGGACAGCGGTTATGAGTGCCAGGTGATTTCATTCCAGATGCCACAACCGCCTGGTGGGCCTCTCAACACTGTTCCACCCTCCTCAGTAAATCAAATTCCATTTCACTTGTTCTTACCTCCCAACATGAATCCTATTGACCTACATTCCACCTCGATTGTTTTCATTTGCCATGATAAGACCATAAAACCATAAGACAAAGGAGCAGAATTTGGCCATTCATCCCATCGAAACCGCTCTACCATTTCCGGCTGATTCTGGATCCCACTCAATCCCACACACCTGCCTCCTTGCCATATGCTTTGATGCTCTGGCCAGTCAGGAAACTATCACCTTCCACTTTATATATACCCATGTACTTGGCCTCCACTGCAGCCTGTGGCAGGGCATTCCACAGATTCACCACTCTCTGGCTTAAAAAACAAATCCTCCTCACCTCCGTACTAAAGGTTCGCCCCTTGATTTTGAGGCTGTGGACACCCACTATAGGAAACATCTTCTCTACCTCCTACCTATCTAGTCCTTTTAACATTCAGTAGGTTTCAAAGTGGCCTCCTCCCACCTACATTCTTCTAAATTCCAGTAAGTACAGGCCCAAAGCTGCCTAACGCTCTTCATATATTAACCCCTTCAGTCCTGGAATCATCCTCATGAACTTTCTCTGGACTCTCTCCAATGGAACACATCCTTTCTGAGATATGGGGCCCAAAACTGTTGGCAATACTCCAAGTGTGGTCTGACAAAGTCTTTGTGTCTTACAAAGCTTCAGCATGATCCCCTTGCTTTTATATTCTATTCCACTTGAAATAAATGCCAACATTACATTTGCCTTCTTTGCCAGAGACTCAACCTGTAAATTAACCTTCTGGGAGTCTTGCATGAGGACTCCTAAGTTCCTCTGCACTTCTGATGTTTGAATCTTCTCCCCATTTAGCTAATAGTCTACATTATTACCAAAATGCATTGTCATATATATCCTAACACTGTATTCTATCTGCCAGTTTTTTGTCCATTCCTCCAATTTTTCTAAGTCCTGCTGCAGTTGCATTGCTTCCTCAGCATGACCTACCCCTCCACCTATCTTCATATCATCCTCAAACTTTGCCACAAGCCATCAATTCCATTATCCAAATCATTGACAAACAATGTGAAAAGAAGCAGTCCCATTAATGACCCCTGAGGAACACCACTAGTCACTGGCAGCCAACCAGAAAAGGCCCCCTTTATTCCCACTCACTGTCACCTGCCTGTCAGCCAATCCTCTATCCGTGCCAGTATCTTTCCTGTAACGCCATAGGATATTATTTTGTTAAGCAGCTTCATGTGTGGCACCTTTTCAAATGCCTTCTGAAAATGATACACAACATCCCCTTAGATCCCCTTACAATGGCCTGTTCTGCTTTTTGGAACGGGAAGCAAAGACTTTTATCATAAAGAAAGAGGGGAGAACCTGAACCTATTTTAGTAGATCGCAATAAACAGGTCCACTGTCAGTACCTCCAGTTGAACTCTGTCTTTTTGTATGTTTCCCCCTAGCTGTCAGTCTGTGGTTTTCTATTGCCATGTGCTCCTGTCCTCGCTCCTGCTCTACTCCAGCCCCTGTATTACTGAGTACTCCGCCTTTCATCTGTTTCCCATTATTACCTGTCTTGCTGCCACCTGTGGCTCATTGTTCTCCACCTATCATCTGCCTCTCTGTTTATTGTTCAGTGTAGTTCAGTCCTGTGTTTTCACCTGTTTGTTGGTAGATTGTTCCAGTGAATTTTCCTGAGCCTTTCTGGCATTCATATATGTACTCTCTCTGTCTGAATGTCAACTCTGCCTACTTTTGGATTTCTCTGGATGTTTTGATCTCTGCCTGAACTTTGCCGCTGACTTTGTTTGCGCCTTGGGATTTGTTACTCAATTAATATCACTGTGTGCACAGTACTGGGTATGCGATTGGATCCCTGCTCCAGTGCCCTGACACCCACCAAGATTTGGAGGATTCTTCTACTGTCACGTGACCATGACCATGAGCATGTCTAGCACCTCTGGATGAGCTAGAGGCACCTGCTGTTCCTCCATCCTTGGAACATAGAACCCAAGCCAGGCGGCTCATCTCAGCTCTGGACAGGCTCACAATGTTGGCTTTAGGTCCTGTGTAGGGTAATCTGATTGGTGGAATGTACATAATTCACAACCACCAATATTGAGTTGGGGTTTCACTTTAAGAGCCTGGTCTGATGTGATGATGTAATTATGTAAAGGGTTTTTAGCATGCCTTGTGTTCAGTTTTCTTTTGTTCAGCAAATAAGTTTCTATGGCTTTTCTTAAACATAAAATGCCTCCACCGTTTTATTTGCAAATATCTACACCCCTAATGAAGCCATGCTGACAATCCCTCATCCAATTCTGCTTGTAAATCCTGTCCTAAAGAATCCTTTCTGTGGTTTGCCCAGCAATGATGTAAGACTCACTAGTCTATAATACTCAGGATTATCCCTATTACTTTTCACAAGCAATAGAACAATATTTGCCATCTTCCAATCCTCTGGTGCCATTCCTGTAGCCAGGGAGGATTTAAATATCATTGTCAGTGCCCCAGCAATCTCTTCCCTCGCTTGCTGTAGTAACCAGGGCTGTGCCCCATCAGGCCCCAGATACGTAATTATCCTAACGTTTTCCAGAAGCTCCCACATTGCCTCTTTCTTAACTTCAGTACTGTATGTTCCAATACACTAGTCCGTTCTACGCTGACCTCACATTCACTAAAGTCCCTCTTGCCGGTTAACATTGAAGCAAAGTATTGATTAAGGACCTTCCCTACCTCCTCCACCTCCATGCCCATAATTTCCCCTTTATCTCTGAGCAGTTCATCTTTGCTATCTTCCTGTTCTTCACATACATGTAAATGCCTTCGGAGTTTCCTTGATCCTACAAGTCAAGGTCTTCTCATGTCCCCTTCCAGCTCTCTTAAGTCCCTTATGCTCCTGGCTTCATTGTAATTCTCGAGCCCTGCCTGATTTGTGCTTCTTAATTTTAAGAATGCTTTGTTCTTCCTTGACAGAATGTTCCATTCTCTTGTCAACCACGGTTCCTTTACCCTACCATCCTTTCCTGTCTCAGTGGGACAAACCTATCGAGAAACCCATGCCAGTGCTCCTTAAACAACCTTCACATTTCTGCTGTGCATTTTGCTGAACACGTCTATCCTCAAGTTCCTGCCTAATATTATGGTAATTAGCCCTCTCGCAATTAAATACTTCCCCACATTGGGGAAAAGGATGGAGGCAATTAGGGAAGGGAGGATAGGCCCATTTCCCATGGCAGAAATGGCTAATACCAGGGGGCATAATTTTAAGGCGATTGTGGAGATGTATGGGAGGAGGGTGTCAAAGATAAGTTTTTACACAGAGAGTGGTGAGTGCGTGGAACACCCTGCCAGGGGTGATGATAGAGGCAGATTTATTAGGGGCATCTAAGAAAATCTCAGTATGGCCTCCCCTCTAGTTGGCCTGTCCACATACTGTGTTCGGAATCCTTTCTGGGCATACATAGCAGATTCTGCCCCACCTAAACACAAGACGCTGGAAATCCGGAACAACACACACAAAATGCTATAGAAGCTCAGGTCAGGCAGTACCTATGGAGAGGAACAGGAGGTGGTGCTTTGGGCCAAGACCATTCATCAAAACTATGTCCTATTTAAACCTTTGACACTAAGGAGGTTCCAGTCAGTATTAGGGAACTTGGAAGTCACCCACAACAACAACTGTTATTTTTGCCTAAATGCACTTATTTTTCTGCTCCTGAGTGTCCTGGTGGCAATTGAGGGACCTATAAATACTCCTAAAAGAGTGATTGTTCCCTTCCTGACTTCTACCCACACTGACTCAGTAAACTACCCATCCTCCCTTTCGCATGGTGATATTATCCTGATTAGCAATACAACTTCCCTTTCTCTTTTACCTTCCTCATTATTGAAATATCTAAATCCCAGAACACCAAGCGGCCCACCCTGCAGTTGTGATAGCCAAGTCTCTGTAACGGATACAACATTGTAATTCCATGTACAGATCCGTGTTCTAAGTTCATCATTCTTATTCTGATAAAGTAAACACATATCAACCCATCCAGATGAATGCACTTATGTCCTATCCACTGCCTATTTTTCCTCACAATCTCTGTCCATTACATCAACCTTTATGCCAATTGCTCCATTATCTGACTGAATACTTTGGTTCCCCTCCTTCTGCCAACCTAGTTTAAACACTCCCAACAGCTCCATCAAGCCTGCCTGAAAGGACATTGGACCCCCTTGAGTTCAGTTCTAACCTGCCCTTTTTATACATGTTATACCTTCTCCAGAAAGGATCCCAATAATCCACTAATCTAAAGCCCTATCCCCTGCACCAACTCATCAACCACACATTCATCTGCCATATCTTCCTATCCTTAGCCTCACTGGTGTGTGGCACTAGCAGAAACCCAGAGGTTACTATCCTTGAGGTCCAGCTGATTAGCTTCCATCCTAATTCCATATATTTCCTCTTCAAAACCTCATTGCTTATCCTATCTGTCACTGGTACCAATCTGTACAATGATTTCTGACTGCTCATCCTCTCCCTTAATACTGCTGTGGACTTGATCTGAGGCATTTTTGATCCTTGCATCTGGGAGGCACGATGCCATGTTTTTGTGCACAGTTAGTGAACTACATGCTGAAAACTGCAAGAATTTTCAATGCGTCAGTGCTGAAACTGATGCTGACTTTCAGCATTGCGTTGCACTGCACTAAGAATTCTGACAGCACAATGCTCTGCGTACCTCAGAACTGAAAACTGTTCATGTAACTTTCATAAAGTGCAAAAGCATGATCCAGAATGTTATTTTAGTGGCAACAAAAATAGTGCAGGGGAGTTGGGGGAGCACGCTAATACTTCATAAGACAAAGGAGCAGAATTAGGCCATTCAGCCCATCAACTTTGCTCTGCCATTCCATCATGGCTGATCTATTATCCCTCTCAACCTCATTCTCCAGCCTTCTTTCTGTAACGTTTGACTCCTTGATTGATCAACAACCTATCAACCTCTGCCTTAAATATACCCACTGACTTGGCCTGCACAGCCTTCTGTGGCAATGAATTCCACAGACTCACCACATTCTGGCTAAAGAAATCTTCCCTCATTTCTGTTCTAAATAGACGACCCTCAATTCTGAGGCTGTTCCCTCTGGTACTAGACTCCCCCACTATACGAAGCATCCACTCCACATCCACTTTATCCAAACCTTTCAATAATTCATAGATTGCAAGGAGATTCCCCCCTCATTCTTCTAAATGCCAGCAAGTACAGGCCCTGAGCTATTGAATGCTCCTCATAGGTTAACCCTTTTATTTTTGGAATCATTGTCATGAACCTTCTCTGAACCCTCTCCAAAACCAGCACACCTTTTCTTAGATAAGGAGCCCAAAACTGCTGGCAATACTCTAGGTGTGGTCAGACCAATGCCTTAAAAAGCCTCAGCATTACATCCATTCTTTTGTATTCCAGTCCTCTCAAAATAAATGCTAACATTTCATTTGCCTTCCTTACCACCAACTCAACCTGCACAAGGACTTCCAAGTCCCTTTGCACCTCTGATTTTTGAATTTTCTCCCCATTTTCAAAATGATCCACACCCTTATTCCTTCTGCCAAAGGGCATGATCAGACACTTCCCTATATTATACACCATTTGCCACTTCTTTGCCCATTCCCCTAATCTGTCTAAATCTTTCTGCAAACATCCTGTTTCCTCAACACTACCTGCCCCTTCACCTATCTTCGTATCACCCACAAACTTGACTACAAAGCCATCTTACTCCTTCGTGTAGGTGAGTAGATGAGTAGGTTACATGGTTGGCACAACATTGTGGGCTGAAGGGCCTGTAATATGCTGTAGATTTCTACGTTCTATGTTCTAAGAAATCATTGACATGTAATATGAGAATAAGTGGTTCCAACACTGACACCTTTGGCAGACTACTAGTCAGAGGCAGCCAACCAGAAAAGGCAGTGTTTATTCCCACTCTTCACCTCCTGTCAGTCAGCCAATCTTCTATCCATGATAGTACTTTTCCTGTAATCCCATGGGCTCTTATCTTGTTAAGCCGCCTCATGGGCGCCAAAGTCCCTCTAAAAATCCAAATAAACAACATCCACTAACTCTCCTTTGTCTAACGTTCCTGATATTTCCTCAAAGAATTCCAACATATTAGTCAGACAAGATCTCCCCTTAAGGAAACCATGTTGACTTTGGCCTATTTTTTTTAATGTGCCTCCAAGTACCCTGAAACCTCATCCTTGATAATAAACTCCAACACCTTTCAAACATGGTGATCATGCTAACTGGCCTATAATTTCCTCTCGTCTGCCTCCCTGCCTTCTTAAAGAGTGGAGTGATATTTGCAATTTTTCAGTCTGAGGACCCATTCCAGAGTCTAGTGATTCTTGAAAGATCATTACTAATGCCTCTATAATCTCTTCAGCTACCTCTTTCAGAACGTCTGCTCTACAACGTCAGGCTTTGTTCGATATTACCCCTCTTACTGAAACCCCTAATTCTCTTCATTTACTTTTGTTCATTATAACACTAGGTGGTGGTGTTGCTCCTCGAAAACTCTGCTCAAGTTAGATTTTCCAATTTTCCCCTTTTAAAAAATTGTTTCTTTCCTTCCTCAGCCATTATGAGCTGTCACTTCCAATGGGCCCCCGAGCCCCTGGGCTTATTCATGCTCATTACTGTGAATTTCAACTTTCATTTGGGAAATTTAAGAAGTAATTGAATAGGGACAACACAGCAGACAAGGGTCTTAATGCACATTAAAGAGGCTAAGCACAGGAATGAGGTGACTGGATGGGGGTGAGGTTGTGGGATAACCATACCAATTATAAATGAGGTGCTACAGAAATGATGCTTCATCATGTACAAAGTCTAAGACCGGCATACTAATTCTTGCACAAGGAGCACTCATCTGTAAACTTGCTCTATTGCAAAGAATGGAGATAGTGTGGGAAATCAGTTTGCCAGGAAATTGGGGGGTGGGGGTGGAAGATTCACTGGGCAGGAAGTCAACCCTGGAGATGAGATAGATACTTTATATTAGCTGGAAACATAGAACCAGAGAAAACCTATAGCACAACACAGGCCCTTCGGCCCACAATGCTGTGCCAAACATGTACTTACTTTGGATATTACCTAGGGTTACCCATAATCCTCTATTTTTCTAAGCTCCATATACCTATCCAGGAGTCTCTTAAAAGACCCTATCGTTTCTGCCTCCACCACCATTGCTGGCAGCCCATTCCATGCACTCACCACTCTCGGCGTAAAAAAACTTACTCCTGACATCTCCTCTGTACCTACTTCGAAGCACCTTAAAACTGTGCCCTCTCATGCTAGCCACTTTAGCCCTGGGAAAAAGCCTCTGACTATCGATGCAATCAATGCCTCTTATCATCTTATACACCTCTATCAGGTCACCTCTCATCCTCCACCGCTCAAAGGAGAAAAGGTTGAGTTCACTCAAGCTTTTCTCATAAGGCATGTTCCCCAATCCAGGCAACATTCTTGTAAATCTCCTCTGCACCCTTTCTATAGTTTCCACCTCCTTCCTGTAATGAGGTGACCAGAACGGAGCACAGTACTCGAAGTGGGGTCTGACCGGGGTCCTATATAGCTGTAACATTCCTTCTTGGCTCTTAAACTCAATCCCATGGTTGATGAAGGCCAATGCACTGTATGCCTTCTTAACCACACAGTAATTTCCCCTTACTCCAATTAAATGTGTAACATGCTGTAAGGCTTCACTGATAATGTAATGGTTTCTCAGCAATGTTTGGGTTATGACTAGAGATAACAGGGTTTGGAATGCTGGGGCTATCCAATGAGAGAAATGTTGTTCTTTCTTGTGAGTCTGGAAGAGAGATTTTTGCGGTCTTTTGCCAGGGGAGAGATGAGGAGAGATGACACAAATGGGGAGAGTTGATAGACAGCCGGACGAAGTGAACTTGGAGCAAGGGTCTGAAGGTCAGTGAAGATCGGAGGAGGTTGATGATGGACGATCGGCTTATCAGTGAGCTCCAACATTGCGCAATAGACTGTTTCATGAAAATGGGCCCTTTTTCTTTTTTTTTGTTTTCTTTACTAACCATATAGTCAAAACAATAGTTATAAAGCTCATTTGTTTAATCGCATATTGTGTATTGTTTGTTATTTCGAGGTACTGATTTGTAACAGGGGACACATCACGCAACATCCACCCAAACGAGACTTCTTAAGTTTGGCCGGGCCAGGGCCTATCACCCCCTAGATTAAGCTGCTAGCCGAAGTGAGAGTTACAAACTCTTTCCTAACTCGTCTGTTCCTATCCCTCTCTAATTCTATGGTAAAGGAGTTAGAATTGTGATCACTATCTCCAAAATGCTTTTGCACTGAGAGACCTGACACCTGACCAGGTTCATTTCCCAATACCAGATCAAGTACAGTCTCTCATCTTGTAGGCTTATCTAGATATTGTGTCAGGAAACCTTCCTGAACACACCTAACAAACTCCACCCCATTTAAATCCCTTGCTCTAAGGAGATGCCAATCAATATTTGGAGCATTAAAATCTCCCACCACGACAACCCTGGTATTATTACACCTTTCCAGAATCTGTCTCCCTGTCTGTTTGTCGATGTCCCTGTTACAATTGGGAGGTCTATAAAAAGCACCCAGTAGATTTATTGACCCCTTCCTGTTTCTAACTTCCACCTACAGTGACTCAGTAGACAATCCTTTCATGACTTCCTCCTTTTCTGCAGCTGTGACACTACCTCTGATCAGCAGTGCCATGTCCCCACCTCTTTTGCCTCCCTCCCTGTCCTTTCTGAAACATCTAAAGCCTGGCACTCTAAGTAACCATTCCTGCCCCTGAGCCATCCAAGTCTCTGTAATGGCCACAACATCATAGCTCCAAGTACTGATCCACGCTCTAAGTTCATCTGCTTTGTTCATGATGCTTCCTTTCATTAAAATAGACACATCTCAAACCATCAGTCTGAGCACATCCTTTCTCTATCACCTGCCTAACCTCCGTCTTGCACTGTCTCCAAGCTTTCTCTATTTGTGAGCCAACAGTCCCTTCCTCCATCTCTTCAGTTCGGTTCCCACCCCACCAGCAATTCTAGTTTAAACTCTCCCCAATAGCCTTAGCATGTGTGGCGCGTGGCCAAGTGGTTAGGGCATTAGGCTCACGATCTGAAGGTTGTGGGTTTGAGTCTCGGCCAAGGCCGTGTGTTGTGTCTTTGAGCAAGGCACTTAACCACACACTGCTTTAGTCCACCCAGCTGAAAATGGGTACCGGCAAATGATAGGGGTTAACCTCGCGATAGACTGGCATCCTATCCAGGGGGAGTCGCTTTACACCCCAAAAACCGGCATAAGCACCGGCCTGATGGGCCACAAGGCTTGGGACAGACTTTAACTTTAACAATAGCCTTAGCAAACCTTCCTGCCAGGATATTGGTCCCCCTCGGATTCAAGTGCAACCTGTCCTTTTTGTACAGGTCACGCCTGCCCCAGAAGAGGTCCCAACGATCCAGAAATCTGAATCCCTGCCCCCTTTTCCAATCCCTCAGCCATGCATTTATCCTCCACCTTAGTCTACTCCTATACTCACAGGCTGTAATCCCAAGACTACTATCTCTGAGGTCCTGCTTCTCAACTTCCTTCCTAACTCCCAGTAGTGAATTTTCAGGACCTCCTCCCTTTGTAGCTATCTTACAAAAAGACTGTAAACATTTATGATACTTTTCAATAGTGTTAGGTGATTATGGTTCTTAATAATCTTTAGAACTGCTATTTTCAGAATCTTTTAGAGATATGACATTCTTCCGACTCCCCCCATTTTTGATTCCTTATGAGAAGGATCTTTGGGTATTAATCATTGACTGGTACTTTTTGCTAACTCTTCCCCTGTGGATCTAATCAGAGGGTTAATCACTCACAATGTGCCATGACACACTTCTGTGCCATGTTACAAGAGCAATATGAAACATGATATAAACATAGAAACATAGAAATCTACAGCACATTACAGGCCCTTCAGTCCACAATGTTGTGCCGA
This sequence comes from Mobula hypostoma, assembly GCF_963921235.1. Classification (NCBI taxonomy): domain Eukaryota; kingdom Metazoa; phylum Chordata; class Chondrichthyes; order Myliobatiformes; family Myliobatidae; genus Mobula; species Mobula hypostoma. Next base: position 193,209,453 of record NC_086098.1, read on the forward strand.
CCGTGTACCCTTCTCTAGAAGCTGCCTAGAATTTCCCTACTGTATAGCACTCTATTTTTCTAAGCTGCATGTACCTATCTAAGAGTCTCTTAAAAGACTCTATTGTATCTGCTTCTACCACTTTTGCTGGCAGTGCATTCCACACACCCACCACTTTGTATATGAAAATCTTACCTCTGACATCCCCCTTGTACCTGCTTCCAAGCACATTAAAACTATGCCCCCTTGTGTTATCCATTTCAGCCCTGGGAAAAAAGCCTTGGGTTATTCACATGATCAATGCCTCTCATCATCTTAGACACCTCAATCAGGTCTCCTCTCATCCTCCATTGCTCCAAGGAGAAAAGGCCAAGTTCACTCAACCTATTCTCATAAGGCATGCTCTCCAATCCAGGCAACATCCTTGTAAATCTCCTCTGCACTCTCTTTATAGTATCCACATCCTTCCTGTAATGAGGTGAACAGAGCTAGACACAGTACTCCGTGGGGTCTGACTAAGGCCTTCTAGAGCTGTTACATTACCTCACGGCTCTTGAATCCAATCCCATGGTTGATGAAATCCAACACACTATATGCCTTCTTAACAATATGAAAATGGCAATTTTGGAAATACTCAGCAGGTCAGGCAGCATCTCGGAAGGAGAAATAATGTTACTGTTTCAGACCAATGGCTTTCATCAAAACAATTTATATATTTTTTGATGGGATGCTTTAATCGTTTTTCTCTTCTATCAGCTGCGATCTAACCTGATTGACATCTTATGACTATTTGTGAAATCTCAACCCCATCTAATCCCCACATGCATATACCTGACAAGGATGGGATATCACTGGATAATCAAAAAGGAGACCATGAATGATTTTCACAGCCTCATCCTGATGGACACTGTTGATTTTGTGTTTCCTCATTCTGCCTGATCAGGCATTGAAACCAAGGGTCTTAAACTCTCTCTAAATCATATTGTTTTAACCCATTGTGATTGGGACAGGTAAAGTAAGGTCCAAAATTACAACTGGAAAACTTTGCTACCACACTTACTCAATTTCAGCATGTGCTTTACTGATAATTTAATATCAGAGTAAGAAACATGCGTAGAAGTGTAGAATGTTGAAGCTGATATTATTGATAATATTCCGGTGTCTTCTGCTTCTGGAAACGTAAGAGCTCAAAGAGCTAACGATTTTTTTTCTGAACCGGTATTTCAAAATTCTGATTTGAGAATGGAGCATTTTTTTAGCTATCATGTTTATGCCACAAAATTAAAAAGACATGTTTTAAATGCTATTTTGTTTCGAAAATTGACCATGTCAGGTTACTTAGCCCAAGCCATCAGGCTGATCAATACTCACACTCATTAACCCACCCCACCACACTCACAACCACCACTACATCCACATCAGCCACTCATCTCCACAGCCCTTCAGCACAATTCATCACCCCCATACACTGCCACTTCACGCTTACACCCTACACCTCATACCTACGCTGACACATTCAATGTCCTACTGTGTTTTCATATGTCAGGCTGCTACCAACAAGAATTTCTCTTACCAAGAATCACTTTGTCATTTTATTATTTCCTGTCAGAGTCACCTTATGTTTAGATACTTTTGCACCTAGCATTAGTTTATGTACAAGTATCAGTCTATGTATATATGCTAATCGTATGTATATACACCCAGTCTACAGTTACTGATACATTAGCTTTTATAGGATTGGCTTTATTTTTTATTTATTGTGTTTTTTTAATGCTTAGTGTTTTTTATGCTGCTTAGGATCTGGAGTAACAATCATCTTGATGATAATGACAACAAATAGACTTGAATCTTGAAGACATCACATTTTGCTTTTGGGATTCTATTGATTTCCAAGGTCCAAAGCAACTCATAGCCTGTATTAAAACTGAGAGATCTGGAGAAGTAACCAATGGGTCAGGTACACAGGATGGATAATTCTCACTGATGCTTTGACTTGGTGTTTCACAAAGAAGAAATATTTAATTCTCAGACCTTGGGATTTATAAGGCTTGGGTGAGGTAATTATCTGGTAAGTTTCTTCTTCTTCTTCATTGTTCATTTCTCACCTGTTAGGGCAGAGTTAGTGCAGAGAAAATGGCTCCAGGAGCTGTGTTGCCTTCTTTGCGAGGGATGTAGAAATCCTGGGAGACCTTCAGCCGCCCGGATAACCACATCTATACCGGGAACATCAAACTGCAGCTCCTCAGAGAACCCATTAAGGAAGTGGAGCTGCAGCTTGATGCCCTTCACCTCATCTGGAAGTCTGAGGAAATGATAGATGGGACGTAGTCACGCCTAAATTACAGGAGATTGGTAACTATGAGACTGTCAGGAGAAGAAAGGGAACTGGGGAGCCAGAACAGAGTACACCTGTGGCCATTTCCCTCACTAATAACTATGCCGTCTTAGATACTGTTGAGGTGGACTATCCACCTGGAGGGAACCACAGTGACTGGCTCTCTGGCACTGAGTCTGGTGCTGTGGCTATGAAGAGAAGAGAGGCAAAGAGGACTGCAGTAGTGATAGGAGATTCCATAGTTAGAGAAATAGAGACACCTAGATGGTATGTTGCCTCCCAGATGCCAGGGTCAAGGATGTCTCAGATTGGGTCCATGACATTCTGAGGGGGTTGGTGTTAGCAGCCCGAAATCTTGGTATATATTGGCACCAGTGACATAAGTAGGAAAGGTGAGGAGGTCTTGAAGAGATTTTTTGGGGAACTAGCTAGAGAGCTGTAAAGCAGGACCTCCTGGGTAGCAATCTCTGGATTACTGCCTGTGCCAACTGCCAGTGATGGTAAGAATCGGGTGACTTGGCAGATAAATGCCTGGCTGAGGAACTGATACGGGGGCAGAGCTTCAGGGTTCTGGATCATTGGGATCTCTTCTGGTGAAGGTACAACCTGTACAAAAGGGATAGTTTATGCATGAACCCAAGGGACACCAATATCCTTGTGGGCAGGTTTGCTAGAACTTTTCAGGAGTGTTAAAACTAATTTGGCAGTGGGATGGGACCCGGAGTGATAGGGCTGAGGTATTGGGGTGGGATAGCATTTGGTTTACAAACAGAGACAGTGTGTACTGAGACTCCTAGCAAGGAGAGGCAGTCTATGGGATGAACTGCAATGTAAAAGGGGCAAAATCAAAAAGAGTAATGAATACGGGACTGAAAGTGTTATATTTGAATGCATGTAGTATAGGGAATAAGGTGCATGAGCTTGCAGCACAGTTCCAGATTGGCAGGTATGATGGTGTAGGCATCACTAAAACATGGCTGAAAGAAGATTATAGCTGAGAGCTTAATGTCCAAGGATACACATTATATTGATAGGACAGGCAGAAAGGCAGAGGGGTTGGTGTTGCTCTGTTGGTAAAAAATGAAATGAAATCATTAGAAAGAGTTGACTTAGGATCAGAAGGTGCAGAATTGTTGTGGGTAGAATTAAGAAACTGAAAGGGTGAAAAGACCCTGATGGGATGTATATACAGACTCCTGAACAGCAGCCAAAGTTGCAATAGTCATGGGGTTTTCATTATGCAGGTGGACTGGGAAAATCAGGTTGATGCTGTATCCCAGGAGGGGGAGTCTGTAGAATGAATACAAGATGGCTTTTTGGAGCAGAATGTGGTTGACCCCACTAAAGGATCAGCAAATATAAACTGAGTGTTTTGCAATAAACTGGAATTGATTAGAGTGCTTAAGGTAAAGTAACCCTTAGGAGACAGTGATCATAATATGATAGAATTCACCTGGCAACTAGAGAGGGAGAAACTAAAGTCCAATTAGTATTATAGTGGAGTAAAGGGAATTCCAGAGAAATGAGAGAGGAGCTGGGCAAAGTTGATTGGAAGGGGATGCTAGCAAGGATGATGGCAGAGCAGCAATGGTTGGAGTTCCTTGGGAGCAATTTGGAAGGTGCAGGATAGATACATCCCAAAGAAGTAGTATTCTAAAAGCAGGATGATGCAACCATGGCTGACAAGGGAAGTTGAAGCCAACATAACAGCCAAAGAGAGGGCACATAATAGAGCCAAAAATAATGGGAAGTTGGAGGATTGGGAAGCTTTTAAAGAAGTCAAAAGGAAGGAATAGATGGAATACAAAGGTCAATTAACCAATAATAATAGAGGATACCAAAAGGTTCTTCAGATATATAAAGAATAAAAGAGAGAGGCAGGAGTAGATTCAGATCGCTGGAAAATGATGCCAGAGAGGTAGCAATGGGGAACAACAAAATAGCGGATGAACTGAATAAGCATTTTGCATCAGTCTTCATTGTGGAAGACACTTGCAGTAGGCCGGAAGTTTAAGTATGTTAGGGGGCAGTGGTGAGTGAAGAGAAGAGTAGGGAGAAGGTGCTTGGGAAACTGAAGGTAGATAAATCACCAGGAGCACTTAGTCTATACCCCAGGGTTCCGAAAGAGGTGGCTGAAGAGATTGAGGAAGCATTAGTAATGATCTTTCAAGAATCAATACATTCTGGCATGGTTTTGGAGGACTGGAACATTGCAAATGGCACTCTACTCTTCAAGAAGGGAGAGAGGCAGAAGAAAGGAAAGTATAGACGAGTTAGTCTGACCTCAGAGGTTGGGAAGATGTTGGTGTTGATTGTTAAGATGAGTTTTCGGGGTTCTTGGAGGCAGATGATAAAATAGGCTGAAGTCAGCATGGTTTCCTTAAGGAAAAATCTTGTCTGACCAATCTGTTGGAATTCTTTAATAAAATATCAAGTAGGATAGACAAAGGAGAATCAGTAGATGTTGTATACTTGGATTTTGACAAGGTGCTACACAAGAGACTGCTGAGCAAGTTAAGAGCCCATGGTATTACAAGAAAGATACTAGCATGGACAGAGCATCAGCTGCTCAACAGGAGGCAAAGAGTAAGAACAAGGGGAGCCTCTTCTAGTTGGCTGCCAGTGACCAGTGGTGTTCCATGGGGATCTGTTTTGGGACCGCTTCTTTTTACACTATATTTCAATGATTTGAGTGATGGAATTAATGGCTTTGTGGCCAAGTTTGCAGATGATACGAAGATGGTTGGAGGGGCAGGTAGCTTTGAGAAAGTAGAGTGGCCATGGAAAGACTTGGACAGATGAGGAGAATGAGCAAAGAAGTGGCAGATAGAATAAGGTGTGGGGAAGTGTATGGTCATGCACTTTGGTAGAAAAAATGAAAGCATAGACTATTTTCCTAATAGAGAGAAAATTCAAAATTCTGAGGTGCAAAGGGACTTAGGAATCCTTGTGCAGGATTCCCTAAAGGTTAATTTGCAGGTTGAGTCAGAGTTGAAGAAGACACATACAAAGTTAGCATTCATTTTGAGAAGACTAGACTGTAACAGTGTGTAATGTTGAGGCTTTATAAGGCACTGGTGAGGCCACACTTGGAGTATTGTGAGCAGTTTTGGGCCCCTTATTTAAGAAAGGATATGCTGACATTGGAAAGAGGTTCAAAGAAAGTTCACGAAAATGATTCCGGGATCAAAAGGCTTATTATATGTGGAGAGTTTGATTACTCTAGGCCTGTACTCACTGGAACTTAGAAGAATGAGGGGTGATCTCATTGAATCCTATTGAGTGTGGATGTGGAGAGAATGTTTCCTATGCTAGGGGAGTTTAGGACCAGAGGACACAGAGGGACGTCCACTTAGTATGGAGATGAGGAGGAATTTCTTAAGCCAGAGAGTGGTGAATCTTTGGAGTTCATTGATACAGGCACTGTGGAGGCCAAGTCATTGTGTATATTTAAGAAGTTGATATATTCTTAAGATATATTAGTTAGAGCATGAAGGGTTTTGGGGAGAATGCAAGAGATTGGGGCTGAGAGAGAAATGGATCAGCCTTGCTGAAACAGTGGAGCAGACTCAAAGAGCCAAATGGCCTAATTGTGCTCATATATGTTACAGTCTTATAGTCTTACAATGAGTTTCCCGGGAAAATGGGGAAATACAAGCCTGGATTCCCTTTTGTTTTTTGTTGGGATTGATGGCCATTGTATTTGCTGATGGAAGGGTAAACTTAAAAGTTCGAACAAGAAAATATTGCTGATATGTCCACTCTAAAAATGAAGACGACTATGAAAATGTTTATAAAGATCAGATGTAAATTTGTACACTTCAGTACATAGAATTACTATTTATTCCACATTTTTGATTTGTTAAATTTCAGAACAAGTAATATTGAGATTAAGGCACTTTATTTCACACTTCAAGCCTTCATTGAAATATACATTATGTATTTTTGGAATTATAATTTCATGCTTTCAAGCCATGTGAAAAATGAATGCAGTTTATAAACCTTAAAGCATGTGCATACTCTAATCCATATTAAACAAAGCTACGATGCACTCAGATGACACCTAGTACATTCATTGCTATAAATTATTCCCAAAACATACACACCTGATTAAAAAAAACTTAAAAACAAATATATTCTAACAATAAAAGAGGCCAATAAAACTCAAGCTCTTTAAAAAAAAACATTATAGATTGGAATTACTTCACTGGTTTGGCTTCAGTAGCAATCTCTTTCTGTGTCAAGCTGCCCAATTTCCGGAACAGTCCTTCTGCTTCAAAGGCAATCCTGCTGGACTATCCTGCAACACACACAAAATGCTCAAGGAACTCAGCAGGCCAGGCAGCATCTATGGGAAAAAAGTACAGTCGACATTTCAGGCCGAAACCTTTCAGCAGGAGGGTACTTTTCTGCATAGATGCTGCCTGGCTTGCTGTGTTCCTCCAGCATTTTGTGTGTGTTGCTCAGATTTCCAGCAACTTCAGATTTTCTCTTGTTTGTGAGAAAATCCTGCAGCTCACTTGTTCGTGGTACAGTTCCCGTTGCTGAAAAATTAATGTTTTTCCAGTAATTCACACTTTAAACTGCACATTTTGCATTTAGTTTGGACCTGGAGCCCCCTTAGCTTTGGGCTAAGAGCATCAATTTTTCAGAAATTGGTTGCTGAACAGTTCAGTGCTCAGTATTCTGAATTTACCTGAGCTTACCTTCTTAACATTGTTAACTTCACGCAAGAGGAATTGGCAGATATTCCATTAGTTGTCATAACCTTATTGGGGATTCAGGTGGAGCCAGTCCCATTGGAATAGCTCCCTCAAGAAGGGAGTTGTTCTGATGGGACAGGCTCCATTTGAACCATTCTGAAACCAGGGTCCTGGTGAATCACGTAACTTGAGCTGTAGATTGGGCTTTAAGCTAATTAGTAGGGGATGGGTTCAATAGCTCGGAGAAGTATGGATAAAGTAAAAGGGAAAGACAGTGCAGGAGAGGCTACTAAAGACTCTAGAATAAAGAATAAGAGAGATTTTAGAAAAGGCTAAGATTTTATCTTTAGGTATCATAGAAACAAAATTGAGAAGAAGGGAGGTGATTACTGGAATGAAAATGTCAAAAACAAATGCACACAGAACACAAAATAAAGATGATAAGCTTGTACCACAGCTAGAAATTGTTAAGTCTGACTGTGGATTTCACAGATTAGTGGTTGAAGGAAGATCACAGCTGGAAGCAAAATATCCAAGGATAAATATCACATTGAAAAGACAGGCAGGTAGTTAGAGGGGGTGGCATGGCTCTGTTGGTATAAAATGAAATATTCTCGGGAAAGAAGTGACATATGATCAGAAGATGTAGAATTCTTGTCGGTAGAGTTAAGAAACTGCAAGGGTAAAAAGACCCTGCTGGGAGTTATTACAGGCCTCCAAATAGTAGCCAGGATGTGATGTATAAATTAAAATGGGAGATAGAAAAGGCATGTAAAAAGGGTAAGGTTACAATGGTATCAGGGGATTTCAATATGCAGGGTGATTGGGAAAATCAGGTTGGTATTGGACCGCAAGTGAAGGAATTTGTAGAATGCCTATGAGATGGCTTTTTCGAGCAGCCTGTGGTCTAGCCCATTTGGGAGAAGGCAACTCTGGATTGGGTGTTGTATAATGTACCAGAGTTGATTAAGGACCTTAAGGCAAAGGAATCCTTAGGAATCCATATTATGATCATAATATGGTAAAATTCACCCTGTAGTTTGAGAGGGAGAAGCTAAAATTGAATATGTCAGTATCACAGTTGAGCAAAGGTAACTACAGAGGCATAAGAGATGAGCTGGCCAAGGTTGATTGGAAAGGGACAGTAGCAGGAATGATGGTAGAGTAGCCATGGCTGGAGTTTCAGGGAATAATTCAGAAGACGCATGAACATTTCATCCCAAGGAAAATGAAGCATTCTAAAGGGAGCACAAGGCAATCATGTCTGATGAGGCAAGTCAAAGACAGCAAAAATAGCATACAATATAGCAAAAATTAGTGGGAAGCTAGAGGATTGTGAAGCTTTTAAATACCAGCAGGACAACTAAAAAAGGAAGGAGAAAAAAATGAATATCAAGATAAGCTATCCAATAATGTTCAAGAGAATCTGAAAAGTTTTTTCAGATATATAAATAGTAGAAGAGAGGCAAGACTGGATATCAACTGCTAGAAAATGATGCCGGAGAGGTACTAATGGGGAACAAAGAAATGATGGATGAGTGAATGTGTATTTTGTGTCAGTAAGATAAATAGGTCACGTGGACCAGATGGACTACACCCCAAGGTTCTGAAAGATTTAGATGAAGAGATTGTAGAGGCATTATTAAAGATCTTTCAAGAATCACTTCTGGAAGAGCTCTGGAAGACTGGAAATTTTCAAGTGTCACTGCACTATTTAAGAAAGGAGAGAGGCAAAAGACAGGAAATTATAGGCCATTTAGCCTAAATTTATTGGTTGGCAAGATAGTTGGAGTCTATTATTAAGGATGCACTTGGTGCCGCATGATAATATGATACAAATTCAGCATGCTTTCCTTAAGGGAAAATCTTGCCTGAAAAATCTGTTGGAATTCTTGAGGAAGTAACAAGCTGGATAGACAAAGAAGAATAAGTAGATATTGTTAACTTAGATTTTCAGAAAGCCTCTGATGAGGTGTCATACTTGAGGCTGCTTAACAAGGTAAGATCCCATGGTATTACAGAATAGATACGAACATGGATAGAAGATTGGCTGAGTGGCAGAAGGCAAAGAGTGGAAATCAAGGGGGCCTTTTCTGATTGGCTCCTGGTGACGAGTGGTGTTCTGCAATGGTCAGTTTGGGTCTGCAAATATTTATGTTATATATTACAGAATGACAGATGACAGAATATATGGCTTTGTGAGCAAGGCAGGTAAAGCCATAGATAGTGTTGAGAAAGCAGAAGTCAGAAGGACCTAAACGGATTGGAGAATGGGCAGAGAGTTGACAAATGGAATACAGTATAGGGAAGCATATGATCACGTACTTTGGTAGAAGGAATAAAGCCTTAGACTATTTTCTAAATGAGGAGAGAATTCAGAAATTGGAGGGGCAAAAGGATTTGGAAGTCCCGGTGCAGGATTTCCGAAAGGTTAACTTGCAGGTTAAGTCAGTTGTAAGGAAGGCAAATGTGATGTTAACGATCATTCAACAGGACTAGAATATAAAAGCAAGGATGTAATGTTGAGGCTTTATAAGGCATTGGGGAGACCACATTTGGTGTATATTAACAGTTTTGACCATGTATAAAAAATAAAATGATATGCTGCCAATGGAGAGTGTCCAGAGAAGGTTTACAAGAATGTAAGAATTCACATACAAGGAGTGTTTGATGGCTCTGGGCCTGTATTCACTGGAGTTTACAAGAATGAGGGGAAATCTCATTGAAACCTACTGAATACTGAAAGGCCTGGATAGAGTGGGCTTGGAGAAGATGGTGCCAATAATGTAAGAGTCTGAGACCAGACGGCACAGCCTCAGAATGGAAGGATGACCTTTTAGAACAGAAATAAGGAGGAATTTCTTTTTAGCCAGAGGGTGTGAATCTGTGGAAGCCAAGTCAATGGGTATATTTAAAGTAGAGGTTGATAGGCTCTTGATTAGTAAGGGTATTACAGGTTGCAGGGAGAAGGCAGGAGAATTGGGTTGAGAGGGAAAATAAATTAGCCATGATAAAATAATGGAACAGACTCAATGGGCCAAATGGCCTAATTCTACTCTGTCTTATTATTGTTTGGTCTAAAGCTAATCATTCTTTTCTGTAAGCCTCACAAAGCTGATGAACAGAATGGTAATATGGACCAAAATCAAAAATACTGCAGATGCTGAAAATCTAAAACAAAAAAAAAGGAGAATGCTGAAAACATTCGGATGATCAGATGCACATTCTTTGATCTTTATTGTTAACTCTTCTTGTCCTTCCACAGGTTAGTTGATCTGCTGATAGATATAAGTATAGGTAGTTAGGGAATATTTAAAACATTGGGTATATTCAAAGTGGAGATTGATAGGTTCTTGATTTGTAAGGATATTTACGGTTATGAGGAGAAGGCAGGAGAATGGGGTTGAGAGGGAAAATAAATCAGCCGTGATTGTATGGCCAAGCAGACTCGATGTGACGAATAGCCTAATTCTTCTCCTAATGTCTTTATGGTCTTTTTGAAAATATTTGTGATCATCAAATTCTTCTGTTATTTTTTAAGCAACTCTCTATACTCTACAGATTTTGGGAATATATGATTCAAGCTTTTTACAAATAGATTAAGTTATTTCCTATAATCACTGTGTAGATGACTACAACAACTATGTATGTTAAAGAAACACTCTATGTTACGAGATCCTTATGTGGTTCTGAAATAATTCAATTATTTTTCTATTTATGAAACATCTAATTGATATAGTTGCATAAGGGGCTATAGCCAAGAATCTGACATGGGAGTACTGCCTTCAGTATAAAAATAGTGCACAATAAAAAATAAATTGTGATGACAATGAATATACAGTACCAATATTATTTTAAACAGTATTTCAGCAAAAATAAACCTTTTGTTCAGCCTTCCAAGAACTGACGATTTTTAAAAGATTTTTTAGAATATTTGTTACTACACATTAAAAAATGTCATTGAAAATATTTAACATTGAAAACACATTGACTACAGTTAATAATGTTAAAAATGATTCATTCTTTGGATGTGGTGCAAAAATGCAAGTGCAGATCTTAATGAGTCAAAACTAAAAACGGATGTTTTGAGTTACTTTTTTTTTGCATTGTCCAATTGTGTTCATATCGGCACTTCATTATGGCTGCTGCTGGTATTGGCTCTCTGTTGCTGTAAAGAAGTCTTCAAGAACGCTCTGCAAATACTCAAAAGTGGGACGTTCTTCTGCTTTGTTCTTCCAGCATTTCATCATAATCTCATACAGCTCTACAGGGCATACATCTGGACGTGGCATTCGATAGCCATGTTCTAGTGAGCGGATCACATCTGGGTTTGACATTCCTTTAAATAAAGCAAATGTAACTAAGTGTTTAAATTTATTTAATTGTACTTTAATGTAGTCTTTCACTGCATCTTTCGAACTTTAGCATATTTCCCCAACTCACTTATTAACTAGAGCATGAATTTAGGAATTGATTGAAAGACATTTCTGAGGACTCTAAATAATTAATTGCATGTTTGCTACTAATACTGTAGTCAGATTGAGTGAATTAAGTGCAATTATTAGTCACTAGTTGTAAGTTAACAAGACGATACACAACATGGCATTCATCCTACAATTGGAGCATTAATGCGATGCATATGTGTACTTGTGGATATGATAATAAACTTGACTTTGACTTTGAGGGTTAACAAGAGGCAGTTTTTCCACAGAGTTAATTTAAAGTGTAGAAGATCAAGTCATCCAGGATGAAAGAAAAGAAACAAGAAGAGAGAGGGGGGGGGAGAGAGAGGGGGAGGGGGGGAGAGAGGGGAGGAGAGAGGGGAGGAGAGAGGGGAGGAGAGAGGGGGGAAGGGAGAGAGAGGGGAAGGGAGAGAGAGGGGAGGGGGAAGGGGAGAGAGGGGGAGGGGGAAATAGGAGGTGGAATGTGGACAAGGGTACAGAAGGGAAGAAAGGGGAGAGAGGGGGAGGGGGAGGGGTGATGAGGAGAGGGGGTGGGGAAGGGGAGAGAGAGGGGGAGAGGGGAAGAGAGAGGGAGAGGGGGAAGAGGGGGGGGAGAGAGGAAGAGAGGGGGAGAGAGGGGGAGGGGTGATGAGGAGAGGGGGTAGGGAAGGGGAGAGAGAGGGGGAGGGGGAGGGAGAGGGGAGAGAGGGGGGAGAGGGGAGATAGGAGGGGGAATGTGGACAAGGGTACAGAGGGGGTAGAGGGGGAGAGGGGGCCTGGAATGACTTGCCAGGGATGGTGGTGGAGGCTAAAACATTAGGAGTATTTAAGAGCCTCTTGGACAGGCACATGGATGAAAGAAAAATAGAGGGTTCTGGGGTAGAGTGGGTTTAGTACGTTTTTTTAAAGGAATATATGTGTCGGCATAACATCAAGGGCCGAAGGGCCTGTACTGTGCTGTAGTATTCTAGTGTCTAGTGAGTAATGCAGAGCACCCGAATGAAACCCATGTGATTGCGTACAAGCTCCATAAAGACACCAGTGGGACTTGAACCCCGATCTTACAGCCATTGCACCGTAAAGCATTGGGGCTAACCACTTCTCTATGATGCTGCTCCAGTCCAATGTTAAATAAGTACCTGAGTCAGGGGACTTAACCACTGCAGTATGAATATTAAATGCATCTATTTCACAGTGACCTCCACAGATATAGTGATTACACGTTAGGTATGAAGTGAGGCAAGGCTCATGCAACAAAACTACATTTCTGCTTAGCGTGGAAGGATGACAATCTCTGCAGACCTGGATATGGAGTTCGGCCATATGTGATAGTTTCCATGAGAACGATTCCAAAGGACCACACATCGGACTTGATTGTAAACGATCCAAAGTTAATGGCTTCTGGTGCTGTCCATTTGATGGGAAACTTGGCACCTAGCAAGTAGTAAATGGAGATTATAGAATCAATGCCTAGAACATTAACATTACAGAAACACAAGAGATTCTGCAGATGCTGGAAATATTGAGCATCACACACAAAATGCTGGAGGAACTCAGCAAGTTTGGGTAGCATCTTGCTGAGATGGAGGGGAATCGGCAGTCGACTCGCTAAGGTAACACATCAAGTGAAAATTCTTTCTGCTTCAGTACAGGGCAGATTTCACATGCAAACCTGTAATGCCATACACAAACAATTGTTGTTACCCTGCACTGTACTGGAGTGGACAGTCTTTCTAAAGCCACACGCCTCTCTATCTTATTGGTCACTGTAAGACAGAATGAAATCCAGTTATCTCTTTCTGAACAGAGTGCAATAACAACCTGGTTTATATAACAGTGAATGGCAAAATGCAAAATGCAGTAAATATCACCAATTTAGCATGGAAGGATCTAAACTTCAGTGAACACTGCAGACATTGTTAACCCTGTTCCGCACTGAGGTATAGGGAGAAGAAATGCTCTAAAAACATTTTTTTTAAATTTAGAGATACCTCATGGTAACAGGCCCTTCTGCCTAAAGGGGGCCGTGCTACCCGATTATACCCACTAACCTGCATATCGTTGGAACGTCTGTGGAAACCACAAGAAACCCACGTGGTCATGGGGAGAATGAACACAATCCTTACAGACAAGTGCCCTGGTTACTGGCACTGTAATAGCATTTTCCTAACCACTATTTATCATGCTGCCCCTGTGCTATCATGGGCCCAACGCACTGATGAAATTACAAAGAAGTCATGACAGTGGCTCTGCTTCATTAGGGGTTTGGGGAGATTTTCTATGTCACCAAAGACTCATACAAACTTCTACAGATGTAAGGTGGAGAGCATTCTGACTATTTGCATCACAGCCTGGTATGGAAATTAATGGACTGCAGGAAGCTACAGAGAGTTATCAGCCAACTCTATCATGGGCACAGTCCTGCTCACCAGTGAGGATATCTTCAAGAGGAGGTGGCATTCATCATTATGGAACTTCACAATCTACGATATGCCCTCTTCTTGTTACTATTAGCAGAGAGGAGGTACGGGAGCCTGAAAACCCATGTTCAAAACCCTTCCACCTTCAGATTTCTGAACGGCCCATAAATCCATGACACTACCTTGATTTTCCTTCCCCTCCCCTACTATTTATCTATGATTGTAATTTATAGTGATTTTAATGTCTTTTCTCTGTACTGCTGTCACAAAGGAACAAATTTTACATCATATGTCAAGGATAATAAATCTGATTCACTGTTCTTAGAATAAGATAGTAATGGGGCATCTTCCAACAGAGACGACGTTAGTGATTGATTTGATTTGAAGGAATGAAGAACGACACAAATAAGGTTTTAGATTTAAGTAAGGTGAATGTTGCAAGGAAAATATGATTACTCTGCAGATGAACAGAAGAAGCTTTAGTACAATACAAATCTTGTACATGCCTTTACTCGAAGAATAACTCATCTGCAATCATTAATTTAGGTTAGAAATAGAATCAAGCTAAATGAAATGGCTTGTACAGATTGCAATGAGATGTGGAAACTCAGAAAGTTCAGAGATCCATGAAAAGCAATAGAGGATATATTGAATGCAATATGATGCTAAAAGTGATTTTTCGAAAGGCAGAATATTAATTAGTAGTTTCGGAGACACTTTGTGATAATGGTGCAGTTGCTGGCTTGCAAACTCGTCTTGTACATAGCTGGGGATGCAGACAGCTTCCATGGATTAACATACCTTCTCTGGCTGTATATTCATTATCTTCAATTATTCTGGCTAGGCCAAAGTCAGCGATCTTGCAAACCAACATGTGAGACACTAAGATATTGGCAGCCCTCAAATCTCTGTGTATATAGTTCTTGGATTCAATATAGGCCATTCCTTCTGCAATCTTAAAATAACAAGTCATTAGAAATACATATAATTCAATTAAATAAACATTCCAAGATCATCAGGGTATAGCTATTTTTACAATAATTAATTTACAATTAAAACGCCAGAAATTTATTCACCCTGGTAACGAGTTGTTTATGATATTCCCTAAGTTACTTCAAAATTAACTATTAGTTAAAAGTTGGAGCAGCATTAATTACCCAACTGCCAACTTCAACATGAGTTTCAAGTTGAACCACTTTCTTTTCTGAAGGATTGTCATTGCTTGGCAACAAGTCATGGTTTTAAACTTCCTCTACAGTTTGGCAACTAAGTTTATACAACTGTCTAATCTCAATGAGAAGTATGTTATAAAGGTGGCAAAAAACAAGCAGAAATAACTTTTTTGTCTGAACTTCTTCCTTAATCTAAGGTTCTGTGTATTTTTTGTGCACTGAATTGTACAATGTGGATGGCACTAACAAGACCCAGTATTTATCGTCCATGACCAATTGCTCCAGAACTGTAGATGCTGTTCAGGAACAACTATATCAGTGGCTCTAGGGTCACATTTTAGCCTGATAAGGCTAATAAATGGATTTTGCAACAAGCTAGTACTTATGGTTACTGTTATGATATTGTCTTTTTATTGTGGATTTACGTATTTACATGAACTTAACTTCCAAGCTGCCATGTGATATTTGAGTTCATGCCTCCAGATCAGACCTGGGGCTCTGGACACTAGACAATTAATCAAAATTCAAAATTGGTTAATGTCATTTCCAGTGCACAAGTGTAAAGGAGAATTGTTACTCCAGATCCAATGCAGCAAGTGAAAAACACAGTAGATAAAGACATACTAAAAAATACAATGAATATAAATATAACAAGTACAAAGATACAGTAAGAAAATAAAAAAGGCTAAAATAATATTACTGTTCATTGTTAGGAAACTTGAATATAAAGTTAGTGAGGTTTTGCTTTGGCTATGTAGTGTGATACCTCATCTGGAATATTGGGCACAGTTGGCTTACTCATTTAAGGAAGAATGTAAATGCTTTGGAAGCAGTTCAGAGAATAGAATAACAATTGGAGTGAGATATTTGTCTTATGAAGAACTGCTGGCATTTAGAAGAAAGTTAGGTTTGTTGATTGAAACACGAGATGCTGAGGTGTTTTGCTGGATGGTGTTGAGAAAGTGTTTTCTCTTGTGGGAGAATGCAGAACCAGGTGCTTTTTAAAAAATAAGTAGCACCCATTTAGGAAATAGGCACCACCTTTCCTTTCAAAAGTGTGAGAGGTTTTGGAATATTCTCATTCAATGAGTGGTGAAAGCAGTGTTTAAGGCATGTGTAGATCAATACATGATAGGCAAGGGGTTAAAAGCTTTCCACTGGGAGATGTTACCATCAGGTCAGCCATAGTCTTATTTAATGGTGTAAGAGACTTAAGGGGTTGTGTTGACAGCTACTGCTAATTGTTATGTTAATATGTACTGTAATATATTTCTTCTGGCTGGACTCATGGCCCCGCTGTTTGTCCATCCCAACCCATTTCCACATTTACTCTAAGTTTCTATTTCATTCTGTTTATAAATAGCTTCTTTCCATCATTCTTTCTTTCTGTTTTGGTTAATATTCCATAATCTACATTAAAAAAAATTCAACCACATTCCAAATTTTAATACCAACCATCTTCGAATTAGAAACAAGTCCGGTTCACCCACCATCCCCAAAACAACAAATTTCACAACTTATGTCACTGATATTAAACCTGATTTTGATTACTCTAACCTGCACTGGCTCCTGATTGAGGAGTGTCCTGTTTCAGTTTTTTTCTGAAATCTAGCCCTAAGATCCACAGAGATAATTGTGTTCCTTCTGTTTTGGCTGATAGCATGTAGCGGTGTACTACACACAGCGCTAAAATAACCACACGTAGTCGGTGAGTTAGATTTGCGATGAAAGAGATTTATTCAAACTTCGCGGCCTGCTTTAAAGCCTTTCCGTTCCCGCTCTCCCTGGGCAGGACTGCTGTGGGGAATGCATATTTTCCGACCCTTTCCGCACGTGGGATTTTCCCCCTGCTGGTGAAGATGGCCTGGCATCCTTTTTGGGGCCGGCCCTCTGCCTGCGCGCGCTGTTTCCTGAGCCGGTCTGTGGGTGCTAGAAAGTGGGTTGCCACATAACCCCCCCCCCCCCAGAACCGGTGATACCTCCCCCAATGTCCACAGTCTGGATCGGCCTCTGTTTGGGAGGTCTGCCCCTGCGCCGCGGTGCCTGAGCCCGGACTGGCTGCGCCAAGTCCACGTGGGCCAGTTTGAGTCGGTCCACTGTGAAAACCTCTTCTCTCCCCCCAATGTCCAGCACGAACGTGGACCCGTTGTTCCTGATCACCTTAAACGGCCCCTCGTAGGGTCGCTGTAGCAGTGCCTGGTGTCCGCCCCGTCGTACAAAAAGAAACTTACAGTTCTGCAGGTCTTTGGGTACGCAGGTCGGGCTCTGTCCATGCTGTGAAGTGGGTATGGTGGCCAAGTTACCGAACCTCTCACGTAGTCTGTCCAGGACTGCTGCGGGTTCCTCCTCTTGCCCCCTTGGGGCAGGTATGAACTCTCCTGGGACTACCAGGGGTGCGCCGTACACCAACTCGGCCGACGAGGTGTGCAGATCCTCCTTGGGCTCCGTGCGGATTCCGAGCAGGACCCAGGGAAGTTCGTCCACCCAGTTAGGCCGCGCCAGGTGGGCCATGAGAGCTGACTGCAGGTGATGGTGGAAACGCTCCACTAGTCCATTCGACTGTGGGTGGTAGGCAGTTGTGTGGTGTAGCTGCGATCCTAAAAGGCTGGCCATAGCTGACCACAGGCTGGAGGTGAACTGGCCGCCCCTGTCGGAGGTAATGTGGGCCGATACCCCAAAGCGGGCTACCCAGGTTGCGATCAGTGCTTGGGCGCAGGATTTGGAGGTGGTATCGGTGAGCGGGACCGCCTCTGGCCATCTGGTGAACCGATCTATCATAGTTAGGAGGTACCGAGCTCCTCATGACACTGGCAGGTGCCCCACGATATCCATATGAATATGGTCGAACCTCCGGGGGGTGGGTTTGAACCGCTGCGGTGGAGCCTTGGTGTGCCGCTGCACCTTGGCCGTTTGGCACTGCATACATGTTTTGGCCCATTCACTGACCTGTTTACGAAGTCCATGCCACATGAACCTGTTGGAGACCAGCCGGACAGTTGTCCTGATGGAGGGGTGAACTAAGTTGTGAATGGATTCGAAAACCCACCGGCGCCAGGCTGCTGGGACGACGGGGCGGGGTTGGCCGGTAGCTACGTCACATAGTAGGGTCCTCTCACCTGGGCCTACGGGGAGGTCTTGGAGCTGCAAACTGGAGACTGCAGTTTTGTAACTAGGGATCTCATCGTCTGCCTGCTGTGCCTCTGCCAGCGCTGCATAGTCCACCCCCTGGGACAGGGCATGTATGGTAGGTCTGGAAAGTGCGTCTGCCACGACGTTGTTCTTTCCAGAGACATGCCAGATGTCCATCGTGTACTCGGAGATGTAGGACAGATGTCGCTGCTGATGGGACGGCCAGGGGTTGGACACCTTCGTGAACGCAAAGGTAAGTGGTCTGTGGTCTGTGAACGCGGTGAAAGGCCTACCTTCTAAGAAGTACCTGAAATGCCGGATTGCCAGGTATAGTGCCAATAGCTCCCGGTCGAAAGCACTGTATTTGAGTTCCGGTGGTCGTAGGTGTTTGACTGAAGAACGCCAGGGGTTGCCAGCGACCTTCGATGAGTTGTTCCAGCACTCCACCAACTGCTGTGTTGGATGCGTCCACCGTGAGGGCAGTAGGAACATCCGTTCTGGGGTGCACTAGCATCGCGGCGTTTGCCAAGGCTTCTTTGGTTTTAACGAAAGGGGTTGCGGCCTCTTCGTCCCAGGTAATGTCCTTGCCCTTACCCGACATTAGAGTGAACAGGGACGCATGGTTCGGGCTGCTGAGGGGAGGAAACGGTGGTAGAAATTCACCATACCCACGAATTCCTGCAGGCCTTTGATTGTGTTGGGTCGGGGGAAGTGGCGGACCACATCTACCTTGGCGGGCAGCGGGGTTGCCCCGTCTTTAGTAATCCTGTGGCCCAGGAAGTCGATGGTGTCGAGTCCGAACTGGCATTTGGCTGGGTTGATTGTAAGGCCGAATTCGCTCAGATGGGAGTAGACCTGGTGGAGGTGGGACAGATGCTCCTGACGACTACTGCTGGCTATGAGGATGTCGTCCAAATAGATGAATGCAAAGTCTGGGTCGCGTCCCACCATGTCCATTGGCCGCTGGAAAGTCTGTGCGGCATTCTTTAGACCAAACGGCATTCGGAGGAGTTCGGAAAGTCCGAACGGGGTGATGAGTGCTGTTTTGGGGATGTCGTCCGGATGTACCGGGATTTGATGGTATCCCCGGACGAGGTCTACCTTGGAAAAGATCCTTGCGCCGTGTAGGTTTGCTGCAAATGTCTTGAATGTGCGATACAGAGTAGCGGTCTGGCGTTCTCGCCGCATGGTCTCCAGCCCCCTGTTACCTTGGGTTGGCACCATGTGCAGGGGGAGGACCATAGGCTGTCAGACCATCGTATGATCCCCAATTCCTCCATCTTCTTGAACTCCTCCTTCGCCAGTCGGAGCTTGTGCGGGGTAAGCCTTCAAGCACGGGCGTGGAGGGGTGGTCCTTGGGTTGGGATGTGGTGCTGTACTCCGTGTCTGGGCATGGCTACCGTGAACTGCAGTGCCAGAACTGATGGGAAATCCGCCAGGATCCTGGTGAATTTGTCATCGGCCAGCGTGATGGAGTCCGGGTGTGGGGCTGGCAACTTTGCTTCGCCCAGGGAGAACGTTTGAAAAGTCTTGGTGTGGACTAATCACTTCCCTTGCAGGTCGACCAGCAGGCTGTGGGCTCGTAGAAAATCCCCCCAGGAGTGGCTGGGCCACGGCGGCCAGTGTGAAGTCCCACGTGAACCGGCTGGAGCTGAACTGTAGCCGCACCGTGCGGGTGCCGTAGGTTTGTATTGTGCTGCCATTTGCGGCCCTCAGGGTGGGTCCCGGTTCTCTGTTGCGGGTGTCGTAACTTGTTGGAGGTAAAACGCTGATCTCCGCTCCGGTGTCGACCAAAAAGCGGCGTCCCGACTGCTTGTCCCAGACGTATAGGAGGCTGTCCTGATGGCCAGCCGCCGTAGCCATCAGCGGCGGCTGGCCCTGGCGTTTCCCAGGAATTTGCAGGGTGGTCTGCAGCGGTGGGCCTCTGTGCCCCACCGCTGGTGGTAGAAGCACCATTGTTCGTTGGGCTCTGCTGCCGGGCCTGGTCTGGTCTGTCGTTGGGCACGCCCCTCTCTCTTTCCTGGCATTCCACAGCACATCTGCTCGGGCCGCCACCTCCTGGGGGTTGCTGAAATCTGCGTTGGACAGCAGCAGGCATATGTCCTCGGGCAGTTGCTCTAGGAATGCCTGCTCAAACATGAGGCAGGGTTTGTGTCCTTCAGCCAGGGCCAGCATTTTGTTCATTAATGCTGACGGTGGCCTGTCTCCCAAACCATCCAGGTGCATTAAGCGGCATGCTCGTTCGCGCCGTGAGAGTCCGAAAGTCCTTATGAGCAGGGCTTTGAATGCTGTGTATTTGCCGTCCTCCCGGGGCGAGTGTATAAACTCCTCAACTTGTGCAGCTGTCTACTGGTGGACGGAGCTCAGCACGTAGAAGTAGCGAGTGGACTTCGCAGTTATCTGCCGAATGTGGAATTGAGCTTCTGCTTGTTCAAACCACAGACGGAGTCTCAGTGGCCAAAAGCTTGGCAGTTGTAATGATACTGCGTGAACAGATGCGGCGTCAGTCATCTCTGGTCCAAATCTTTTTTGGGCTGTCAGGGTCACCAATTGTAGCGTGTGCTACACACAGCAGTAAAATAACCACACGTAGTCGGTGAGTTAGAGTTGCGATGAAAGAGATTTATTCAAACTTCGCGGCCTGCTTTAAAGCCTTCCTGTTCCCGCCCTTCCTGGGCAGGACTGCTGTGGGGAATGCATATTCCCAGACCCTTTCCGCGCGCGGGATTATCCCCCTGCTGGTGAAGATGGCCTGGCGCCCTTTTTGGGGCCGGCCCTCTGCCTGCGCGCGCTGTTTCGTGAGCCGGTTCGTGTGTGCTAGAAAGTGGGTCGCCACAAGCACATCCAAGAATTTAACTATGCAGCATTGTCTTCCGATGCCAAGGTCCTATATTCTGGAACCCCTCCCCCCACCAAATCTCCATGTTTCTCTGTACTTTTATGTTTGTTAAAATATATATCTTTGGCTGATTTTTTAGTTATCTTAGTATTTCTTCATACATGATTCCATGTCAAAATTTTGAATTGCTTCCCTTGATCCAATACACATGAATTACAGTGAAGCTATTGATAAAGGCAATAGGATTATAATGCAATACATGATGAATGGAAATCCTTCCCTCACTCCACCCTCTGTTTTGCTTTCAATAAGAACAAGGAAATAGCGGAGAAGGGGATGAAGAAAGTGGTTTCATTTTCCAGTGTACATTTTACTTATCGTGGACGATGGCCAGTTTAATCTAACAGAGGAATTCCTATAAAGATTATTTCTTTCTCCAAATAATTAAACAAATTCCAAAAGTTTTGCAGAGCACATATTACATGGACATTTGTACATCTTTTCAAATTTTCAAGGAATATGCTTCAGTTTATGCATTGTTGTTGATAGTTCCAAATACAACTATCGGCAGATTGAGTAGCCAACAAGTCACAACACAAAATTCACCAGATAGCCCAGGAATGATTGGGGAGTTAAAAATAAAGCAACTGAATTTTAATAGAATTTTCCTTGCTGTTTAGTAACTAGCTTTTCCCGGTTTTTCCTCTCTCCCTCAATCTTTTTCTGAGATGAATAATAATGCTGAGGCTTTGTAAGGCACTGGTAAGTATTGTGAGCAGTTTTGGGCCCCTTATCTAAGAAAGGATGTGCTGACAATGGAGAGAGTTCAGAAGAGGTTCACAAGAATAATCCTGAGATTGAAAGGTTTATTGACTGAGGAACAATTGATTGCTCTGGGTTTTTACTCACTGGAATTTAAAAGGATGATGTGGGGGGAGGGGAATCTCATTGAAGCCTATTGAATTTGAAAGGCCTCAGAACAGAGACAGAGTGGATGTGGAGAGGGTGTTTCCTATAGTGGGAGAGTCTAGAACCAGGGGGCACAGCCTCAAAACAGAGGGACGTCCATTTAGAAAGGAGTTGAGGAGTAATTTCCAGAGGGTAGTTAAACTGTGGAACTCCTTGTCACAGGTGGCTGTGGAGGCTAAGTGATTGGGTGTATTTAAGGTGGAGCTTGATAGATTCTTGATTAGTCAGGGAGTGAAAGGCTACGGGGAGAAAGCAGGAGAATGGTGTTGAGAGGGAAATGGATCAACTATGATGAAATGGCAGAGCAGACTCGATGGACTGAGTGGCCTAATTCTGCTCCTTTGTCTTATGGCCTTATTTATATAATCCAAAAATAATCTAAAAAGCCTGGGATATTCTGGAAAACAGACCATGTGGTCAAGTTGCTGCATTATCCCATGGACTGGCTGCTCATGTGACTGTTTAATACTCAACTATCTTTTGAACTCCACCCAGTGTCACTTTCCTTGGGAAAAACAAACCACGCATTCTAACCTCTGTGAATTTGCTTTGGTTTAAAGCTTAAGTATTTGGGCAGAGGATAAAAAGGGACTTTTTTTTCAGCTCCTACTGTAAATGTTGGGTCTGTTAAGCAGAACATGGTAAAGAGAATTTCCTTGTACTGTAAGGCATACACATGCTTAATGATATTTTTAGAACGCAAACCACCTCAATCATTGGCTTTTGAAATACTTGATTATGACCAAGACTTTTGAGATGAATGTGTGACATAGGATATTGCTGAGATAAAATATGCACAAACTGTTTTTGATCAGTTTACTCTTCTGGCCCCAGAGGTTTCCAGTCACAGGGTGACAGCTGTTAACTGTTTTAAGTAACCCTGATAAAACTGAGAGGCTGACACAGAGCAAGCAAATAAAGTGAAAATTTCCAGTTCCCCATATAGTACTGTATTTTAGCAAGCAATGGTGTTTTGGGTCACAGAACATATTTGAGAGCTTCCCTCTTTAGTATGATGATTCATAGGTGATATCTCATGGTAGGAGGAAAAGTAAACATTGTCCAGCCTGATTCTGCCTTCTCCTAAAATCTTCCCAGATGGACATTGACCCCCCCCCCACCCCCCGGAAGGAATTTTAAGATAGTATTCAGGGCAATGAACTTCAGCCAACTTCCTTGTTTGCCTTCCTCTATCACAATTAGTAAGTAAGCTACCTTGATGAGATTAGTTAACTTAGTATAAAAAGTAAATTAAAACTGGGAAATGTAGGCCTTTCTATGATTTTTAATATGTTGGTGAAAATTAATGTAGTCTTTGATAGTTTGACCAATTTCTTTGTTACACCTTGCTATCAGGTGAGGGGAAGTGTGCCTGATGAGGGTTACCAGTTGGGAAAAAAAACAGATAGTACGCCACAATGGCATGTTAGTGCAAAGAAGTTTTATTTAGTGTCAGGCTGCCCAAAAGTTGTAAAAAAAAACACAAGTAGACAAATGAAAAATAAACATGCATGCACAAAAATTTACAAATATAGATACGCTTTCTCTATGACACACTTTGTCTTTAACTTTCCAATATAACTATTCACCAACTGTCAACTCCAAGCAAAGCCAGACTAAGCAGTTAAATCTGTGTCTGCCTGGCCTAGAAGGACCAGGAAATTCTACTGTTGGTCTTGGGGGTGGGGGTGGGGGGTTGCGGAGCGGGGGCGTGAAATCAAGTGATCAAACCATAATAATTATTCCAGATACAGAATTGGAACATTTTAAACGTGGATTCTAACATCCCACAGCTTTATTCACAGCAAATGCCTTAGTTAAACCCACAGATCAGTGTCCACATGTTCAGATGAATATAAAAAAATAATGCTCCCCCCGCCCCACCAGTGGTGTTGCCTGCCGTAAGACGTACTGCACCTGCTCCCACTAACCCAGGCGTTATTTTAGGATGCCCCAAACAGTCCCGAGTGTCTTCTGGGACAGTTCTGCTGTCTACAAACTGATGTAATGGTATGAGTGAAAATAAATGAAACTGTTCAGAATGCCTGTGTCTAGCATCTTAATTTTTATGAGTTATAAACAGTAGAGCACATTAATTGAAGGGATTGTTTTGATTAGCGAAGCTAGCAATTGTTTTACTGTTGGGGTGTATAAATGGTGAACTCGCAAGAAATGCAGAACATGAGGAGAAAGTGCGTGAACTACTGGGAAACTAGACCAGGGACTGAATGAGGACAAGTGACTATTCAGGCAAAGGGGCAAGGCTAGCAGCAGAATTAATATTGCCAACCTGTCCTGAGACACTCTTGGTTCAAGAAAATGAGATACATTAATATTTTGTCAATTCTTTTCTAATGCCCCATATAATCCCAGTGGCCATTATTAATGTTATTAACAATATAATTATGGAGATTCCAACCTAAAAATTCAAAAAGCATTTAATTAAGTTTTCTTTATTTTAATATTTTTAAACAACTCACTTGCTTCTGTTTGGTCTCAACGTTCTCAAGGTTGCTTCTAAGCAATTAAGGAGCAAGTTTTGCTAGACTGGTATCCAATCAGAACCACAGATCTTTAGCTACAGAATTTTCAGCTAGTGTCCTACTCATATGCAGTCAGTAGGTAATGAGGAAGTCCGAGACCCACCAAATGACAGATGCTTCCACAATCTGTCAATATCCCCAGTCAAAAGCTCTCACACGGAGTCCAGTGGCACTAGCCAGTGATACTGAGTCTTCACTCCACCTTCATAATTTTATGTTGGGTCAGCCCTAATGAAGGAGTGGAGATCCCATTGACATCAGTGAGATTCTTGGGCTTTGCATTAGGAAATAAAGTGAAAGGCAAAAAATTTAATTTAAAGGTAATATTTTTAGCTATTTCTAAGTATAATGACTTCAGTTCATTTAAAATATTTTCTTAATTTTTTTATATAGGTTTTGATGCCATTCTGCATTAGAGACATATAAAAATTATATGCCATACAGTTTTGACTTAAGTCATAGCTCCAGCCCTAATTTTGCCTTTTTTCAAAGACTGTCAGGGATATTTTGGGATAGAGCCTTCCATTCTTCTCTGCATGGCCATCTGCATTCTTTCCAGATGACTGAGTATCTGCTGAGTGTGAACTTAAACAAGATCTGGTCAATGTGTATGTGGTTGTAACTTCGCCAAATAGTTAGGGACATCCTCAGTTTTAGTTAACTATGTAAGGATTTCACAGATATCATGAAACATTATACAATGCTTGAAGAATTCTCAGGTACTTCTTGGCCATAATAGCCCAAGTTAATTATGTTCTTCAAGTTAGAAATTAAGGTGAACACAAAACAAAGAAATATGGGTTGCAACAGCTGGGATTGCAAAAGTACTTGTCAAAACTAGTCAGGATAGGAAACAGTGAAGTTACATTGCCGGTATCATGGCTCTTAGCAGACAAACAAGTCTACAAGCTTAATTTGGTTGTAGTGGAATACATCATCATTGGAACAGACATGTTTACTCAAAAATTAGCTATTATAATTCATCTTGTACATAGAATTGTGTAACACACATTACAATAGTCCCCCCCTCCCGGTTTCACCTATTGCCTACTTCCCCATCCCCCATCTTCTTACTCTAACTTATCATCTTTTTTTCCCAGTCCTGCTGAATGGTCTCAGCCTGAATCATCGACTGTTTACTCCTTTCCATTGATGCTGCCTGGACTGCTGAGTTCCTCCAACATTTTGTGTGTGTTACATTACAATAGTTATTCAGATGTTTAGAATAATTGACCCAGGCTAATAATAAGGAAAACAAATGGAATATTACACTTGAAAGTGCAGGGTATGCCATGCAAGGTTAGGAAGTCTTTCAGCTCTTCTGGGTGTACGTGAGGACATACTTGTCGTGCGGTGTGCTATGTACAGGTTTGACTTCCTCAATTAAGTAGGAAACTATTCAGGTTTACTGGAATGATATTTGGTATGCAGAGATTGCCTTAGAAGGAAAGGATAAACAAGGTTAAACTTTACACATTGAATTTCAGTAGAAAGGCATGTGATTTTATTGAAGGATACAAGATTCCTAAGGGGGTTATGACAGTAGATGCTAAGAAAGTATTTTCTCTCATGGCAGGAAGGAACTTGAACTGCAGTCATAGCTTCAGAATAAGTAAGTTGCCTATTTAAAAAGAAAGTTATAAATCTTGGATTTTGTTAGCCTCAGCCATTCTGAGAATATATTTAATAATGTACATTTCCAACATATATTTATAGAGTACAGTGTAAGAAAAGGATTGGAAGCCAAGTTTGTGTATTTAATATTTCAGTAATATTTGAGTAATATTGAAATATTGTTTGAGTAAGCATTCTTTGTTCATTTAAATAATTCTTTATGGGTTATATGTAAAAGCATGTGAATGGCATAGGTCACTATGACACCACGTCATATGTAAAAAGTAAAATACGAAGTGTACATGCTTTCTCGGGCTCCTGTGTTTTTCTTTCATTTAGTTTTATGTTGTGGAGTTACCAAATATTACAGTGGCAACAAAGATTTAAAGAAATTTAAGACAACTACCTACCTGTTGAAGCACAGTGAGATGTTAGAGCTAAAAAAATGCAGCAAAAGGAGAAGACTGTCGAGTTAAACAAAAAGGCAGGGAACGGATGAATGCATAGGTTCATAAACAGTGAGCAATGGGATAAAGGACTGAGTAGCCTTGAGATTTACATGTGAAAACTAACAAGAGACAAACAATATGGCTTACACGAGAAGCGAACGGTAAATTAATTAAAATGGAATGGACAGTGCCTCAGGTGCTTTGGTCATTCCACAAAATGAGTTTGATTGGGGTTTCAAAGATACTGAACTGAAGCCTGCAGATATCCATCTAAGAACATGTACTGAGAAAATATAACTCCTGTGGAAATGACATTCATAACGGTGAAATACAACAACCAACAAGCCACATTCAGTTTGTATGTGATAAAAACAGTAGGGCCAGAATTGTGGGGATGTAATTGACTGAGGCAGCCACACCATGATTGGAGATCCATCCACCATTTGCATGCCACATACCCTATAATAACGGCAACTGAAATAAATTAAGAAAAGTACTGGATAATGCTTCAACAGTGTTCAAGGATGGCACTGGAAAACTCAAACATATCAGGGGTAAAACAGTTTCAAATGAAAATGCCACACCCAAGTTTTATGAGGCCCGTCTTGTTCCTTATGCCATCTGTGATAAAGTAGCCAGTGAGCTAGATTGCACGGAGGCTGAAGGAATTCTTTCCATGGTTGACTGGAGCTCGTGAACAACGCCAGTGGTCCCAGTAGCCCAGAAGAATGGGTCTGTTGTATCTGTGGTGATTGTAAGATCACCATCAACCCAGTACAGAAGGTAGATCAAAAACCTCTGCCCATGACAGAGGATATCTTTGCAAATCTTTCTGGAGGAATATACTTCAGCAAAGTGGACTGAGATGACACCTTAGATGGAGATATCAGAAGAGTCGAAAGAGTTTCTCACCATAAACACTCCCAAAGGGCTTTAATGCTATAATAGGCTTATTTTTGGAGTAGCATCTGCACCTGCACTCTGGCAGAAAACTATGGAGCAGGAGCTGCAAGGCTGTACAGGCATTCAGTGCTACCTGGATGGTAAGGAACATCTCCGAAATCTCGAGACAATGCTAAAAAGATTAGAAGATTATGAGCTCAGTGCGTGACACAAGTGTGAATCCTTCAAACCAAGCATTACTTACTGTGGTCTCACCACTGATGCACAAGAATTTCACAAGTGTGCTGAAGAAATTCAAGCAGTGGTAGGTGCCCAAAGATCAAAGGACATGTCACAGTTGCAGTCCTCTTTAGGATTCTTCAATTGCAGTAACAGGTTCCTGTCAAATCTGGTTATTGTGCTCCACTTCTTGAACTCATTACTACATATCAGGAAGAAATGGCCTTTGACAAAGCTGTGTGATGTGGTTTTCCAAAAGGCAGAGGAAATGGTGATGGCAGACACTGTACTCACACATTATGATCCGCATCATCCAGTGAAGCTTCCCTGTGATGCCTTGCCTTTTGCTATACATACAGTCATGTCACATGTTCTGAGTATCAAAAGTAAGCACCCCACAGCCTTTGCATCACTTTCCCTTACCGCTGCAGAGAAAATTTATGCACAGATTGACAGAAAGGCCTTGAATCTGGTTGGGGGATGAAAACATTTCAACCAGTACTTGTATGGGAGACAGTTTATTCTGGTTGCTGATCATCAGTCACTGGTGTCCATCATCAACCCACAGAAGGGTGCTCCATTAACAGGGGCAGCATGAATGCAGAGAGGGGCTCTGTTTCTTGGAGGACCCAATACAAGATCAAATTAAAGAGGACATCTAATCATGGAAATGCTGATGGATTGTCCCATTTACTCTTGGAAAAGGAAGCAGCTGAAAAATTTACAGAAGAGGTTACTCCTCTTGACGTCTTCTCCCTAATACGGCAGAAGTAATCCTCTGGAAGACCAGAAAACTCACCACATTGTTTCAGGTCTACGTGGTCATCCTAAGTGGTTGGAATGTGCAGCAGAAATTCCAGTTCCCCCAGTTTTACTAGCACAAGGATGAACTTGCCCTTGACAGGGCTTCTCATATAAGGGGATTGAGAGCTGATGTGTTGTAGGAGTTACATGCCAGTCATCTAGTCATGGTCAAAGTGAAAGCTTTGGCTAGAAGCTTTGTCTGGTGGCCTGGGATAGATCAGCAAATCACCATGAACTGTTTGGGATCCCAAGATGCCAAGAGCAGCACCTCTCCATTCTTGGGAATAGGCCCCATTTGGATTTTGCTAGCGCATTCATGGGCACAAATTTCTTAGTAGTAGTCAAACATGGCCAAACGTGTTCCCAATAGCCTCCACTACAGCCTCGCACACTGTTGATGTGTTGAGAAGCCTCTTCTCAAGGACTGGTGTTCCGGAACATTTGGTCAGTGATAACAGATGGAAATGAATGGAATAAGACATATTACATCTACACCCTACCACCCAGCTACAATTAACTTTAAGGTCTGTCCAGAGTCTAAAGAACGCACTGTGAGCGCTGTCAGCAGAACACATTAAAATGACACTGAATTAGAAGCTCACTAATTTCCTTCTTGCATATCGCAATGCAGTACACTCTACAACCAACACCTTACCATCTATGCTGTTCCCTGGTCATCCCTTGCACTCATGCTTGGGTCTCCTCAAACTCAATCGCAGAAGGAGTATACCAGACAAACAGCTGAGACAAATCGAGGGTTCCTCAAACAAGGAGGTTTAATGTTTCTTTCCCGGACAAGCAGTCCTGGCAAGGGATTGCTGACGTGATCAAAAGTGGGAATTCGCAAAGATTAAGGACAGAACTGGACCATTCTCCTGCACAGAAGAATTTGTGGCTGATGTCATCTGGAGACAAGGCATTGATCAGTTGAGGAGAGCAGAGTCAAATGTTAGAGAAGAAAGGTTACCAGGGCTGTGAGAACCACTTCCTGCAACATGGAGGAGGCCTCAGCCCCTGAGATTGTTTTCACAGCCACAAGTCTCACCTGCTAAACAGCGTGACTCCCCTTGTCAGGAAAGACGTTATACCATAAGAATAAGAAATTCTCCATAGCAATTAAACCTTTAGGCCTGAATGGCTCAATTTAAAATTTACTATACTATGGATGTTTATATTCTAGTTGTATTATAGACATACATATATACTGTATACTATGTAAGTTAACATGCATTCTGTATTGAATTGAAGTTTATAGCTAAGCAGGGAGGAGTGTTGTGTAATTAATATTTCAGTAATAGTTGAGTAATATCATAAATATATTGTTTGATTAAGCACTTTTTGTTTGTTTAAATAATTCATTATGGGTTATATGTAAAAACAAGTAAATGGCATACGTCATTACACCAACATAACATATGCGCGTACATTACTAAAAGTAAAATAAATTAGTTTGAGTTACAAAACATAACAATGATCAGGTTATCTATGAATTAAGGAGCAAGATGACATGCCATATGGGCTATTCCTACTACTATTTCTTATGCTCTCCTACTTGCTAATTTGTTTTAACTTACTAACCTTATGTTACATTTATTTTCTTGAAGAAAAACTTGAAACAAATAGGTAATAGTTTGATTGATATATCATCAGGTTTACCATGAATGGCACGAAAACACAAAAGGCCCAATAAGTGTCATAAACCACCATAATTTCAACGGATTTTAAAACAAGACATACGAGCTTGGCAATGAATTAATTCAGCATATAAAGTGATAAAAATTAATATATTCTAATTGCTACAGTATAAAATTCAAAAACAGCCATATGGCGATGCTTTACTGACAGCATAGTCATCTGCTGATAAGTAACTTTGCTGCATCCAATGAAACTATAATGAAATAAAAATGTAGCTGCTAGTTAATCTATTTAAATAAGCCCAGTTAAAAGCACCGCAATGAATTTTAATTTTTTTTAAATCCCTCTAATCATAATTCCTCAACATCAGATTACATTTTCTAAACTTAGGTACATCTGCTCGTTAATACAAATATCTAATCAGCCAGTCATGTGGCAGCAACTCAATGCATATCAGCATGCAGACATGGTCAAGGGGTCCATTTGATGTTCAGACTAGACATCAGAATGGAGAAGAAGTGTGATCTAAATTATTTTGACTGCAGAATGCTTGTTGGTGCCAGACGGGGTGGTTAGAGTATTTCAGGAACTGTAGTTCCCTGGGATTTTCATGCACAGTAGTCTCCAAAGTTTCAGAAAATGGTGCAAAAGTAAGAAAAAATCCAGTGAACAGCAGTTCTGCTCTCCCCACCATTAAGCACATCCACATGAAGCACTGTCACAAGAAAGCAGCATCCAGTATCAAAGGCCCCCAGCACTCAGGCCATGCTCTTTTCTCGCCACTGCCTTCAGGAAGGTGGTACAGGAGCCTCAAGATCCATATCACCAGGTTCAGGAACAGTTGTGAACCCTCACTTTCAAGGACTCTTATCCTCAGGTTCTCGATATTTATTTATTTATTTATTTATTTTGAACTTACCTATTTTGTTATCTTTTGCATATTGCTTGTTTGACGGTCCTCCTGTGTGCAGTCTTTCATTGGTGCTATTATATATCTTGGATTAACTGAGTGTATCCACAAGAAAATATATCTCAGGGTTGTATATAGTGACATATATATTTTGATAATAAATTTACTTTGAACTTTGAAAAGTTCTTGTAAATGAGAGAGGTCAGAGGAGAATGGACAGACTGATTCAAGCTGACAGGAAGGCAACAGTAATTCAAATAACCACATATTACAACAGTGGTGTGCAGAAGAGCATCTTTGAATACACGTCAAATTTTGAAGTGGTTGGGCTACAGCAGCAGAAGACCAGACCGGATTGTACTCCTGTACCTAATGAAGTGGCCGCAGCAACAACCTGGCACTCAACATCAGTTGATTGTGGACTTCAGGAACGGTAAGATGAAGGAACACATACCCATCCTTATAGAGGGATCGGAAGTGGAGAGAGTGAGCAGCTTCAAGTTCCTCGGTGTCAAGATCTCTGAGGATCTAACCTGGTCCCAACATGTCGATGTAGTTATAAAGAAGGCAAGACAGTGGCTATACTTTATTAGGAGTTTGAAGAGATTTGGCATGTCAACAAATACACTCAAAAACTTCTATAGTTGTACCATGGAGAGCATTCTGACAGGCTGCATCACTGTCTGGTATGGAGGGGCTACTGCACAGGACCGAAAGAAGCTGCAGAATATTGTAAATCTAGTCAGCTCCATCTTGGGAACTAGCCTACAAAATACCCAGGGCATCTTTAGGGAGCAGTGTCTCAGAAAGGCAGCATCCATTATTAAGCACCTCCAGCACCCAGGGCATGCTCTTTTCTCATTCTTACCATCAGGTAGGAGGTATAGAAGCCTAAAGGCACACACTTAATGATTCAGGAACAGCTTCTTCCCCTCTGCCATCTGATTCCTAAATGGACATTGAAGCTTTGGATACTACCTCACTTCTTTTTTAATATACAGTATTTCTGCTTTTGCATGTTTTTAAAAATCTATTCAATATATGTAATTGACTTACTTGTTAATTTATTATGTTTTATTTTATTTTTTATTATTATCATTTTTTTCCTGTTAGATTATGTACTGCATTGAACTGCTGCTGCTAAGTTAACAAATTTCACGTCACACGCCAGTGATAATAAACCTGATTCTGATTCTGAACATGGGCCACATGGCCCCATGGAGGACTATGCCAGATTTTGTAGGGGGCACAAATAAAATAGACATCAAGACACTGGGAATACAGGAGTCTCTGAATGGCCAGTTATAAGTTTACTATTTAAATTAAATATCACTAAAATACATAAATTAAAAAAAAATCAATATATGTAATTTAATTGAAACCCTGGATGAAATGAATGGGAAAATATGCTAGAGTTTAGCAAGCAAAATTCAAATGAAGAAGGCAAAATTTCTGGATAACCAGTTATGTTCCAAATAAGTTTCCACAACTCTGGGAGAAAGCAAAGTTGTTTTAAATTGTACTTCCCACTTCTTATTTAATTATTAATCAATCATCTGATTGAAACGTATAAGATTCTAAAGGGATTGGACAGGCTAGATGCGGGAAGATTGTTCCCGATGTTGGGGAGGTCCAGAACGAGGGGTCACAGTTTGAGGATAGAGGGGAAGCCTTTTAGGACCGAGATTAGGAAAAACTTCTTCACACAGAGGGTGGTGAATCTGTGGAATTCTCTGCCACAGCAAACTGTTGAGGCCAGTTCATTGGCTATGTTTAAGAGGGAGTTAGATATGGCCCTTGTGGCTACAGGGGTCAGGGGGTATGGAGGGAAGGCTGGGTTCTGAGTTGGATGATCAGCCATGATCATAATAAATGGTGGTGCAGGCTCGAAGGGCCGAATGGCCTACTCCTGCACCTATTTTCTATGTTTCTATGTTTCTATACATGAATACCCATGAATACAGCCAAACGAAACAGCATTGCTCCAGGGCCAAGGTGCAAAACACAGTACCAACAATCATACACAGCACGAGGCACATATAGCACATATAAGATAGCAAGTAAACATACAGTCTCACAAAAAATATACATAGCTCAATTCCCTGAGTGACATTTCCTGTAAATTGAAAGTGCAAGGATGTTATTGGCAGTTCTCAGCAGTCCGCAGACTGTACACGTGCAGGCAATCCAGCCTGTCCTTCCACCATCGAACCATGGATGGAAGCACTGACAGAGGGGCCAACCCCTAACACAGCACGGATGCTGCACCACACCGCCTCCTGCATCTCCATTCCTGGACTGCTGCGACAGGCCAAGAATGTGGTTTGAGGGCTAGTCCTTGCTACAACCAAGGCCACACAGGTCCCCTGCCATCTGTCCCACCAACACACAAGGAAAACGGACTTGAAGCATTTTACATTACCCATGTCCAACAGGGTCTTGCAAGTGCAAGAGGAACATCCAGGACAATCACTTGCTGTTAGACTGCCCACCACTTTTGTGCACCGACTCTGATGCCTTCTTGTAGTAGGCACTAACACAATCTGTACCATCCCGCTCCTCCACCAAAGAGCAGCTCGCCAATGGGATAGACCTGCAGTACTTGAAGTTTTTAAATGTCCAACTTTTCTTGCAATTGTAAAAAAGACAAAAACATCTTTGTTTGGCCCCTGAGAGGCTGATGTGTATGCATGTGCCACCATCTTACTGGAAGTAAGATGAATCTAGTTGCATGTGATTTTAGACTAGCTCTTCACCTGCTATCAAAAGCTCGTAACCATCTTGATGTTGTGAAAAGAGGTGATCTTTGATTACCTTTAACCAAGTTGCAACCAGATATTGAAAAACTCGCTAGTTTGCATCAGTTGTAAGGATCTCACTAAATACCTGAAGTAATAATATTAAGTGCTTTTGGAAGCTGGCTGGAAGATTATAAAAAAAGTATCCTATTCAGAGCTTTGCAATAGTTTTACTTTACATATACTCCTGTAACATTATATTTAACATATAACATTACTTACAACCTGTTAAAACATAAATATTGACTGTATATCAGAATAATTAGTATAGTTGACCAACAAAAAAACTTAGCAAACCTTTAGGGCCTATGGAAGGTGGGAGCAAGCAGGACATGAGCTAAAAAATGTTGAGAACCTCTTCTCTAGGACAGAGTTGTTCACTAGTAATTTTCATGAAGGACAAGTATAACTATAGCAATATTATTTTTGGAAAGGCATAGAGAAATACAGGTGCAATGTGACAAACGGAATCCATGGATGTAGCCCATATGGGTTGGAAGGGCTTATTTCTGTGCTGTATGTTTCTATGATTCTAGATTATATGCAAGATCTTTCAAAACATGTGCCAAATATTACTGATAAGTATAATTTAGTTAAACATTTACTCTAGTAATCTGAAATACAAGGCTGTCCAGATATTCTTAGCAGTGTAGAGGAATGGAATGATCTTGGTGTCCAAATCCATCGATCTCTCAAAGTTGCTGTGCAAGTTGATAGGGTGGTTTGGAAGGCTTTTGGTGGGTTGGACTATGTTTGTCAGGAGATTGAGTACAAGAGCCATGAGGTTACGTTGCAGCTCGATAAAGCTCTGGTAAGACTACACCTGGAGTACTCTGATCAGTTCCTGTTACTTTAGGATAGAAACGATGTGGAGCTTTAGAGAGGATGCAAATGAGATTGACCAGGATACTGCCTGGATTAGAGAAAGCTTTCCTACTTTTAAAAACATAGGTTTCCTGCCAATGCCAGACATGCTGGACAACCATCATTCATGATTATTTAGACTTCAGATTTGTATTTCATGTATCAGTCCAAGCCAATGTTCAGATGCAGAGGGTGAAAAAGACATATTAGAAGCAACGACACTAACTTTCTAATTTACTCTGGGATTGGAAGTGTGATGGGCTTGTTTTAATTTCAGTTTGAATGGTGATGTGTAGAATGGACATAAATTTCTGAAGGCAGCCAGATATGAAACTATTGTCCAGTATACCTCAAATAACATGATTAAGGGCATTTATAAAATGAAAAATGGATAATTTTGTGCTCAAAGCTGTTCTTCGTGGGTGTCAAGTGTTGAAAATCATGTCAGTTGTACTACATGATGGATCGGAACCACACCATGAATTGGGAAATAGTCTTTGCTCACCAGGAGGTAGTTGAGGAGGACCCTTGTAATGACTTTTGCTGTGGTAAGTGGTTGATAGATCCCACTGGCTACTGAAATTGGAGGAGGAGAAGTTGGCTGCATGACGCAGCGCGCACTGCCTCTCCGGTGAATGATATCTCTATTCTGTCAAGTAGGGTCCCGTGCACAATTCTGATTTGATGGAGACAGACGTGAGAGTATGGCGGAACATCTGGAGAAACTTTGCTGCCGCTGCTACCGTGTGGTAACCAGAATCTCCGGAGCAGAAGGCCCCGAATCCTCGGCTTTGCTTATTTCGGCGGCTGGGGCGAGGTCGAAGGTACTCGGCAGAGGATGGCGCTTGGGAGGCTGTATCGGAGGGGCTGGTTGGAGGCTCGAAGTTTTCGGATGGACGGACTCAGTGCCGGCTGTGGTCGGGTGCTTCCAATGCATTGGCAGTTGTCAGTGCCTGGCAGGTTTATGGCAGGGAGTTTCTCCCTTCTGCCGCCTGCTATCAGGGATTCGGGAGTCGATTGGGATTTGAGACTTTTTTTTTACCGTGCCCATGGTCTGTTCTTTATCAAATTATGGTATTGCTTTGCACTGCTGTAACTACATGTTATAATTATGTGGTTCTGTCAGTGTTAGTCTTTGGTTTGTCCTGTTTTTCTGTGATACCACTCTGGAGGAACATTGTATCATTTCTTAATGCATGTATGTATTTCTAAATGACAATAAACAAGGACTGAGTGTTCTCATAATCAAAATTGGGCCCTTCTTGATGATTATCATGATTATGGCATGTTTGAGGTCTCCTGGCATGTCCTCCTCTTCAGAGACAAAGGCGATTCATCTCAGAAGCCTTTCTTTCTTTCTTTTCAAATCTTATTATTTTTTTCCAAAATAAACACGAGTACATTGAAGTAAACAACACTTACAATATCTCAACAAAAAAAATCATATAAAGATTGAAAAAATTTTGTGATGGAAAAAAATCCCCTACCAAGTAAGAAGATAGGAAAAAAGAAAAACCCCATTAGGTGTTCAACCCCAGAGCCATGCGTCATACATAAAGCTACTAAAGATAAATATCAAACCGCCAGCAAAAAAAAAGTACCAAAAGAATTTACAATTAGGTCGTGGAGAGACCATCAATTAACTCAAATGATAATAATGAGCAAATGAACCCCAACTTTTCTCAAAATCAAACACAGGTTCAAAGGTTCGACTTCTAGTTTTCTCTAAACTAAGCAACACTTGAGAGAACCATTGTGACAAAGTGGGAGCCGTTGTATCCTGCCACTTCAACAAAATGGCCCTCCTAGCTATCAATGTAACAAATGCAATAAGATGTTGGTCAGACACAGAGATACCATGGATATTTTGAGGAATTATTCCAAAAAGCACAATCAATTTGTTAGGTTGTAAATTAATTTTAAGTGCTTTAGAAATTGTCGAAAAACTGACTTCCAGAACCGTTCCGGTATAGAGCAAGACCAAAACATGTGTGTCAGTGTAGCTGTCTCAGTTTTACATCTATCACAATAACTATCAACATTAGGGAATATTTTAGACAATCTCTCCTTCGTCAAATGGTAACAGAAGCCTTTCTCTATTGTCTCAGAACTTGGTGAGCTGAGGGGCTTGATTCTGTATTGTATCTCTTTAGGACTATTTCAGGGAGAACAGCAAATGAAATTTGAGCATTGGCTTCAGGAGAAACATAGTTACTAAATGTTGTTTGATCTGAGAGTAGGCCAAAACTGGCTGGTTACCTGACCGATATAAGGTTGAAAATCATGTTCTAAAAATTATAGACATATTTTGTTGACGTCAGTGCTGGAACGTTTTGCATCAGAAAACAGATGCACAAATGAAATTCCTTTTGAACTGCTGGGGCTCAAGTTTCCCATTGGATGCTAAAATAACCAGAAATGGATGTAATACTGCTCTACTCTGGTGTAAATCAATCCTCAATTGTACAGTACAATCTATTACGTTCTGTGAGGAAATTTCTTGGCTCCTATTACGATAATTACAACATACAGATAACCTTACATCAGGCAGCACTGCATTCTCCCATTGACTAATTTTTTAACTCCTCATAAAACAGGGCCTAACCATGAATTAGAAACACCAGGATGCAAGTGGCTTCAGAGAAGCACTTCATCCATCAATGCTCTGCACTTCTAGCAGTAGCTTTTAGGCATAGTCATTAGAAAAGTACAGCAAAGAAATAGGCTCTTCAGCCCATCTAGTCTGTGCTAAACCATTTAAAGTGCCTACTACCATTAACGTGCACCTGGACAATAGCCCTTTCTATCCCTACCATCCATGTACCTATCCAAACCTCTTAAACATTGAAATCGGGCTCGTATGAACCACTTGTGCTGGCAGTTCATTCCACACTCCCATGACCCACTGACTGAAGAAGTTTCCCCCTCATGTTCCCCTTAAACTTTTCACCTTTCATCTCTAACACATAACCTCCAGTTGTAGTCCCTCCGAACCTCAGTGGAAAAAGCCTACTTGTATCTACCCTATCTATACCCCTCATAATTTGTATACCTCTATCGAATCTCCTCTCAATTTTGTGTTCCAAAGAATAAAGTCTCAACCCATTCAATCCTTCCATATAACTCAGGTCCTTCAGACCTGGCACCATCCTTACAAGTTTTCTCTCTACCCTTTCAGCCTACAGGACATCATTCCTGCAGGTAGGTGACTAAAACTGCACACAATACTCCAAATTAGGCCTCACCAACATCTTATACAACTTCAACATATCATTCCAAGTTATCCTAAACTTAGGATAAGAAGTTGCTTATAAAATTTAAATAGTTTTTCACCCCCCCCCCATTATTCAATTTAGTACTGGCTAAAGATATCAAACTCAGATAATTGAAGGAAACTTACATATGAGACCATATCAAGTAACAAAGTTGTTGAGAGGACTTTTGTAGTGTGTTGCTTAGATATTCACCTTGAATGGTACATGCATACTATGAAATGACTTGTTCAAATTAAAGAGAAAAGCCTTTAGAAGTAAAAATTAGAATGGATAGTGCAGTCAAAATACTGTAACTCACCACAGAAACCTTACGTCCTCCTTAAAGTCTATCAACACAGCTCAGGGCTGTGTGCTTAGCTTCCTGCTCTACTCTCTCTATACCTTAACTGTGTGGCTAAGCATAGGTCCAACACCATCTACCTATTGGTCAATGTTGTCAGAATCAGGGATGGTGTCAAGGTGTTAAGATAGGTCAGTTGGTTGACTGGTGTCATAACAATCACCCTTTTGGCATAACTAGGGAACTGAATGTGGAGTTAAGGAAGGGGAGGTCATGCAAGGCTGCACCAATCATCATTGAAGGGTCAGCATTGTAAAGAGTGAGCAGCCTCACATCCTGTGTGACATCTTCTGGAGCTGCCATGGAAGCATATCAGTTAATGTCATGTAATTGCAACTTGGGGTGCTGAAGCTTGGAGTTCAACCCCAGTGTCCTTTGTAAGGGGTTTCTGTACATCCTCCCCATGGAATGGATGGGGTTCCACTGGGTGCTCCAGATTCCTCTCACAGTCCACAGTTAGTAGGTTATTTGTTCATTGTAAGTTGTCCTGCGATTAGGTTAGGGTTAAATCAGAGGTTGTCATGGGTTGCTGGGCAGTGCAGCTCATAGGGCTGGAAGAACCTATTCTGGGTTTTATCTCTAAGTAAATAAAAGACATCTCAGAGGGTCTATCCTGGGCCCAGCATATAAATGCAACTATGAAGAAGATGTGCAAACACGTGGAATTCTGCAGATGCTGGAAATTCAAGCAACAAACATCAAAGTTGCTGGTGAACGCAGCAGGCCAGGCAGCATCTCTAGGAAGAGGTACAGTCGACATGCTGCCTGGCCTGCTGCGTTCACCAGCAAATTCGATGAAGAAGATGTGTGAGTGTTTCTACATTCTTAGAAGTTTAAGCAATTTGAATTTAAACTCAAGATCGTGAAGGACATAATAAAAATACTGACAGTGGTGTTACTAGAACAAGCCTTTTAGGGCAGAAAATATATGTAGGCTCAGAATGGTTAAAGGCTTTTCTTCAGGAAACCTCAAAAGTCAACAAGAAACCAAAGGCTAGTTTGCTGTTATGCTGACACAGAAACTACAGATACTGGAATCAGGAGCAAAAAGCAGTGCTGTTAGAACTCAGAGGTCAGATATTCTTTGTGGAGGCAAATGGATGGTTGATATTTCTGGTTGAGACAAACATTGACCAGCCTTTTACCGCTACCATTGCTGCTTGACTTGTTGAGTCCTTCTAGAAGTCTACTTTTCTTCCATTTTTGCTAAATTTTTCTGCGGAGTGACATGGCCTACTTAGTCATCTTCAATTTAGGAGTTTCATTGAAGTTTGCGGGCAGCTATGCAAGCAGATTAAAAATAGGCCAAAACATTTTTCACATCTCTTTGATTAAGCCAAGCAGCTGCTGTTTCTATCTATACATTCTTGCCAAATAATAAACTCCTCTCTTCATGAAATTATTCTGGTCTGACCACGTATTTTACCTGACTGTGTTTAATATATTTGGCAGAACTTGAAGATATATTAGATGTCGGTTTTGCAGCCTATACAAATATAGTTTTATGAACGAAAAAGGGAGAACAGGGCTGAACTCATCTCTCGGGACAGTCCACCCAACTAATGTGGGGATTTATTGTTGTGACCTTTAATAAGATCATACTGATATAAAGGGGATTCTGTCTCAGTTAGAGCCAGGCTTCAAACCATATACAATCCATCATAAAGACAGCCATTTCCCCCCACTAACAGAAACTGCTTGTGGTCCACACCAAGTCAAGCAACATCTTTACACAGAGGAACTGAGTTCATAAACACAAGAGATTCTGTAAATGCTGAAAATCCAGAGCGACACACACAAAATGCTGGATGAACTAAGCAGGTCAAGCAGCATTTTAGTCCATGGCCTTTTATTAGGATTGGAAAGGAAGGGGCAGGAAGCCAGAAAAAGGTGGGGGGAGGGAAGGAAAATAAGCTTGCAGGTGATAGGTGGAACCAAGTGAGGGGGAAGGCTGGTGGTTGGGGGAGGGGGAATGATGCAAGAAGCTGGGAGGCGGTAGGTGGATGAGGCAAAAGGCTAAAGAAGGAGGAATCTGATAGGAGAGGACAGTGGACCATGGGGGAAAGGGAAGGAGGAGGGACACCAAAGGGTGGTGATGGACAGGTGAGGCGAAGAGAAGGGGTATGGGGGAAACCAGAATGGGGAATGGAAAGAGAGAAGGGGGGGCAATTACTGGAAGTTAGAGAGATTGGCGTTAGTGTCATCAGGTTGGAGGTGGACTACGAGCTGTGCTCTTCCAACCTGAGAATGGCCTCACCGTGATAGTAGATCAAGATGCTGGAATGAGAATGGAAATGGGAAGTCAAATTGAAATGGGCAGCTGCTGGGAAATTCAACTTTTGTGGCAGCTGGAGTGAAGGTGCTGGAAGAAGAGCGGCCCAATCTATGCCAGGCCTCACTGCTGTGGAGGAGGCCACAGCTGAATCAGTGTTCTGTGATCTTTCTTTAGAAGAGGAAAATGAGAGAACAACTACTTTAATTTTCAGAGTGAAGATAGGGTGGACAGAATAGCAATAATGCCTTTGGGTTGTGTGGCGACCAAAATTATAGTTAATGTTATTTAAGAAAGGGCAATGGGTGCAGTTAATTACTGTTTAACTGGCTGGGTGGGTGTAAATAGGAGGAGATAAATGGGTATAGTAACGCAGAAGTAATATTGGAACCATGACGTTCAGAATATGGAAATCTGAAAAGAGAATGCTGGAAATGTTCAAGTTAGGCAACATCTGTTTGGAACAGAAAAAGAATTAATGTTTCAGACTGTAAAACAGGCTCCTCAGCCTGATACATCAACTCTGTTTCTCTATCCTCAGATGCCAACTGACCTACCAATCATTTGTAGCATTTATTTCAGATGGACTGCAACTGCAGTTTTTCTTCGTGCTTTTCAACAAATGCTGCAAATACTTCAATCATGTGGTGTCAGTGTAGAGAGGAAAAATGAGTTGTTATGACAAGTGGATGATCTTACATGAGAACTGTTGAGTTCTCACACAAACAGGAATGACTGGATGTCTGAAATAGTTGAATTCAATATCAGAGGGCAGTAATGTGCCTTGACGGCACAATATATTATCTTTTCTGCAGGCATGGTGCACTTCTCATGAATCAGCAATGAATATCTTTTATCTGAGATTTTCCTTAACCTCAACCCATTGTTTTATAACCTCTTTTGTATCTTTTTTTCTCCAGCACCCTCATATACCTCTTCCATTTACACTCTTCCAGAGAGATCAGCTCTGATTAACAAATACCCTCTCTTACATGGTGCCAACAGTATTTATGCCACTAAACAATCTGGCTCTCCATCCAATCACATATATTTTCTTTGTTTTCAGCATACACCCCCCTCATTAAAACATTAACACAGTTACTTCCTCATTTTCCCAGTTCTGAAATGCAAACTCTCTTTCTTTCATTATAAACTGCCTAACTTGATAAGATTATGAGCATTTTTTCAATTCTTTCTACCTTACATTTTCAGCATCTGCTTCTTCTTGCTTTTCAACTTCTACTTCAGCCTCTTGTCCAGAACCAAGCAAATTTTCACCTGAGTCAGCTGGCTTCTCCGTGGCTAATAGTCATCAATCCTCCACCTTTCATCATCACATCCTAAATCCCAGTTTAAATCCACATCATATTTCACTGAACTATCATGAAATAGCTTCCTTAATCTAACCAGACTGAATTGAAACCTTAATCTTTCATTTAAAATGGTCTCCTCTTTTATTGATGGATTCTTCCTGTCTTCCACATTCTTCCTCATTTGTATTTTTCATTCACCCAATTTACCCAAAAGTCTTCATCCCTTACCTCCGTATTCTCTAATTCCCCCATTGAATTCTTTTGCTCTTCCAATTCCTTTTCCTTACTTTAAAATCTTCTTAAAGCCCTTCTTGATCAGGATTTCACTTCCCAATTCTCCTATCATGTCTAATTCAGTTAACTTTTTCTCTATTTTCTTCGCTTTCACTAAACACTTCAGCACATTAAAATGTACTGTTGGTATGAGGCCATTTCAAAACATATTTATGACCAACATTTCTTCCATTTCAAATTTGTTTGAAATTTTCTCTCTTCAGCTGTTTTATTACAGATTCCACTGTACAGCATTCAACAGAGCCGTGAGTGAGAGGCTGATATGGCTATAGAAGATGACTGTATCATCTGTATGGATGTGGATACGAAAAGAACAGAGTTTAAGTGTTCTGAAGTTCCAGTGTAGTTTAGGTAGTGCACAAAGTCAAACCACTGATTCTGCTGGTAGTTAGCAATGTCAATAATTATCCACCGTTTGTTCAACAGGGAAGAACAATTAATTTTAAGGAATTTTTAAAATTAGATTAGAATTAAGACTGACAATATGCAAAGTGAAGGTCAACTTTATGATGAGCTATTATCTAAAATAATGAAGAAATACAAGACCTTGCTTT
This sequence comes from Mobula hypostoma, assembly GCF_963921235.1. Lineage (NCBI taxonomy): Eukaryota > Metazoa > Chordata > Chondrichthyes > Myliobatiformes > Myliobatidae > Mobula > Mobula hypostoma. The sequence goes on from NC_086098.1 coordinate 193,252,228, forward strand.
GTATTAGATCTCCAATGTTGAGGAATGTTAATAAATTCACAGAAATCAGTTAGTTCTGCTGCAAAGAGTGTGTTCAACATTTTTAAACACAAGAGATTCTACAGATGCTGGAAATCCAGAGCAAAACACACAAAATGCTAGAGGAACTCAGCTCAGACAGCAGCTGTGGAGAGGAACTTGTCTGATGAAGGGTCTTGTCCTGAAATGTCGATTGTTTATTCCCCTTTGTAGATGCTGCCTGACTTGCTGAGTTCCTCCAGCATTTTGTATGTGTTACACCCAACATTTTAAACAGGGTTTTCTGTAGAATCAGGAGTTGAACTGGCACAGAACCTAAGACAGATTCATGACTCCTTAGAACTCAGTTCTTCCGAAACACCTTGGACCTGAAATATTAATTGCTTCTCTTTCCACTCATGCTTCTTGATCTGTTAAGTATATACAGTATTTTCAGTTTTTTTTTCCAGATTTTCAGCATCATTTTCATAAATTTATAACTGGAGATTTTTTTAATAGTAGGTTATTAATAATGTAAGAAGAATAGAAGTATTTGCAAGATTATCAAGTAAGGTTGTTGCTGGAGCAATACTGAAAGAAGTTCATTAATTAAGAAAACTAATTTACGAACAAATCAATTATCTATAAATAGTTGCTAACTTGATCTACTTCAGGTTTTATATGAAATTTATGTGTAAAAATCAGGTGCCAATTCATCCATTTTCCAGGTTTAGATGCTTTATGCAGACGTTAAATACCCAAGAACCTCATTGCTTTCATTGTTAGGTAGAACATTGAACCATAAATAAAAATTGTAATGCCTTCGTGCTTCTCTAAGATAAAGATATGATCAAATAGCATTTAAAGATAAAAATACCTTGTTTTTAAATGCATGGCTGGTCATTGAAGAACTCTTATCTTCAGTATATAATGGGTAATTTTAAGATAATACATTAGAGATTAACATAAGCAATTCATTAAGTATTTTTTGGCAATTTTAAGTGAGGTGCATCCTAATGGAAATATGCTCAAATTATTGTGAGAGTTACAGTTGCATGCTGGTCTTTCAACCACTAAAATGCACATGATATACTAGTTTCCTTTATTAAAAGAAGAACGCTCAGATATACACTTTCAAATGTCTTGCTATTTTGCCCTTGATCTTATAAAAGGTGTTGTAAAAGTACCATGACCACTTACTTGAGCTGAAAAATCAATCAGTTTGGGTAACTGTAATCTGTTCCCTTCATCACTCTTCAAGAAATCTAATAAGCTTCCTGTAGGAGATAGAGGGGTATTTAATTACTTATTAGGTTGAGACACAAGTATAGAATGATCTGGGCATTTATTTTTATTCACACCCATCTTAACAAGATAAACCCATGATGAAAATAATTTTACCGCTTCACTGGTCAGATAAAACAGAGGAAAGAGGAAATTGGTAGGAATAAATATTCCAGTATAATAGAGTCTCATTCTATCACACAGAAAAAAACCTTCCAATCAGAAAAAAAACATCTAGTTTTACTTTAATTTTTAGATTAAAAAAATGTTAAGCACACCCAAATGAATTGCAGTCAGCAATGTGGAGGAAGCTTGTTCAACATTACGAACTTTTCTTTCTGGTTAGCTGACCAAGACTAACATCCCAAACCCCACCCTCTCTAACTGGTCCCTGCTGAGAAATCAGGTGACAGATGGCTTGCTGCAGCTGGCGGAAAGAGGTAGCTGATATCATGCCTGATTTGACACAAAAAAATCATCCAAGATGTCCATAATCCTTTCCAATGCACTGCAGTGCTCTAAAGATGCTGGACCGGATTCTTTTTCAGATTTTGCTCCAAGCCACTAAGTTTTATATGTAACACTGAATGTGTTAAAAATTAAACATTAGCTGGCACAGACAAATCTAGAATCAATTCATCAAAGGGTTCTAACACCAGAAAGTGAAGGAAGAGGTCCTGAGGATTTCAAACATGACGACAAGGTTGAGAAATGTCTGAATCATTTTCAGGCAGTAGACAGGCAATGGTTTCAATGGACAGAAAATTAATCTTGTGACAAGGACTGAAGACCAAAAGATTCAAGCTCTGGTTAGGGGAAATTCCTGGAGATCCAGGTTTGGGTGTTGGTCAATTCTGACCATTGTCGGACAATTTAGAAAACAGTCAAGACAGGCAAAGGTGAGAAAGGACTGTGTACAATGGCAAATTTCTCTGCAGTTTTGGATGAAGTTTGCAAGAGTAAGTATATAGATGAGCAATGGGAGGAAGATAAAAATAAATCCTCGAAGAACACATTGGTAACGTTGAAGGAGAATGTGATGGAAGACAAGCCTTTGCAGTAGGTTCTCTATTTATGACCAGATGGATAAAAATGGAACTCGATAAGTGCAATCCATCCAGCCAGATGGCAGAAGAGAGATGTTTGAAGAGGATCATTTATTTAACTGTGTCAAAAACTATGGATAGGTTGCAAGGACAAAGAATGATTTTTACTTTTGTCAAAGTCACATAGCTTCTTAGCACTCAAAAATATGAATTGTCTTTCTTCACAATTTTATAGAAAGGCACTTATAAAACAGTCAACACAAGAATTTAACCTGATTCAACATTCATATGCTAATATATATTTCATTTGAATTTCTATTCATGAGTCAGACTCTCTCCAAACCCTACAATTCATCTTGACTGGGGCATGCAGGTTCAAGTGAGAAATTGTTTTAAAAATTAAACTTACAGCTTTACTAAAGCTTCTGGGCCAAAACACTCCTTGATATAATTTCATTACAGGTTCAGTCATTCATTATTAGTTTGGCTCAAAATCCATGTACAGATATAATTCAAACTCTCTTGAATAATTATGGTGCTTGGGTAACTATTGAATTATTCTGCAGCTTTTTAAGTACTATTTGGCAATTTATTGCTCATTTGGAACAATCTATTCTAAAATTACAAATAAAAGTTCTAAACTTTTACATGCAGCTAAAGCATATTATTTTAACTTGATGCCAATTTGCATATGATTTTTTAAAACTTGATTTCCATTAGATTTTCCAATTTTTTTAAAAAAGCTCAATCTAAATGATAATGTACCAAAATATGGCACTAATTATTAATTGAATACTTAATAAATTACATCTATTTTAAAACAGGACATGTTCTTTAACCAGCATACAGAAAATACTCTATTTTTTCCAATATTTATAAATGCACATCAAAGACGATTGTGTTGTAATTTTTTTTACAATTTAAATGAAATACTTTGCTCTCTGCAAAATCATTTGTTGTGGTTTGAGGGACTGGAAAACTCTAAAGTTGAAAACTAGCGCATACCTTACACTCACGACTGACCACATCCTCCCTCACATTCATTAAGGATGTAGGCAATGAATTGCCTGTGTACTTGCAAGAAAACTGATATGTTCACAGATAGGCTGCTGTTTAGATGTATGAAAGCTTCTCCTGTACCATAATGAAATTGCTTTTCTTTAACTTTAGAAATGATTAAAGTTAGTGGGGCAGATATTTGGTGACAAATTCTAGGAAATATGGCATAAAATGATCATTTTGTTCAGTGGAGTAGAATAGGAAGGGAAGCTCAGAACATCTACTTAGGCTGACCCCCGGGATCAATAAAGTATGACTATGACTATGACTATGGCTCATTCTTCCTTACAAAATAGCAAGCCATTTTGCCTACTGAATGTATGTTAGCATTTTGAATGATCCTGTATGTTGCATTCCTCCACTTAACTCTCTGTAACCTATTCTCTCTCACATGCTCATTAACTCCCTCCTAATCTTCCTACTACTGACTTACATAAGAGGAACTTAGAGCAGCCAATGAACCTGCCAACCAGTGCCACTGATGTTGTGGGAAGAAATTGGAACATCTGGGGAAAACCCTCATATTCAAGGGTGGTGTAAACTCCACACAGCCAGTATCAGAGGTTAGGGTCATGCCCAGGTTGTTGGATTTGTCAGGCAGCAGCTCTTCTTTGTGTTTCAAGTGTGCAATAAAAAAATAAATAAGTCGATATTCTTGATTGCTAAATTATAGACTACAGACTATACTCATAAGTACTAAAATTGTGAAAATACCCATCTTTGTACTAGCTGAGACAAATCAGGAAATGTGCAAAACTGTAGTTACAGACGGTAATACACTAACAGCATATTGAACAGGGTATAAAGGAGAGTCCAGGGTAAACTGCCTATTGTCCACCTAATGGCTTAGATTTAAATTCTATCAATATCATATTCAAAGCTTAGAACTTTCCTTCTATATTGTCTGGGATTCAGGCTGGTCTTCCTGTTCCCAATTTTCTCTCCTCAGATATTTAAATTTAAAATGAAGTAGTGTGATTACTCATTGATAGATCTATTATCAATACAACTAAGCATATTACTTAACCACATTGGAATTCTGCCCTTTCCCAATTCCCATGCATAAGCACTTCCAAGCAAAGCCAGGATGGTGATTTGAATGAGGAACTCAATTTTCCACAATGGAAGATAAAAGAAGTCAAATAGCAGTTGAGATACTGATCTCAGTTGCAACGTGTTTAAAACAGTGATTCAGAACAAATTTGCAAACTCTCTATACGTTAATTAGAATTATACTCCAGATTTAAAGGTAAAAAACATTCACAGGAGTGGACTGCAAGACCCAATGATCCCGATATGCTACTTAGCAAGTCAGTAGTTGGTCAGCATTTTGATCTTTACTTTGCTGAATTGTTCTCATAAACGTTAATTCCCCTAGAGCCCCAAAATCTAAGTATGAATAAGTTTAAAGACTCCACATCCACAATCCTTTGAGGTTCAGGAATTCATAACCCCCCTCATCACAAGGGCTCATCCATTGATAGGAGAGGGACGAGTTTAATTTATGAGCTCATAATTGCGTATTCAATTACAGAACATGAAAGGTCTTTTTTGAGCAAAATCAGCTGTTCAACTCAATGCACAGATGCACATTGGGAAGGATATCAGACCAAGGCTGGGGTGGCTTGGTAGCATAGCGGTGATTGTAATGCTTTTAGCGTACCAGTGAAGAGGGTTCAATTCCTGCTGCTGCCTGTAATGTGTTTGTACATTCTCTCATTCGTCATGTGGATCTCCTCCGGAAACACTGGTTTCCTCCCACATTCCAAAGACGTAGGAGTTAGTAAGCTAATAAGTCACATGGGTGTAACTGGGTAGCAAAGACTTGTTGGGCCAGAAGGGCCTGTAACCATGCTATAATTACAAAAGTAAAAAATATTGGGCGAGAACCAAAAGGATATAAATTATGTAAACAATTTTGGAATTCTTTTATCTATGAACATCCACCAGAGGTCTGGTAGAATGAGTGGGTTATAAAATTATGCAAATACTTGCTTCTAGTGATTCACTAACTAATGGCATGAATGATTCAGCAGAAAGGGGAACTACTCTGTACACAAATTTATTTCAGGGAATATCCAGTAATAACTAGAGCTGTTGCTCTGAAGCTAGAGTGACCTGATTTTTCTTACTGTGATGCATGGATGACCTGCAGGTAGTTTGATTTCCTCCCACATTCCAAAGAATCGGAATCAGAAACGGGTTTAATATCACTCGCATGTGCTGTGAAATTTGTTAACTTAGCATTAGCAGCATATGTATGTACCTATATAAAATAAATTAAATAAGCAGTGCAAAAACAGAAATAAGAAAAGTAGTGAGGAAGTGTTCATGAGTTCAATGTCCATTTAGAAAATGGATGGCAGAGGGGAAGAAGCTGTTCCTGAATCGCCAAGTGTGTGCCTTCAGGCTCCTGTACTTCCTTCCTGATGGTAAAAATGAGAAGAAGGCATGCTCTGCATGGGGAAGTTCAAAATAATGGATGACACCTTCCTGAGATACTGTTCCTTGAAGATGTCTTGGATACTACAGAGGCTAGTAACCATGATGGAGCTGATTAATTCTACAACATTCTGCAACTTACTTTGATCTTGTGCAGTTGCCCCTGATCACCCCCACACATACCAGATGGTGATGCAGACAGTCAGAATATAGAAGCTTTTGAGTGTTTTAGGTGACAAGCCAAATCTCCTCAAACTCAATGAAGTATAGCTGCTGTCTTGCCTTCTTTATAGCTGCATCAATATGTTGCGACCAGGTTAGATCCTCAGAGATATTGACACCCAGGAACTTGAGATTGCTCACCCTATCCATTTCTGATCCCTCTATGAGGATCGGTTTGTGTTCTCTGGTAGTCCAGAATCAGCTCTCTCGTCTTGCTAATGTTGAGTGCAAGGTTGTTGCTACAACACTCAACTGGCCAGTATATCTTGCTCCTAATCTGAGACTCTGCCATCTGCCAACAATGATTGTATTATCAGCAAATTTATAGATAGCACTTGAGCTATACCTGGACACACAGTCATTGGTGGCGAGAGAGTAGAGCAGTGGGCTAAGCACACATCCCTGTGGTGTGCCTGTGTTGATTGTCAATGAGACTGAGATGTTATTTCCAATCCACACAGATGAATAAACTCTTCTTGGGCTTCCAGCCAGGTACAGGTGTCGATTAGTCGATTATCACCGACATTTCAATGCCAAACTCTGCCATCTTCTTCAGGGATAACGCCTGGAGCATGTCAAGGTACAGGATGGCTAGCACAGACTTAGTGGGCTCAAGGGCTTGTTTCCACTATATACAGTTTAACTCTGTGACACATTAAGCACTCTGATTTTATTTTACAAACAAAATAAAACTGAATTGAGAGCATACAGATGAGCAAAGTTGGAGAAATTCAGTACACTATTTTGTTTTATGTTGCTGATACTTGGTGTTTTGTAAAGTTTTCCACATTTAAAGAGATGACAAGACACAAAGTATAAAAAATAAAGAGGGGAGAAATGAAAGGGTTTAATATATTAAATGCCTAGAAAGGTACAGAATTTATAAATTTATTTATTGAGATACAGCTTGGAATAGGCCATTTGGTGCAATGAGCTGTGCTGCCCAGCAAATTCCCCGATTAATCGTAGCCTATTCGCAAGACAATTTACAATGACAATTAACCTGCAACCAGTACGTCTTTGGACTGTGGGAGGAGACCCAAGTGATCATGGAGAGAATGAACAAACTCCTTACTGTCAGCAGTGTGAATTGAACCGGGGTCCCTGGTACTGTAAAGTGTTGTGCTAACCGCTACACTACCGTGCCATCCAAGAGTGAAGTTAAACAGAGAATTTGGCAAGGAATAAAGGGGTATGAAAAAATACTGTTCAAAAAAAAAATCACAGAAAATCCAAAAATGTCTTATACTGTAAGTATGTTTCAAGCCAGGGACCAAGGAAAGAATTAAGAGCCAAGGAAGGAAATTAGGGAACCACATCCAAATTACTATATATGATCATTTTGCTGGCCATCTGCATTCAGTCCATGAGAGAAATTTTCAGCTTCCTGTTGCAGGACCACTTTAATCCTCAAACCCACACCTATTCTACCCTCTCAGTGTCATCAAAGCAAAAGAGCTCATGGATTCCAGGAAGAGAGCAGTGCATATGCTCCTCTATATTGACAGTGTTGAGTTTGAGGGTGTTTGAGAGCTTGTAGGACCTAGGAGTGAACATCACCAATAGCCTGACCTGTCCTACCATGTGGAAGCCATGGCCAAGAAAAGTCACCAACAGCTCTATTTCCTCAGGAGGCTAAAAGGGGTTTGGAAAGGCCCCGTCAACCCTTACCAATTATTATTGAGGCACCACAGAAAGCAACCTATCTGAAAGCATTATAGATTGGTATAGCAACTGCTTTGCATGTGACTGCAAAGAGTCATAAACACAGCTCAGGGTATCCTGGGAACCACTGTCACCTCCATGAACTCTGTAATTCTCTCTGCCTCAGTCAAGCAACCAATATAATAATATTATTATAAGAACCACCCACCCCAGACATTCTCTCTTATCCCCTTTTCCATCAGGCAAAACTCAAAGGCAGGTTTCAATAGGTTTAAAGACAAATTCTATCCCAATATTATAAGACTATTAAATGGTTCATTGGTATGATAAGATGGACTCGTAACCTCACAATCCACCTTGTAATGATCTTGTACTTTAAATTATTTTTTTACCTGCACTGCACCTTTGCCCTGGCTGTTACAGGTTATTCTGTGCTATTATTATTTTACATTGTTCTACCTCAATGCATTGTGTAATGATCTGATCTGTACCAATAGTACGTAAGACAAGCTTTCCCTGTATCTCTGTATAGGTGACGATAATAAAACAATTCCTCCAAAGGTGCTCAGTGATCCAGCTGTTTGTTCCTTCAGCTATTTGTTTGTTGCTCCAGATTCTAGTATTTGCAACCTTTGGAGTCTCCATCTGTTGTGACCTGTTGGTCTTTAGCCACATAAACTCGAGGAAAATCTTGTCTTCCACCTAGTTGCTCTGCAACCATCTGAAATGAACACTGAATTTTCCACCTTCAGAAAATGACTCTTTCAACTTTTCCTTAGATTCCTTTTTCATTTCTATAAAATGACTTCTTAATGCTCAGTACTTGTGCTCCATATCCCATAATCTGCCACAGCTACCTGCTTTCAAAGATGTTTATCCCATATTCTTTTGCTTGATTCCTCTCTCGTCCGACCCCCACCCCAGATCTTCTGAGAAATGATCACACTTCATTCTTCCCACATTTCTGAGGAAGGATCCTCGACCCAAAATGATAATTTATTTCTCTTTCCACAGATGTTGGTTGACTAGCTGAATTATTTGCGTACTTCTGTGTGTTTCAGACTCCAGCAGAGTGGAGGTAACAGCTAACATTCTTAAAGAATACTTTGACCAGCCAATCAAAAGAGGGTTTGATGCAAATATCTTAGGTGAGCAGGGTCGGTGTGAAATATCGGTTGGTATAAACATAGTAAAAGAGGAAATATTCATGGGATTTACATTTTTCGTGGTACAGGTAGTTCTGCTGCAATGTGACTGTTATATGTTTGTAAGTAACCTCACCTTATAGGAAGCTGTGTCATGACTGAACAGATTGTGGTTATCTTCAAAGCACAATTTAAGTAGGTTTTTTCAACTGTGATCACTTTATAACCAATGTGGCCCGTGTAAGGCAAATAGTGTTCCCTTATCCATCAATCACATTGTAACCAATTCACACCATGGAAGGCTACCTTGCAGCAAAGCTACCTGTGCATGAATTATGAACCCTGAACAATTAAATTGCAGGCTGTTATAGAGGCAAATAACATAAATATAGAGGCTAAAGTCATGATATTTCATTCCTCCTTGGCTACTGGAATGGTGCCAGAGGCCTGCTGAGTTGCTAACATATTGTTTAAAAAGGCAGCAAGGGATAATTGAGTAGTTAAATGTCCACCAGTTTAACTTTGTTGGGGGACACAGTATTGGAATCCATTCAAAGAAATAACAGAAACCTTCATTTAGTAAAGCACAATTCGGTCAGGTTTTGTTAAATAAAGTCATGTTTGGTTAACTTGATTGAATTTTTTTATGAGGTAGCAAAAGTAGTCAACTGTGCATTTGATATAGACTTTTAGCAAAGCCTTTGACAAGGTCACAAGCTGCAAACTACTCAAAAGTGTAAAAGCCCATGGGATTTGAGCAAGAGCGACAAATTCAATTTAAAATTAGTTCAGTGACAGGAAACAAAGAGTAATGCTTGATGGGTGCTTTTGTTACTGAAAGGATATTGTTACTGGAGCTCCACAGTGTCCTGGCCTTGGTCTTTTTCTTTTCTGGTAATACAATCTGGACAGGCGACTCCACATAAAGCAATTTACAGGTGATTGACAGTTGGAAGGAAAGCTTTTGACAGGGCCAAGACATAGTTTGGTCAGTTGGGGAGAAAAGTGGAAATCAATAGTGTGAGGCAATACGTTTTGGATTACTGAAAGATGTGGAGAAACCAAGGGTCCTTGTTACTATATGTTCATAGATACTCAAAGGAGGTAGTGCAGGTGAATATGGTGTTAACAACAGAGTGCTTCCTGTTATTAGCAAGGTGTAGAATAAATCCCTCACTGGCAGTTTGTTCATCCCTCATTGCCTTTGAGAAGGTGGTTGGAGCAAAATGAAGCACTGCAGCCTTTCTGCTGAAGGTGCTTCTGGATAGAGAGTGCTAAGACTTACACCCAGGGACAATGAATGACCATCAGTGTAGTTTCAGGCCAGGACAGTAAAACTTAGAGAGGAACCTGTGGCTGATGGTATTCCCAAGTACTTCTTACCCTTGTCCTACAAAATGGGAGTCATCACATGTTTGAGACATGCTACTGGAGTACTCGCAAGTATAGTCCCTTTTGTAAATGATGCACACTACAACCATCATGTGAAAATGGAATATTTAGGGTGTCGATCAAAAGACCTGCTTTTTCATGGGAGATGTTGAGCTTCACGAGAGTTGCTGGTGCTGCATTCATCAAGACAAGTGGGAAGTTTTCCCCCAGTCCTGATTTGTGCAATATAAGATAGTGGAAATGGCTTAGAATGTGAAGTGATACACAACACAGGACACCTAGCCTCTGACCTGCTCTTGCAACCTCTGTATTTACAGGGATGCTCCAGTTGAGTTTTTGGTCAATGACAAACTCTAGGCTGTTAATGATGGGGCCTCAGTGTCGGTGATGCTATCGATTGGCAAGGTGGTAAGACCTTCTCTTGTTGGAGATGATTGCTGCCTAGTGCTGCCTTTGTGGCATAAGTGTTACTTATCAGCCCTTGCCTGAATGTTGTCTATATCTCAGTGCATGCAGGAATGGGCTGCTTCATTTGCTGAAGAGCTGTAGGTGGAATTGAATGTTGTGCAGTCATCAGCGGATATTTCCATTTCTAACCTTATTTTGAAAGGAAGGTCATTGATGAAATTGGAACTGGAGGAGCAACTTTTTAATTACACAGATGGTGATATGTATATGGTATGAGAACACCAAGTACTGCGGCTCTATCTCATTAGCAAGTTGCAGGATAGTGATGGAGCTTTATAGCATAGGCTTGTCGAGTACCATTTCGTCGCCTGCGACAGCCACCCAGGAAAGGCACTGGAGGCAGTGCATGGTCCAACAAGTGGTGCAAATGATTGTCCTGGTTGTTTTTCCTGTGACGGCAAAACCCTGTGTTGGATACTAGTAATGGAGAAGTCTGGTTTATTGGTTCACTGGCATGACTGATGATGGGGGAATTGCGTGACTGTGGTTATTGCATGGACTAGGCCCTCACGCCGTGGCACTTCACCTGTTGCAGCCACCCAGGGGAGAAGGCAGTGAGCATGGCAGCAGAGGTATGGTGGGTGCGCTGGAGTCCTTGCTGAGTTGGGGCTAGCCTCTCCCGTTGGTGCTTCTCTCTCACGTCTGTTCAGTGGGAGACAAATGGATTGCATTCACTTGCAGCTGCACTAATGCAAAATGAGGAACTGCTGTGTGCTTGCCCTTGCAGAAACATGGCTTCAGGACAACATCCCATATACCATCAATCTCCAGGCTATGCCACTCAGGGACTTGGGCTAATATTATTTTTTCACTGCATGTGCTATGTGCTGTATGCAGTGCGTGACTGTATGTACTGTGATTTGCACTTGGCCCTGGATGAACACTGTTTAGTACTAGCTGTACACATGTATGGCTGAATGACAGTTAAACTTGAACTTTAACTTTAACAAAGAAATGGGGCTAAACACAGGCAAAAAGGGAATAGCTACAACGGACAGCTTGATTGGTATGGGCCAGTTGAGCCGATGAGCTTGTTCACAAGCTGTATGTCTCTATGTCTCTTTCCTAGATCTAGTAAGGTCTGAATGACCCTTATCTTGCTGTAACCTTCCTGTTATTTCAAGTCGGGTGAGACACTAAAAATAAACAGTGGAAAGAAACTCATTGGGTCAAGCAGCATTTTTTGGAGGCAAAAGGGTATTTTTGGTTGAAGACGCTGTTTCAGCACTGGGAGTGAGGGTGGGGTAAAGGAAGGGGGATAGTCTGTCTATAGACACCTGGGCAGGAGCAGTTGGGTGATATAGCTTGTGGAATCCAGGTGAGGCTGTGAGTGATGGGCAGATGGAGACTGGTGTGGGACAGGCACGGAATAGAAAAGGTGAACAATGGAAGGAGGAGGAGGACTGATGGGGTTGGGAAGGGTGCACAGTGAAATTATGTTACCTGAAAATAGAAAATTCAATGCTCATATGTACAATTGGACTATAGATGAGCAGGGATTAGCAAACTAAGGGGTTGTGGGGGAGGGGTGAAGATGTTATCACTGATGGGCTCTCATTGCGGCTAGCGGAAGTGGCAAAGGACGATGCGCTGGATGCGATGGTTAGTGGGATAAAATTTGAGGACTCTGGGAACCTCCTCATTGTTCTCTCTGGGCGTGAAGTGAATAAAAGTGTTTACGCCTGAAGTGGAGGAAAAGCATGCGAGGTTTCCAACAATTGCAGCAAAGGGGGAGCTATGTTTCCGCAAAAAAAGAGGGTATTTTATAAACTCTGGAATGGAAAGCATTATCCTGAGAATACATGCCATGGAGATGGAGAAACTGAAAGGGATGGTATCATTACTAGAGATGGGGGTGGTTGGGAGAGGAAGTGGAATTGAAATAACAGTGGAAGTCTGAGGATTCACAGTAATAGATGGATAATCAGTAAGATCCAGAAGAGGGAGAAAACTGTCAGAAATAGACGAGGTGAATTTGAAGGCAAGGTAAATGTAAGTAGCAAAGGTTTTAAATTTGGCTCCTGTGCTTTGCTGGCAACAACCAAATGGGGAGATGGAACAAAAAAGAAGAAAATACTTGTTACAGTTAAAATCATTAGTTATATAAGCTCTGCATATACAACAATAATATTCTGTTCCAAACCCCTTGACACATCCATAATTAGCACTAAATTCTCACAGCATACTACCTAAGTAGACTACCATAACCTCAGTGTTCTCTTCGACCTATAATTAGGCTTTTAATTGGATGGCTTTTCCATTATATAAAAAAATGTCAGCTTCTCAACCGTGTCTTAGACCTGCTGTCATAGAAACACACATCTATAAGTCTGATACCACTGGTGGAAGTTTCCAATGATGCCCCCCCCACCCCCAGTAAGCCACCCTTCACTGTACTAATCTAAGAGATTTGATGAGAGATAGTTGTCTAGAAATGTTGCCTGGAACAGTGATTATCATAGTGCATGGTAGGTAAATGTGAAGCTTGCCTGTGCAAAATTATATTGGACTTGAGGGCTACAAAGACGAGGTCAATCCTTAACCAGATGAAGGAGGAATATGATGAAATGAGGAATTTTTTTGTGCGAGGGAGAGAAGGTTGTCTTGGGATGTGTAGTTGTGGAGATAAAATCTAAAATAAAAACAAAAAATACTGTTTCTCAAAGCAGTATATGTGGAGTGAGAAACATTTGAGGGTGATGATTTTTCAAAACCAGATATCACTGGCAATCATTAACTGTAGCATTCTCATACCACATGAACTAAACACTTCCCTTTTCATATCGTATTTCCAACATTCACAGTATTTGGCATTAAAAAAATTAAGAACCAAATAAACAGGTAAAGGAATGTTAGAATTAAAGTGTTGACAGGAATGGTAGTTCATGGACGCCTTCCTGCAATAGGTTGGCTTGAGATAGACATCACATATCACAGTGAATGTCTACATGCCTCAGCATACGATAAGCAAAAATATTTTAACCTAGATTCTCGTTCTGTTCAATGAGGAAAGTCCTAAACAAAGCAGTATGGAATCAGTGCTAAGTAATTCAGGGACATTGGCAGAAGATAATTCCTTAGAGAAAATCAGGAACATCCTTCCGAACTCAAAAATGCTGATAAGGCGAAAATGTAACGGATTTGGGAGATTTTTGTACAGAGCTGAAGTGGGTAGACAGAGACACAGATTGTCCATAATCTAAATGAACAAAGGTTCTGTAATTTAGTGATTTATTTCTTTGCCTATGTACTTTCTATGGTGGCTAAACCTTCAGATAGTTGGTTCAAATCTTTATTTATTGCACCGATCCCCTTCATTAAAAATTTATCAATTGGACTAATACTCTTTCCTAATATTGCCTTTCGTACTGTTATCTATTGTGTTCAGAAATAATTTTTGTGAACTGCCTATGATTTGTTATTGACTATATGGTAGACAGGATCGGCATACAGGTAAACTTTCATTACGTAGAGTTAAGCCTGATTTATACTTCCGCGTCGCCGCAAAACCTACGCAAAGTCGACACAGATCCCTACACCAGAGCCTGCGTTGCTGCGACGCGCACCTCTCCCAAAATGTAACCGCGCGTCACAGCAACGCAGACCGTAAGAACTGTGATTGGTCCGCTTGGTAACAGTGCATTTCATCCTACACTGCAATAGCTTCCGACTGGGCGACTGAAGGTCAGGGAAGGAACTCTGGCTGCAATGCGTTCCATAAAGCTTTACAAACCTCTGAAATTATGAAGGACACAATTCGCTTTTACGAAAAAAGACGCTCGCTTCTTGTTTACCCAGAGAAGGACTACCATGACCACGAAGCCTTGCACGGGCAGGTGTGTGCGCATGCGTGATGTGCACAAATTGCAGAGCGACACAGACACACCGACCCACAAGTATAAATGCTCACAACGCATGTAAGTCACTTGCGTAGGTTATGGCGTCGAAGTATAAATCAGGCTTAAGACTTTGTAGCCATGAGGTGGCTGTAGTGTGTGGGGGAGGGGGGTTGAGGAAGAGTGAGCAGTTTAACTGTGAGCCTGTCCCCTGAGAGAAACGCATTGTTTCACTTTATTTCCTACTCTTTTGCAACAGTTATGAGGCTGTGGCAATTTTAGCTGTCAGGCCAGATTAACTCGCTGTTTCTTCATTGACTGACTTATTTCGTTAAGGAGGAAATGAGGTGAATATGCTTTGAAACATGTGGAAATTACAGTTTTGTTGCTGGGTCAAAATCCTTGAATCTAACTAAAGGGTGGAAGTAAATTCACACGAGAAAAATTCAAGATAGCAGCTAACCATCACTTTCTCAGAGGCAATTAAGGATTAACATTAAATGTTGGCATTGCCACGCACGCATGCATTCTGTGAATAAATTAAAATAATGAGCTTTTCAAGGACAAATTGAACATCTGCTCTGCTTGACTTTGCAAAGGAAAGCAAAAATCAATCAGGCAGTAGTATTAAAATGCCCACGACTCAAATCACAGCACATCTGGGAGAATACTTGTGTCAGTTTCATTTGTTAGAAATGCCCATGATCCTGTGGTGGCTCTAACTGACTTCTAGTACAATCCTCATGGGAGCTGGGACCTGGTGCAGATGGAGTGTCCCTGAGTAGAGCCTGGTGTGCGGACAGAGCATTGGGGGGACTGCATGCTTTGATGTCAATAGGTAGGAAAATACCTAGGCAAGTGTGTCCAGATTGGGTGCATGTAAGGGATGAAATGTTCCCTTTCGGAGTGTGGGAAGAATCAAAGAGATCAAGAGATGGAAAGTCCAAGTGAAAAGGTTTAAGGACAGGAATGGGAAACAGTGGGCAAAAGCACCAGTACTTGTGATTGAGGACGAGGGAGAGAAAGGGCAAAACAGCATGCTAAATGGTGAGAAAGAGAGTGCTTACTTGTGAGACAGCATAATGTATACCCAGGAGAAACAGTAAGTCATACATTAATTTAGTAAAGAGCATGGCTTTAACATTAAATTTTATCTTTACTTAAATGGCCCATGTGCAGCATCTGACAGTTCATTGCAAGGCAAACATAAGGCACAAAACTTAAATGAAAACTTTGGATAGTTTATCATCAGACTTTTTTTGTAACAAGGCACATACAAGCAGAAGATACAGCTTCTATCTTTAATATTGAGAACAGAAATGAGACCATTGGATGACTCTACAGTAAATAGGGCAATACCATATTGGGACATTCTGCTATTGTATCATTTGACACAGATCTATGCTGTGACATAGATTTTATTTTAGTCTATTGATAAATGAATAAACTGTGAAGTTTAAAAAAAATTAACTTGGGTACTGCTACACATCTTAAAAATAGAATTCTGAAGTGTCCTGAAGAAAGTGGTGACACAATGAATCCACATTTTTGAGACTGGATTTAATATGATTAGGATATCCCTTTATGTCAAGAGATGAAACAAGCTCACATAAATATTTAAGACATACATTGTTTCTGAGTATTTTATCTTTTAACTTTGTATGCAAAGATAGTGCAAATGTCTTCTGTTCTTCTGATAAAACCTTGTTACACACAAAAAAAACAAAGTCCCTACTAAGGCTAAGATCAGAAGATATTCACTGTTATTGTGGGTGGAGATTCTTGTGAACCATAAGAGAAGCTGTAGCACTCAGAAGACTAAATGATTTCTAACTATTCCTGCGAATAGTTGACTGGAAAGGGACACTGGCAGGAAAGACGGCAGAGCAGCAGTGGCTGGAGTTTATGCGAGAAGTGAGGAAGGTGTAAGACAGGTATATTCCAGAAAAGAAGAAATTTTCAAATGGAAAAAGGATGCAACTGTGGTTGACAAGAGAAGTCAAAGCCAAAGTTAAAGCAAAGGAGAGGGCATACAAGGAAGCAAAAATTAGTGGGAAGACAGAGGATTGGGAAGTTTTTAAAACCTTACAAAAGGAAACTAAGAAGGTCATTAAGAAAGAAAAGATTAACTATGAAAGGAAGCTAGCAAATAATATCAAAGAGGATACTAAAAGCTTTTTCAAGTATATAAAGAGTAAAGGACAGGTGAAAGTAGATAGAGGACCAATAGAAAATGATGCTGGAAAATTGTAATGGGAGATAAGGAGATGGCAGAGGAACTGAACGAGTATTTTGCATCAGTCTTCACTGAGGAAGACATCAGCAGTATACCGGACACTCAAGGGTGACAGAGAAGAGAAGTGTGCGCAGTCACAATTACGACAGAGAAAGTATTCAGGAAGCTGAATAGTCTAAAGGTAGATAAATCTCCTGGACCAGATGGAATGCACTCGCGTGTTCTGAAGGAAGTAGCTGTGGAGATTGCGGAGGCATTAGCGATGATCTTTCAAAAGTCGATAGATTCTGGCATGGTTCCGGAGGACTGGAAGATTGCAAATGTCACTCCGCTATTTAAGAAGGGGGCAAAGAAGCAAAAAGGAAATTATAGACCTGTTAGCTTGACATCGGTGGTTGGGAAGTTGTTGGAGTCGATGGTCAAGGATGAGGTTACAGAGTACCTGGAGGCATATGACAAGATAGGCAGAACTCAGCATGGATTCCTTAAAGGAAAATCCTGCCTGACAAACCTATTACAATTTTTTGAGGAAATTACCAGTAAGCTAGACAAGGGAGATGCAATGGATGTTGTATATTTGGATTTTCAGAAGGCCTTTGACAAGGTGCCACACATGAGGCTACTTAACAAGATAAGAGCCCATGGAATTACAGGAAAGTTACATACGTGGATAGAGCATTGGCTGATTGGCAGGAAACAGAGAGTGGGAATAAAGGGATCCTATTGTGGTTGGCAGCCGGTTACCGATGGTGTTCCACAGGGGTCCGTGTTGGGGCCGCTTCTTTTTACATTGTACATCAACGATTTGGATTATGGAATAGATGGCTTTGTGGCTAAGTTTGCTGACGATACAAAGATAGGTGGAGGGTCCGGTAGTGCTGAGGAAACGGAGAGTCTACAGAGAGACTTGGATAGATTGGAAGAATGGGCAAAGAAGTGGCAAGCGAAGTACAATGTTGGAAAGTGTATGGTTATGCACTTTGGCAGAAGTAATAAACGGGCAGACTATTATTTAAATGGGGAAAGAATTCAAAGTTCTGAGATGCAATGGGACTTGGGAGTCCTCGTACAGGATACCCTTAAGGTTAACCTCCAGGTTGAGTTGGTAGTGAAGAAGGCGAATGCAATGTTGGCATTCATTTCTAGAGGGATAGCGTATAGCAGCAGGGATGTGATATTGAGGCTCTACAAGGCGCTGTTGAGACCTCACTTGGAGTACTGTGGGCAGTTTTGGTCTCCTTATTTAAGAAAGGATGTGCTGATGTTGGAGAGGGTACAGAGAAAATTCACTAGAATGATTCCGGGAATGAGAGGGTTAACATATGAGGAATGTTTGTCCGCTCTTGGACTGTATTCCTTGGAGTTTTGAAGAATGAGGGGAGACCTTATAGAAACATTTCGAATGTTGAAAGGCATGAACAGAGTGGATGTGGCAAAGTTGTTTCCTATGATGGGGGAGTCTACTATGAGAGGGCATGACTTAGGGATTGAAGGGCGCCCATTCAGAACAGAAATGTGAAGAAATTTTTTTAGCCAGAGGGTGGTGAATCTATGGAATTTGTTGCCATGGGCAGCAGTGGAGGCCAAATCATTGGGTGTATTTAAGGTAGAGATTGATAGGTATCTGAGTAGCCAGGGCATCAAAGGTTATGGTGTAAAGGCGGGGAAGTGGGACTAAATGGGTGAATGGATCAGCTCATGATAAAATGGCGGAGCAGACTCGATGGGCCGAATGGCCGACTTCTGCTCCTTTGTCTTATGGTCTTATGGAATGAGAAATAACCAATTTTGGGGGAGAAATGGAGATACATTTCACTAAAAGTAGGCATGAGATAGAGTTTTGGAGCCACTCTAAGCTATTTAGAAGCACTTGTCACCTTCCATAGATGCTTCTGGAAAGTGGCATGAGCAGGAAGCACCATGCCCCCCTCCCCGACTCCATTTTTATTTTTTTCCCTCAGCTGTAGCAGAGGTGGCCCGTAGCATTTCTATAGAAAGGAGAACAAATGGCGTTTGAGACAAGAGAAAGTAGCGGTCCTCATTTTTTCTGAGGTTATGAAAGCATTATGATTCAAGATATCAAAACTATTGAATGAAATTTTAAAAGAAGCCTGCGGATACTGAAAATAAACAGAAGCACGTAGTGAGTGAGGTAATATCTGTGGAAAGAGAAAAGGCTAATGCTTCAGTTCTTCAACTTGAAACATTAACCCTTTTTCTTTCCATAGGGGCTGTGTGACCTGCTCAGTGTTTCCAACATTTTTCATTTTTATACCAATGGAAAAAAGGTCACAATTTCTGATGCTGTTTTGGATCATAGGACATAGGAGTAGAATTAGGCTATTTGGTCCATCGAGTCTGCTCTGCCACTTAATCATGGCTGATCTTTCTCCCCCCTCCTCAGGCCCAGTCCCTGGCCTTCTCCCTGTAGCCTTTGATGTCGTGTCCAATTAAGAACCTATCAAGCTCTGCCTTAAATACACACAACAACCTGGCCTCCACAGCTACCTGTGGTAATAAATTCTACAAATTCACCATCCTCTGACTAAAGAAATTTCTCCGCAACTCTGTTTTAAATGGACACCCCTCTACCCTGAGTCTGAACCCCCACCAATGCCAGCAAATCTTTTCTTAGATGAGGCGCCCAGAACTGTTCACAATACTCAAGGTGAGGCCTCTCCAGTGCCTTATAAAGCCTCAGCTCTTCTCTTGTAGTCTAGACTTTGAAATGAATACTAAAATTGCATTTGCCTTCCTCAATACTGATTATACCTGCAAGTTAACCTTTAGTGTGTTCTGCACAAGGACTTGCAAGCCCCTTTGTACCTCAGGTTTTTGGATTTTCTCCCTATTTAGAAAATAGACTGCACATTTATTTCTTCTACCAAAGTGAATGACCAAGCATTTTCTAACATTGTATTTCAATTGTCATTTTCTTGCCCATTCTCCTAATCTATCTAAGCCCTTCTGCAGCCTACCTGCCGCTCCACCAATCTTTGTATCATCTGCAAAGCCATCTATTTCATCATCTAAATCATTGCTATTCAGTATAAAATGCCAAACAGAAAAGAATCCTTTTATTCCCACTTGCTGCCTCCTACCAATCAGCCAATGCTCTAATCATGCCAGAAACCTTCCTGTGATATCATGGGCTCTTAACATGGTAAGCAGCCTCACGTGTGGCACCTTTTCAAAGGCCTTCTGAAAGTCCAAATATATAACATCTACTGCATCACCTTTATCTATCCTGCATGTAATCTGCTCAACGAATTCCAACAGGTTAGTCAGGCAAGATTTTCCTTTAAGGAAACCACGCTGACTTTATCCTATCTTGCCCTGTATCACCAAGTACTCCACAACCTTCATCCTTAGCAATTGACTCCAACATCTTCCCGCCTTCTGAGCTCAGACTAACTGCAATTTCCTTTCTTTTGCCTTCCTCCTTTCTTCAAGAGTGAAATGACATTTGTCATTGTCTAGTCATCTGGCAGCATGCCAGAGTCCAATGATTTTTGAAAGATCATTCGTAATGCTTTTACAATCACTACTACTATCTCTTTCAGAACCCAAGGGTGCAGTTCATCTGGTCCATGTGACCTCTGTACCCTTAGGTTTTCAGCTTTTTGAGCACTTTTTCCCTCGTAATAGTAACTGTATTCACTCCTCTTCCCTTGCACCTTTCAACATCTGGCACACTGCTAGTGTTTTCCACAGTGAAGACCAATACAAAATACTCATTTAGTTCATCTGCCATCTCCTTGTCCCCCAGTGTTATTTCCCTGGGCTCATTTTCTTGTGGTCCTATATCCACTCTCATCTCTCTTTTATTTTATTTTTTTTTACATACTTGCAAAAGCTTTTACTATTTACATTGAAATTGTTTGCTAGCTTGCTTTCATTTTTCATCTTTCCCCTCCTGATGATTCTTTTAGTTGCTCTCTGTAGGGTTTTAGAAGCTTCTTATTCCTCTGTCTTCCCACTAATTTTTGTTATGTTGTATGCCCTCTCTTTTGCTTTTACGTTAGCTTTGACTTCCCTTCTCAGCCACGGTTGTACTATTTTCCCAATTGGGTATTTCTTCATTTTTGGTATACACCTATCCTGCATCTTCCTCACTTTCCCCAGAAACGCACACCATCACTGTTCTGCTGTCATCCCTGCCAGCAGCAAATTCCGGTTTACTTTGGCCAACTCCTCTCTCACACCAATGTAATGTCCTTCACTCCACTGAAATACTGCTATGTCAGACTTTACTTTCTGCCTATTAAACTTCAAGTTGAACTCAATCATATTGTGATCACTTCCTCCTAAGGGTTCTTTTACCTTAAGCTCCCCAATCACCTCTGGTTCATTAAGTAACACCCAATCCAGTATAGTTGATCCCCTAGTAGATTCAACGACAAATTGCTCTAAAAAGCTACCTCATAGGCATTCAACAAACTCATTCTCTTGAGATCCATTACCAACCTGATTTTCCCAATTGACCTGAATGTTGAAATCTCTGATGACTATCATAACATTGCCCTTTTGATACACCTTTTCTGTTTCCCTATGTAATTTGTGGTCTACATCCCAGCCACTGTTGCGAGGCCTGTTGCCGTTTTGAAACAAATCATTATGATAGGAAACCATCTATCCATTGTTAACACTGAACAGCGTTTAAGAAGACTAAATATCCTCTACGAGGTAGCTTGCACACCTATATAAACACTCTGTAAAATGGTTAACTTCATGCTGTCTGATGCGTCAAACAAAAAATAGCTACTCTGTAGCTTCAAAGCATAATCAAGTGAGTACACCAAGAAAAAGAGGGTGAAAGGTGTGCTTTGAATTGCATTTTCAGAGTGAACACCAAGTAGAAAGCTTAAGTAATGAGTGGCATTTCCAGAGCAGAGATAGAGAATAACTTGAAGTGGTTAGAGCAAATATATTTGGAAGCAGACCTTACACCTGCCTTATTAATGCAAACAAGTGGCAAACCGACTGAATCATCAAAATCACCCACAGCAAGAAAAGGAAAAAAAAGAATGTACATATCTGTACACATCCTACCTTTGGCCATATACTCCGTGATGATGTATATGGGCTCCTCTTTCGTAACCACAGCATTGAGCCGCACCAACTTGTCGTGCTGAAGAGCCTTCATGAGGTTAGCTTCCATGAGGAAGGCTTCCACTGACATAGTACCTGGCTTCATGGTTTTCACTGCCACTTTAGTGTGATTTTTGAATGTAGCTGAAATAAAGATGGGCATGTGCTATATTTAGTTACTTAAACTTTATCATTTTTGAAAATATTATGACTAATCAATGATTAATTGGTGAATAAAAACACTACAGTGATGAGTTTAGCATTTCCAATTGAAGTTATAATTTGTTTTTACTAATTGATGACGGGCAGGTGGGGCTCATCAGCCTTGGATGGCAGCCCTCCTGGAAGGAAAACTCTGATTTTTGACCTCCGCTGCCTTGTGGCTATACCCACCCGTGGGAAAGGCTTCTGGAGTAAACCCTGAGGAAGAAGTCCGGAGCCAGGGTCCCTAAGGCAGTTTGATGTTGTTTGCAACTTCACTCTGGTGACCCCTGCGACAACACTTGTGCCAAGCTGTATCGGTGCTTGCCCTTCCCTTGGACTACATCTGTAACGTGGAGAGGAAAAACCTGCTGCATGGGTAACAAATCTTCAAATCTTCTCCCCTAGACTTGCACCCTGGAGAGGATAAAGTCCACCAAAGGCAAAAACCCATGATCCCCTGGGATTGACGGCTGCCTAGTGCTACTGATTGATGACATAAGCCTTGTTTCTGGCAACACTCTCATTCTTCAATCCCTGTTTACAAGAAATTAGGAGGGGTAGGAGGCCACTCCTCACCTTAGGCCTGTTCCACCATTCAACATGTTCACAGCAGACTAATGCTGACCTCAACTTCTCTGACATTTAAAGATGTATACAGATCTCAGTTTTAAATGAATACCTCCTTATTTTCTATCTCCCCAGGTACTTGACTTTCCCAATAGTGAAAATATTTGAACATTAACCCTGTGAAACCCCTTAAGATCTTTTATGTTTTAATACCCAATTTGTCTCATCTTCAAGAAATACAAACCCAAACTGCCTAATCTCTCTTGATAGGATGGCCCTTTTATCACAGGATTTTGCCAGGCAAATGCCCTTTGAACTACCTCCAATGATATTTTGTCCTATTTTAACTAAGTGAACCCAAACTAAACACAGTTTTCCACGTGTGGCATCACCAAAACACTATAATAAAATCTCCCCATTCTTAAACTCCACCTTCTCAGCCATAAAGCCAACATGTTATATGCTTTCTTAACTATTTGCTGGACCTGCCTTGTATCATTTTGTGATTCAAGCACTAGAACACAGAACTTCGCTCATCTGCAGTCGCTTTTTACTTACCTTAGTTGCTCCATCAAGACTACTGACATAATTTTTGGTTTTTGGCGACTTACCAAGCAATCCATCAAAACAGCCAAGTTAGTACTTGCATCATTTCAGTTTTGCAGGACAATCCTTGCACTGCTTCCCTCTACTTAACTTAAAAAGTTTATAGAATGTGTCCTGACTGAGCATGCTGAATGTTGAACTCAATATACTTATTAGTACCAGCACTTTATTTGCTAAACTTGAAATATTTTCAATTTTGTTGTGAAAAGCAATAAAAAATGCTCAATCCCAATCCCAGCTACTAAGAACTATTAACCATTTTTGTTTTAAGAAACCTATAAATTGTGAATTTCTGAAATGGTCTGTTGTTATTATGACAGGTTAAGAAATGGCAGCTGGCTATGAAATTTACACAAGAGCTTCACCACACCCTTCAAAGGAGTGACACGGTAACATAGTGACACACATCAAAGTTGCTGGTGAATGCAGCAGGCCAGGCAGCATCTCTAGGAAGAGGTACAGTCGACGTTTCAAGCCGAGACCCTTCGAAGGGTCTCGACGAACCCTCGATGAACTTGATCTTGATGAAGGGTGTTGGCCTGAAACGTCGACTGTACCTCTTCCTAGAGATGCTGCCGGCCTGCTGCATTCACCAGCAACTTTGATATGTGTTGCTTGAATTTCCAGCATCTGCAGAATTCCTGTTGGTAGTATAGTGGTTAGCTTAATGCTTTACAAACCCAGTAATCAAGGTTCAATTCCCGCTGCTGGCTGTCAGGAGTCTTTATGTTCTCCTGTGACTGTGTGGGTTTCCTCTATGTGCTCCAGTTCTCTCCCACATTCCACCAGAGTTATTAAGTTGTGGGCATGCCATGTTGGCACCAGAAGCACGGTGACAAATCATTGCAAGTAATAGTCTAGGACTTCCCTTTGGACTTGGAGGCAGTTCGATGTGGCAGAATCGAGGTGAGGTTTTGAGAGCATGGAAGAGCTTGAAAGGTTGGGCAGTGGCTGAATCGAAGCCACGGGGTTTAGGCCCCAGAGTGTATCGACGTGATGGAGATTTACAGGCCGAGTTGAGGTGGCGAACTCTGACAATTCCATGTGGCAGAACCCATTGTTCGGAAGTACCGGGCCAGACTGAAAAAGTCAGAGTGCTGAGGCCCGAGTTGAGGCGTGGTCTGGTTCAGCTCGTTGCTCGAAGTGGCAAAACGTGTTGTTTGGATGGTTCAGCACTGAGCCAGACTGAAAAGTTCAGGCCGTTAGTTCTGGAGGTGAGGTACAGGATGCTGCTCCAAGATGTTTACGCGGCTTTGTGCAGAACTATGGGACTCTCTTTGCAGACCAGTTCAGAAATGCTATTCGCTTGCAGTTACTGTTTGCACAATTTTTTTCCCCCATTGCACATTGGGTGTTCGATGATCTTGTTCTTTATGGGTTATTTTATTTTATATTTTAATGGGCTGCTCAATGTGGTTTTATTCTCTGCACATTGGGTGTTAGACAAGTCTTTTTTATACACATGTATAGAGTTTATTTTTGGTTCCTTTGTTTCATGGCTGCCTGTCAGGAAATGAATCTCAAAGTTGTATAATGAATACATACTTTGACAATAAATGTACTTTGAACTTGACACTTGTGGGCACACCAGAGCATTACTTTGGACTGTTGGTCATTGATCCAAATGACCCATTTCACTGTGTAATTTGATGCATATGACAGATAAAGCTAATCTAATCTAAGGAAGGAAATCAACAACAAATATTGGCATATCCAGCAACGTTCCCATCCCATAAACAAATAATTTAGCCTTTCTTTGGAGAAATGAAGACAGCGTAGCTACAAAATACCATTTGAAGCTACGAGTGGTGTTCTTGTTTGTGCGGTAGATTATTTTTGCATCTCTACTTCTTCATGTATCTAAGCATAGACAGCTTTTTAATTAGAGCTCTCACCCCTTCAGTGTAAATAACACCCCACTGGTCGATCAGTTCACAACAAACTGCAGCACTTTGCCTGATCATAACCACATTGTGATAAGCAATGACTTGGCCACCAGCTGCAGTTTTGGTCATACTTCATTTTCAGACTTAGAATGATAAGCATCAGTATTTTCCTACTGTAACAGGACTATCTACATCAGGGGTGACCAACTTTTTACATTCCATGCATCAATTTTTTCACTCACGAGTTCAGATGTGCCAAACAACTCTTGTAACCCCATTCAATTCTTGTAAAAATGTTAATATAGAACACGCCTGTGAAAAAATTGCATCCGAACTCGTGCCTGAAAAAATTGACACATGGAATGTAAAAGGTTGGCTACCCTTGATCTACATACTGTATTTGTGAAATAGTGACAGGAAAAGAGAACCATTTTCACGTTGTTGTAATTCAGTTGGTGCAACCCTGCTTTCACAGCATGTATTCAATATGTAATATGTCCTGATTGCACAGAGGAAGTGAGCAATGTAAATGTTTGCCTCACTGTGCTGACACAGTTCAGTGAGAAGGATAAATACAGATAACATTTAGTTAGAAAAATAATTCCCAGGAGACAGGAGATTGTGATTGCAAGAACAAGAAATTGAGGACGTAGAGTTGATCTTTCTGGAATGTAATTAATTCTAAACTAGTGATAGTAATTCTATCACTACACTCTGAAGAGTACTGCATTCACTAAACAGGTTAACCCTTTTGATGTGACTATTGTATGAAATACTTTAGATTTAAGTAAGGTTATTTATATTTAGGAACTACTGTGCTCAGGATGCTGCCTTTCACCTTTTTTTAAAAACAGTGATAATCTGTTAAACTAGAGTATCAACTTAACTCACTATATTCAAAAAGCAAATGCAAATATTTGAAAATCGGCGGGGAGGTATGAGGCTGCATCTGGAGTACTACATGCAGTTCTGATCTCCTTACTCAAGGAAGGATATACTGGTTTTGGAGACAGTGCAGAGGAGGTTTACCAGAGATGAGGGGGTTACACTATGAGGAGAGATTGAGTCGCCTGGGACTGTACTCGCTGGAATTCAGAAGGATAAAAGGACATCTTATAGAAACATAAAAAATTATGAAAGTGATTGATAAGATAGAGGCAGGAAAGTTGTTTCCACTGGTAGGTGAGACTAGAACTAGGGGACATAGCCTCAAGATTCGAGGGAGTAAACTTAGGGTAGAGATGAGGAGGAACTGGTTTTCCCAAAGAGTGGTGAATCTGCGGAATGCTCTGTCCAATGAAGCAGTGGAAACTACCTCAGTAAATATATTTAAGACAAGGTTGGATAGATTTTTGCATAGTAGGAAAATTAAGGGTTATGGGGAAAAGGCAGGTAGGTGGAGATGAGTCCATGGCCAAATGAGCCCATGGTCAGATGAGCCATATAGTGGAGCAGGCTTGACGGGCCAGATAGCCTACTCCTAATCCTACTTCTTATGTAATCAGAGTTTGCAGAATGGTGATCACAAACCAGGAATGATGCTTTGGAAGTTAGATGGGGCTTGTTAGTTCCCAGTAAGATCAGAACAGAGAGCAAGCAGAGTGATCTGCAGAATAATAAAACTTGGTTGTTCCAGAAATGACCACGACCTGTCCATTAATGATCAGTTTTAGAAACTGTCTCAATTTCTGAAGGAAAATTTGTACTCAAAATCTTGGCAAAGTATGTTCATTAAACATAACTAGAAGCACCCAGTTAAACTTTCAGTTTAGTGTTAAATGTGGCAAAGAAGCTTCTCAGCTATAACTTAGTGAATTGCTGAACTGTATTGGATCTTGTGCTGAAACACTATGTGTAAGGCCTTTGCTCTTTAAAAGTCTTTTGGAGCAATTGAGTTAAGAATGGTATTCGGAGTACTAGGAATGCGGCTATCCATTCCTTTATATGCCAGTTGAGTCTTAGAACATGGTTTGAAATTACAAGAGAAAAACCCATCAAGTGTAGTAAAAATGTCTCAAGACACTTTGCAGCAACTTAAGCAAATAAACATTTTGAACAAGCCACATAATGAGAACTTGGCTTCATCACAATGCTGAGATACATCCTAGGATGTGCTGGGACACATCAGCATTGATGTAACCTGGGGTCATCGGGTGTTTCAGGTCTTTCAACATCAGACACTCTTGCCCAGGCACCCCCGTTAGGGTTGATCAGGCTCTGGTTTGTGTCCCAGCAGCACTAGTCCACGGATCACACCTCTTGATCCATAGCCATCTTGAGGCTTGCTTAGCAGCCTCTGTGATGGTCCTGACGGTGCTCTTCTTTGCAGCCCCTGTAATGCCAAGGAGAGACTAGGTTCTGTACAATGAACAGCCAGCAAAACCTCTATACTCCACCTCCAGAGGCTGGCATCGTTCCCTCCGCCCCTGTCCCTGGCACTGCTCTACCAGCTCCTGATATCTGGCTTCCTTACAGTCAAACAGCTCCTCAATCCAGTCTTCCCAAGGAACTGCCCCTTCTACCATGACCACCTGTTTCAAGGTTTTTGACAGGATGACCATGTCAGGCCCCAGGAGTGATGATGCAATGAAGTCAGGGAAATTTAATTGCTTTCCCAGATCGACTTTCAGTTGCCAGTCAGATGCCATGGTGAGCAAGCCTGCTGGTGATCTAGGCTGAGGCTGGTCTCCAGCTTTGACAAAGGTGATGGGCTTTCTGGGATGGTGGAGGTGCCTAATGATGTTGATGGTTGAGGAGATACTTTCTGTCACTGCGTTCAGCACCTGGTCACAATGCCAGTGGTAGTGGCCTTCTCTTAGGGCTTTTGGGCAGCTCCTGAGGATATGACCCAGGGTCCCTCTGCCAGGGCAGAAAGGACATCATGGTGCCTCACTTTTTCCCTAGGCAAAAGGGTTTGCTGGACTCGGTAAGGCATCGCACAGAGCCTGGATCATGAACTTGATGTGCCGGGGTTCTGCCTGCCAGATGTTTGACCAGGAGATCTTCCGCTTCAGCGCATCCTCCCACTTTGTCCAAGCTCCTTGCTGCTCCATTTCTACCGTAATCTGGTGGTACATACGTCTTCGATAGCTGTTCCTACCTCTTCCTGGACAAGCTTGCATTTGTCCCTGCTCTGTGCCCTATTGTTGAAGGGAAGCTGCCCAGCCCCGTCTGAACAGATGCCAGCATCCTTACAAGAGCTCTGCGCCTCAGACGTGACTCAGCCATCTCCACTGCAACCTTGGCCATCCATTTTCTGTCTGTCTGGATCACAATACCTCTGTTGAGACCTTGGGGGTGCTAGAAACTCTGTACTGCAGCAACTCTCTTGTATGGAACTCCTCATTCAGGCTGCTGAAGGGAAGCTGTGGTTTATTCCTCTTCTCCAAGATAGCAATGCTGCTCAGGCTACATGGGAGGCCCAGCCATCTTCGAAAATAGCAATTGATCCTTCTTTGAAGAACCTCAACTGTTGACATGGGTACCTCATATACCAGCATGGGCTAAACAATTCTGGGGAGGGTGCCATGCTGGTGGACCCAGGCTTTGAACTTGCCAGGTAGGTCTGCCTTGTCCACACTGGTGAGCCAGACTTCTAACTTGTTGGTGGTTTCTTGGATGGCAGCCACATCTCTTAGGCTGCAATCAAAGCCCTTGCCCAGGCTCCTGACCGGTTTCTCAGAGATCAATACCATCCCAGGAGAAATATCATCACAGAAGAAATGAAACTTGGCTGTGAGTCTGCCTTTCCTTAACACCAGATAGGTGGATTTCTCAGGCTTAAAGTTCATCCTTGCTCATGCAAATGAGCCTCTCTTGCCCCTGGAGGATCCAACTATACCCCAAGGCTAATGTAGCTGTCACCGTGAGGCCATCCTTGAAGGCTCTGATTGGGGACTGCTGCATGCCTGTCTTAAATCAGAGGTCCTCTACTCTCCACTTCAGTTGCCTTAATCAGTTAGGGAGAAGAGGATCACCAAGATTGTACATTTGGTTATAATACCCTTCTCAAGCTAATGCCAGCCTGATGTGGTTGTTCCTGAGTAAACTTGCCTGTTTTAAGAAGAATGTTAAATGGAGAGAAAGAGACATAGGGTCAACGTGGCTTTGTCAGGGTGTTCCAGAATAACAGATTTGACGGCTGAAAGTCATGGTGGAACAATTAATTTCTGGAATGATCAAGAATGGGAAGAGATTACAAATACAAAATTGAGTAAAAGGAAAGATTTAGAAGAAAGGGCCAACGACGAATGGGATGGTGCAATTCTCACAAAGATGAACTCTAGATTTCAGGTTTTAAGAAAATAGAACAACAGATGCCAGTCAGGCAGGTATTGGAATAGTCACATATATAAATGAAAGAGAGTTTTCACAGTAGATGAGCTGAGGCAGTATCGGAATTATGCATCGTAATACTATTGGAAACAGCCAGTAGTGACACAGTAATATGATGTAAGATTTATGACAGGATGATATTTGATATCAGATTGTAAAGGGTTTGGATGAGTTACAGACAGCTGCCAGGCAAGTTACTGAGTTTATGCTAGAATAGAAAAAAAAGAGGCCTTAATGCTTCTGGTATTTAGTCAGAGAAAATTTCAGCTCATCCACTTGATGTCAGACAAACAGTTTTGCTATTTAGGGATGATGCAGGGGTCAGCAGTGGCTACAAGTCGAGTTACTAATGTTAATGTACGTGGAAAAATTGCAGGGTTTTCTGATGATGCTGTTGGGAAACATGGAGTTAAATTAGGAGAGGTCAGAAGTGGAGCTTCTGATAAAGCAGAACATATGGTGCTGATGCCGGAAGGAAGGAATTGCTGGTGATTCCTGGCTATGAGTGGATGGGTAAGGTGGTTGCTAGGTGAAAGTTGGCCCAGAAACTCTGAAAACAGTAGAGGGTGTTGAAAAGTAATGGTATGGTCAACTAAGTCAGAAACTTAGACAAGGATAGGTCAGAAATAACAAGGATGGACAACTTAACTCCATCACAACCATATAGGAAATCACTAATAACTTTGATAAAACAAAATCTATTTTAGTCTAATACAGGAATGAAACTCTAGATGGAAAGATTTAAACAAGGAGTTTTGATCGGAAAAAGGTAAACTTGATAGACCGCTCCTCCAAAATTATTGAATGTGTTGAAAGGAAATTTGGAATCGGATGATATTTTTAAGGCCGCAGGGGTCAAACCTTGAGCTATTAATAGGGATAGCAATGAAAGATTTGGAGAACCCATGTTATTGCCAAGGGAAGTTTATCAGCTGAGGAAGTGATGCTTGATAGTCAGCATTTTTATGAGAATAAGCTTATGGGAGCAGATTCTGGGTTTTACAGACAAGTTCAGAGAGATCATAAGAGAGCAACAGGAGAGAAGTTATACTTTCATCTGACAGATGGACTACAGAAATAAAGCAGTACTTCTTTGGTATTGGTGGCTACATAAAACTGTGCACACATTGAGACTGGAACCAATACATTTTGACGAGGAGAGTACTATTACCGAGTTTAGCCATTTTCTTAAAAATACTACATGCAATAAAAGCAATATATTCAATAATGGACCTTAGCTCCCCAAGGGAAGATTTATGAAGTTACTTTGGAAGGACAGAACATTCTTAAGCAAATCTAACTACCATATTTTAATTTTGACTAGAATGGGAGAATAGTCCTCAGTTTTATGTCCATTATATTTTGGGAACTATTTTACCAGAATGTAGCATTCACTCAGAAATCTATCTAGAATTTTAAATCAGGAGCTCATAGCACAGTAAAGTGATTATGCTATCTATGATGTTAAACTTATATGGAGCCATGACTAGAATACTAAATGTTCCCCATCAATTTGCCAAATTACATGTCCGGTAAGTTGATCAACAATTAGGCGCTAATTTAAAGGAGAGATATTTTAAGATCACAAAATGATAACTTACCCAACCATACTTCTCCAAACTGTCCTGCTCCAAGTTTTTTGTCTAGTCTGAGTGACTCTCTTGGTATTTCCCAGGCATCTTTCTCCCATGGTTTTTGAGGTTTTTCACTAATGCAAGGCTTTGTTAGCTTCTGACACAATCCATCTCCTTGTTCTAATAATTGGGGGGAAAGGATAAAAGAAGAATGTTAGTGTGTAACTACGGGCATGAAACTCTCATTGAGGATCAACAAGAACAATATTGGCTGTGACAAACTGATCTCCAACCTGATAAAAGCCAGAAGTGCTATCGCAGATGATACACTTTACTTTATTGTGCTTTGGTATTATCCCTTTGATAGTAGTCATATGATCTCATATGTTGTCTATTATACAATTTGATACAGCTCATGAATAACTCTTGCTAGAATATGTGGCATTGCTTTTGCTGTTGCAAAATGGGAGACAGAGCCCCAAATTTACTTTTGATATGGCAAATCTCTTCTGATCCACCCAGCAGGAATCAGAAATGTTATTTATTGAGGACATGAAAACACCATCAGATAACATTTGCTATGCTTTCTTGAATGTATGATCAGAGCAATTTTTGAGAGGGTGGTGCGTAGTGAGAAAAGATTGCAGATAGCCAGGAGTCAGCATTAAACATGACAGAAAATTTTGCAGTAGACTGTGCAATTTCTAGACATTAATTCTGGACTGCGAGCAAGGTCAGCAATACTATTCAACTACATCATGTCACCAGTTGCCTTCAACTCACAATTCAGCTGTCAGCCTCTAGCAGGTCAAGGCTAGACATAATCTCTTCTCTGTAACAGGACACAAGCTCAAAAGACAACTACAAGCATTTGTCTTTGCCCAGTAGCTGACCGGTTTCTATTTTGCAAGTGGATCAGCAAAAACAGTTTTATCTTCATTTGAGATTGTGTTTGTCTGAGAAAGATGTTCACACCTTACAGAAAACATAGTATTGATAAAAACCATAATATGTCTGGCCCTGCTCAGTATATATTTTCTTTCGTCTCATCTTAACTAGATTCATTGCTTGCCACATAGTAACAATGCGCTAAGACCAGCACCATAATCTGAGATTTCTATGTATTACATATAGGCAAAGGGTACATTGACAATCAACTCGCCAGAGTTAGCGATGCCTTCGGGTGCCTCCAGAAACGTGTGTGGAAGAATCACTGGCTGTGTCTGTGCACAAAAATCCAGGTGTACAGGGAAATTACAATTTATTTCAAATTAGTTAACACCACCATTAAAAAGTCTGTGCACCCTCTCTGAGGAATGCATGTTTTTTCCGACTGTTCCACTTTCTCCCCACAGTCCAAAGATGTACTGGTTAATAGGTTAATTGGTCATTGCAAATTGATCCGTCATTGCAATTATGCTGGAATTAAAAATGGGGGTTGTAGGGTGCCTGGAAGGGTTGGAAGGACTTATTCCCTGTTGCCTCTCATTAAGAAAGTTCCTCAAAAGCATTTTGAACTCATATCTGCAAAAGTACATATTTTTCCCCCAGAACAGCTGGCAATAAGAATACTTTTTAATACACGGCAATACTCACTCTTATAATGGTTAACTAGTTCAGTCAAAGTGGTGAATGTTATTCGAGGAGAGATGTAGAAGCCACCATTGTCCAGAGTACGTATCTTGTAATGTTTTACTGTGTCACCCACTGAAGGATCAAAATCTCGAACAGAGAGGGAGTAACTACCTAATCCACAAAGTAAGGAGAGGTGTTAGCAGCACAAATGCACAATGATATCAAAATCTCAGCTCAAATAATTTTTCTTCATATCATTATTTATCACTAAAAAATATGATCAATTTCACTCCACATCTCAATTCTGAGAATACTTCTACCAAGTTAAAGGTTGTAAGTTTATATTTGAAAGAAAAGGAATTAGAGGTTGATGGGGTTTGTTCGCAACTAAATGATTGTAATTTGCTATTGGTGACATGATAACTGAATCCTGTTCCACACGATAGACATATCTCCTAATAATACACATTTAAAAGGCATCTTAACATAGATAAATGTTTTATTACTCTTAATTATATACAAAAGTACTCACCTTTGGTTGTTTCACTATCTCTTATCATAAATGAACCACACTTATTTCCTGACGCCAGAAGTTGCCTCTCTGCATCCTTTCTACTGACACCTTTGAAGAACCACCTTTAATGGAATACACAGAATTTGTGTTAGTTTAAAAGAACTTGTACCATTTTTGTTTCTTTTTGAACTTTTTATCATATTCAAATGTATCTTTATTTAATGAACTATTTTTTGCTGTGTGTGTGACTTTTTTTTGTTCAGGATCTAGTCCTAATTGACCAGGTCAACGTGTTATTATGTGTGCATAATTGAAATGAACCGACTTTATTTCTTACATCCTTCACATACATGAGGAGTAAAAATCTTTACATTACGTCTTTGTCTAAATGTGCAATGTGCAATCATAGCAATTTATTATTTATTTGTAATAAATTGAAGAGTCAATGTAATATAGAAATACACTCAAATCAGCGTGAGTTAATCAGTTTGATGGCCTGGTGGAAGTAGCTGTCCCGGACCCTGTTGGTCCTGGCTTTTATGCTGTGGTGCCATTTCCCGGATGGTAGCAGCTGGAATAGATTGTGGTTGGGGTGACTCGGGTCTCCAATGATCCTATGAGCCCTTTTTTCACACCTGCCTTTGTAAATGTCCTGAATCATGGGAAGTTCACAACTACAGATGTGCTGGGCTGTTCGCACCACTCTCTGCAGAATCCTGCGATTAAGGGAGGTACAGTTCCCATACCAGGCAGTGATGCAGCCAGTCAGGGTGCTCTCAATTGTGCCCCTATAGAAAGTTCTTAGGATCTGGGGGCCCATACCAAACTTCCTCAACTGTCTGAGGTGAAAGAGGCGCTGTTGTTCCTTTTTCACCACACAGCTGGTGTGTACAGGTCACGTGAGGTCCTCAGTGATGTGGATGAAGTTCAGTTCCCAGTAGGCAATGGGAGGAGTTCACCTGGAACCGGAAGCGGGGTAGGGATTGCATGCACACAGCTTTGAGCAGCAGTTCAGTAGTAAAATGTTGTAACCTAAATCCATGTCAAGTTTGTCTTTGTTAAGAACAAATGTAACATGTTGTCGGAAGATGGCGTAAAGTCTAAACATGGAGAGTAAATGAATACTATGCGCGACTGAGAAAGAGACTGCACGAGTAGAAAGGTGAGAGAGAGAAGCTAGCCAGCGAAGCAAGAGAGGATGTTGATCCCAAAGTTCAGCAGTCAATGGATCCAGCAAGAGAGAATCATGTGAGAGGCTGAGAGTTCCCATTATGAATAAGTTAAGTCCTCCCACACCTATGCAGTTTATCGGCAATCTAACTGATAACTGGAAATGCATCAAACAGCAATTCAATATAGATTTAGCTGCTAATGGAGTGGGAGTGACTAATGAGAAATTGAAAGCGTCTCTTTTTCTGCATGTAAGTGGTGAAGATGCTTGGACATCTATAACAGCTATCAAATTGATGAGGCAGCTTCTACGTTGGATATTCTGATGACAAAATTTAAGGAATATTTTGTTCCAAGTGAAAACATCACTTTTGAGAGATACAAGTCTTTTTCCCCTGTGAACAGAAATGACATGTTAGCTTCAACCAATACTTAGCTGAGCTTCACACACTAAGTTCTGTGAACTTGGAGATTTGAGAAATTTCCCAATCAGAGACAGAGTAGTTTGTGGAATTCCAGATAATGGACTCAGAGAAAGACTGGTGTGTGAAAAAGATTTGATGCTGGAAAAGGCTGTGAATATGTGTAGGACAGCAGACACCACACGGGCACAAGCTAAGGAGCTGCAAAGTGCAAACGTAATGGTGCATGCTGTGAAAACAGAGAAGCAGCACATAAGGCGTTTTCCAAAGCAACAGCAAAGCAAAGAGGAAGGCTCAAATAGCAAATGCAGCAAATGTGGAGGCAGTCACATTCCTAAGATTTGTTCTGCTTATGCAAAGTCCTGCAATAATTGTGGGAAGAAGAATCATTTTGCGAAGTGCTAGAAAGCTGGGGCTACCAAGAGAAAGGTGCACACGGTTGATGAAGAAATGGAGGAATTATTTGTCAATTCTCTACAGACTGCTGGTGCTGGTAAAGCAGAATGGATTGTTCCAGAGACTGAATGAGACAGTCATCCCATTCAAGCTTGACACTGGAGCCCAGGTGAATCTCTTATCCATGGATAATTACAAGATCTTCACTGTAAAGAGCAAGATTTACCCATGAAGTTAAAAGAGATAGACTACGCTGGAGAGAATGTTCCAGTAAAAGGGGCATGTATAGTGACCTTCAAGCACAAGGAGCAGCACGTAAAGACACAGCTACTGATTGTAGAAAAGACAGTACAGTCAATATTAGGTCTGAGTGTATGTGAAAAGCTCAATCTGGTGAAAAGAGTTTTCATAGTGGGTTCATGGACCAATGATGACCAGATAACACTCAAGGAAGAGTACGTAGATGTCTTTGAGATGCTCAGATGCTTACCAGGTGTACACAAAATTCATATAGATGAGACAGGGGCTCCTGTTGTCCATGCATGCAGGAAAGTTCCATTTCCACAGAGAGAAACTTAGACAAAAACTAGCACGCATGTAATGGATGAATGTCATGCAGAAGACTGAAGAACCAGCAGACTGGGTGAGCTCACTGGTATTGTGCAAAAGAAAAATTTAGTGTTGCAGATACATGTAGACCCAAAAGATCTCAATAAAGCCATCAAGGAGGAGCATTTTAAATTAACAACGGGGAGGAGATCATGTCCCAATTTGCAGGTGTGAAGTGGTTTAGCAAGCTTGGTGTATCAGCTGAGTATTGGCAGATGAAGCTTGATGAGGCAATTTCGAGACTGTGTACTTTAACACATCAGAAGGAAAATATTGCATACTTCAGCTACTGTATGGGATTCTCTCCGCACAAGAAGTTTACCATTAAAAACCATCCAAATGATCTTTGAGAGCATACCTGGTGTAGAAATCATGATGGATCATAATTTGGGGGTCCACCAAGGATGAACATGATACACAACTGAGACAAGTGCTTGACGTGATACAGAATGTTAATTTGAATTTAAATAAAGAGAAATGTGAGTTTGGTGTTTAGACACTGATCTTTATAAGAGATGTCATATTTGAAGGGGGAGTGTAGAGTGACCCAAGAAAGACATCAGCCATTGAAAACATGGAGAGACCCCAAAACAAAGAGGAAGTGAGATGTTTCTTGGGAATGGTGTCTTACCTGGCTAAGTTAATCCCTCGTTGGTCAACTGTGTCAGGGCCACTTAGGTCACTCCTTGAGCAGCAAAATGAGTGGATTTGGTCTCATGAGCGAGAGTGTTTCCAGACATTCATAACTGAAGATCCTGTGCTGAAGTTTTATGATCCAGAAAGGTGTACTAGGATCTTGGCCGATGCGCCCCAATATGGCCTTGGAGCAGTACTACAGCATCAGCACAATAGCACGCGGCAACCTGTGGCCCATGCATCAAGGGCTTTAACAAGTGCAGAAACAAACTATGCACAGATAGAGACAGAGCTTCTTGCCAGCACATATGCATGTGAAAGGTTCCATCAGCACATCCATGGACAAGCTTTTGAAGTGGAGACAGACTATAAACCACTGGTCTCAATTACGACCAAATCATTGAAAGACTGTCCCACGAGGATATAGTGCATGCTGAAAAGGCTGCAGAAATATAATGTGACAATGACCTACACCAGGAAAATATATGTTTGCTGCTGATGCACAATCCCAAGCAGTCGACAAGAAAGAAAAGAGTGACCAAGAGGTCAATGCAGATATACAGGCCTAAGATGGTCACCTCCCTTCCAGTATCTCCTGATAGAACAGAGCAGATTAGGAAAGTGTCAGGGTCAGACGAAACAATGAAAGAACTCCAATATACAATATGGAAAGAATGGCTAGTAGCTAAAAAATGACTGTCCAATATGCATAAGGAATTAATGGGCATGCAAAGTTGAAACATCAGTGTATCAGTGAAATATCAGAAATATATGTTCTTCAAAGGGAACAGGTTTGTGATTCCAGTGTCGCTACATAAGGAAATGATCCAAAAGATACATGCAGGGCATCTTGGTGAGGAAAAATTGTAAATGTAGAGTTTGTGAGGTGATGTATTGGCCAAGAATGAACCAAGACATCAGCCAGACCATTGCTTCATGTGAAATATGCTTTACCTACAAAGCAAAGGAGCAACCAGCACCGCTTACAGCATATCCTGTACCAGAGAGATCATACTTCAAAGTTGGAGTGGATTTGATTGATTGTAATGGGAAGAGCCATATTGTTGTAACAGACTATTTTCCGGTTAACCAGAGGATGCAACACTGCAATCAACATCCAGCAAAGCAGTCATCACCTTCCTGAAAACTGTTTGCAAGGCATGGAGTTCCAGTTTAAGTAGTATCAGACAATGGTCCACAATTTTTGTGCTGTGAATTTGAGTCCTTTGCCAATGTTTGGGGTGGGGGGGAGGTTTTGACATACAACTTCAAGCCCACAGCCAGAATCAAATGGCTTAGCAAAGTTTGGTCAAAGTAGTAAAGGGTCTCATGAAGAAAGTGCAAGATGGATGAGTGGATTTCCACAAAAGACTGATGAAATAACAGAAGTGCGCCACTCCAGAATGGCCTTTCACCAACCCAAATGCTAATGGGTCAGTGCATATGTACTAACCTTCGAATTCATGAAAACCTGTTGACACCCAAGGGAACACTCGAGGTCAAGTTCACTAAAGTGAAAGGGAAAGAGAAACAGAAACAGACTGTGGAAAGCCTACCAGTCTCGAAGTCTGGGGATCAAGGGCAAATCCAAGTTCACGATTCTGGCACATGGTCCAAGCAAGGATAAGTGCAAGAGACAGTAGCTCCACATTCCTACCAGATCTAGATGGTGCGAAGGACGACTCTAAGAAGGAACTGCATGGATCTATGACCACAAGTTCCAAGCCAAAGCTGTGATGTCTTACCTGTCAGTATACCAAAGGGGCCAGCATATGTAAAAAATGAACATTTGATCAGAAATCTCAAAAAGACACAAATATTAATGCAGCAAATGCAAGCAATACATCCATGGAAATAAATAGCTTTTCAACAAAAAATGTTGAAATTTGGAAAAATAAATAAGACACTGACAGGTGGTGCTTGCTTTACATCACCCATGAATGGTATCCCTAATACTCAGAGACAAGCTGCATCCAGTTTATACTGTATTGGCTCACTTTCCGTTTACCCTGTATACCTTGGATTTTAGACACAACACTGAGTCATGTCATCTGCAGAAATTCTCTGAAAACTCAGCAATAGTTGGGTATATAAAGGGAGGACAGGAGGATGAATACATGGCCCTGGCGGAGGACTTGTCAAATGGTGCAGGCTGAATCATCCACAGCTCGACATTAGTAAGAGAAAAGAGATGGTGATGGACTTTAGGAAGACCAAGCCTGCACTGCTCCCTGTTACTATTCATGGTGAGGACCTACAAGTACCTGGGGATGCACCTGGACAACAGAATTAAGTGCAGCACCAAGGCTGAGGCTGTGTATAAGAAGGGCCAGATTCCCTCTACTTCCTGAGGAGACCGAGGTCCTTTGGAGTATGTAGGCGTATCCTTAACATGTTCTATCAGCCTGTTGTCACCAGTACAACCTTTTATGTGGTGGTGTGCCGGGGCAATGGTATCAACACAGATGATGCCAGTAGGCCCAATAAACTAATTAGAAAGACCGGCTCTGTTATAGGAGTCAAACTGGACATACTGGAGGCTGTGGTAGAACAAAGGACGCTCTGGAAAATCCTGGCAATTCTGGACAATGTCTTTCACTCTCTGTATGCCACCTTGGCTGAACAGTGGAGTACTTTCAGTAACAGAAACAGTAACAGATGTCTGTGCTGCTCCAAAGAGCGCTACATGAGGTTATTCTTACCCTCAGCCATCTGGCTCTATAATGAGTCACCCTCCAGCCAGGGAAGTGATCTTGTAATCTTTCACTTGTACACTTTGTACATCTTACTTTTCTGAGGTAAATTATTTTTATTCTTTCGTACTTCTCTTCCAATATTGTATATCTGTGCACTTGTAATGCTACAGTGACACTGTAATTTCCTTTGGGATCAATAAAGTATCTATTTATCAATGTTTTTATCATATTTCCAGCAAGATGGCAGCTTGATTGGTCATAGCGGCTTCTATGGGTCCAGCAAAAGGTGTTACTGTTGTACTTAACATATAGCAGGATCTTGCAATCATTAGACGTACGTTTAAGAACTCGAAGGACTGCAGGTCTACACCTTCATGCTAGCAGATGTAATGAAGGAGCAGCACAATGTGCTACTGCCTGAGTCGATGGAGGCGTACAGTCAAATAGTGAGTGGCTGTCGCTTTTCTTGTGATCGCAAGACCCCTTTGGAAATTGTTAATCTGGTCTGCCGCAAGTTCGATTCACTGATTAATTGGATGCGAGCAGGGGTGGATGGAAGGGGGTGGGGGGTGGGGGGGAGTCCTCGCTCGTAGCAAGAACTAGGCCTGAAACCACAGTGTCGCTTGTTTGCACCTGCCTAGAGTGAGGGACGAAGCTGTTGCACTCCACCGGGGGCGGTGTGGCACGGTGTCTAGAACGCAGTCAGAGCTGCCCTCTTAGGGTTTCGCTCAACTGAAGACAAGCTCTCTTGTGCCCAACTGCAGATCTTTTAGCGGCACTCAATGGACTCGAGCCTCAAGCTGCGGGGTCGCTTGCTTTTCAGCTGCCGGAGGTGAGGCGTCTGAGCCATCACGGTCTACCAGGGGCCGCGTAGCGCAATTATGGCAACTGAAGATTTAAAATGGACTGAGGTGTCTGGACTACATACACATATATTTGTCTGCTAATGTTTTGTATATGCGAGGACTAGGCCTCAAAGCCATGATGTTGCCTAGTGGGCGTCGGGGGCCCGTCGATAGATGATATTGGTGGGCTGGAGGGTACATATAGGCATATTCTGTGTCGTTGTATTTTTACTGACATTCTATATTGGCTTGTTGACTTGTATGCTTCAAGCTGTGTCATCGCGGGGGGGGGCGGATGAAAGCCTCGGGACTCTTATTAAGTGATTGTGATCTTGTGTGTGCTTACTGTGTGTGACTGTTGGTAATGTGCCTTTCCACTTTGTCCCCATAGTAACAGCTCTTGTTTGGCTGTATTCATCAGTATTAATATACATATGGTTAAATGACAATTAAACTTGAATTAAATTGAATATTCCAGAGCAACCTCAAGATTTTTCAGTAAAATTCTACAGTCATGCCTTGTTAATAGAAGTGTAGATATCTACACAGTCATAATTTAAAGATTATGACTGATGATCATTCTTAACAGAGTACAACCAGCACAGGAACACTTTCACAATAGTGATGAAATTAGTATTCATTTGGAAGCAAACAAAACAAAACAGAAAATTCTGTAAATACTTATAAGTCCGGACAGTATCTGTGGAAAGAGAAAGTTAATAATTGCAAATTCCAAGATCTTTAAAAAATCTTTGACTTGAAATGTTAACTGCTTCTCTTTCCACGGATGCAGCCTGACACTCTGAATGTGTCCAGCACTTTGATTCAGATTTCCAGCATCTGCATTTTATTGATTTTCAGTTACTGTGAATATAGCATGCCTTCATTAGATTATTTCTATTGCTACACCCTATCAACACATTGTATTTCCCACAGAATAAAAGACTTGGATGAACTTAATAATATTAGATGCAGAAAGGGAAATATAGTGTAGCACTTGTAATTAATTCTAATTTTCCATACTTTGGACAAAACCCAACTAATTTGGACAAAATATCAATTGTGTGCAAACATCATCAACACTGCCTGGTATGGAAATACCAATGCCCTTGAATGGAAAATTCAACAAAAAGTAGTGGAAATGGCCCAGTCCATTACAGATAAATCCCTCTTCACCATTGAGCACATCTGCACCAAGTGTTGTCGCAGGAAAGCAGCAACCGTCATCAGGGACACCCCACCACCCAGATCATGCTCTCTTCTCGCTGCTGCCATTGGGAAGAAGGTAGAGTGCCAGGTTCAGGAACAGTTATTACCACTCAGTTATCTGGCTCTTGAACCAAAGGGAATAACTTCACTTGCCCATCACTGAAATGTTCCCACAATCTATGGACTCACTTTCAAGGACTCTTCATCTCATATTCTTGATATTTATTGCTTATTTATTTATTTTTGTATTTGCAGTTTGTACACTGGTTGAATGTCTACTTACTGTGGTCTTTCTTTGATTCTATTCTGTTTGTTATTCTCTTATTGATTTATTGCGTACGCCCACCAGAAAATAAATTTCAGGGTTGTATATGGTGACATATATGGTGACATATATGTACTTTGATATTAAATTTACTTTGAACAACCATGTAAACTGACTCTATCTGCTTTAGGTTATGAATGAAAATATTTCATTAATACTTACTCTTCAGTTTCAAGTGTGTTAACTCTGGCAAAATAGTTGCTTGGAATATAACCTTTCTGATCAGTTACTAAAGATATTCCCAGCCACCACTCATCTTGTCTGAAACAAAAAACACAAATCTATTAGCTTGCTTTATTTGTGCATTTACCATCTACAATTCAGTTTGATGTTGCTTCAAACTAAAAAACATTGCTGATTATTATACTTCTATTAGAAACATATTGCCAGTACTCTCACATATATGTGAAACCTTATATAGAATTAGTGGTAAGGAATTAATGATGGGTCTCCTGTAGTTTTAACTCAAAAGCCATGCATTGCTGTAAATCTGCCTTGGATATCATATGATTTGGGTAAGCACAGATATCACCGTTTTTTCTCAGTCATTGTACAGTGTTGTCGTGGGATTATACTGTACAACCAACTCTCCATTTTCATTGATGCTACTGTTTGATGTTATAAGTGGACCTTTGCAATAGTAGAATTTATGTAGAATGTCTTAGAAACTATATTGCACCTAAACTTGTCAATTATAGTACCTCTGTGTGTCAATCAATAAAGATCCCATCAAAACATTATGTTAATTATCTACACCATTCTCCTAATGGTATCAATTTTAATAAAATGTCTCTCAATGTCAGCATTTCTCTTTCTTGCAATGGAACAAATCAACGCTGCACATTTTGCAAATAAATGTTCAGTTCAGAAACTATAGCTGGAAACACAGTAAATAGTTCCTGGGCTTTGTGCAATCTAACATTACACCTTTCTAACATTGGTTATGCGTCAGGTAGATGTATTTGAAAAAAAGTATCAACTATGTAGCAGACGTATCATATTAATATGGTGCATAGTTTTTGGATTGCTCTATTCATTCTATCATTCCAACACAATGCCCCTCCCACCTACCTCTGTTCACTGTGAACATTAAGGCTTAACCATGGAGCAGTCAACTCTTACTTACTGCGAGATCACTCTCACTTTTTCTCCTTTCTTAAAACTCAAGTCCCCTTCATGGATGCCTTCATAGTCATAAAGAGCAACTACTAGCACATCATCTGATCCTATAATGAAGAACAGTTTAGTCAATTTACCACTATGGAAAGGTATAAAAAATTAGTCACATTTAGTCTCATGTTGCAGTTAGAATGAAGAGTAATTGTGGCCAGCTTTCTAGTCAACAATCTCTGACGCAAAGATAAGAGAGCAAAGGAACAGAATCTCTGTCTGCACCTGCAAAATGCCACAGATCTTTTTTCAGACTTCAGGGGTGAGTAATTTCCATTGCCAGGATGAACATCAGCTGTACAATGGTAATACAGTCTGCCCTTGTTAAGCATGATACAATGAGGTCAAAGGGGGAAAAATACTCCAAATCTACCTTCATTAAAAATTAACCCAGGATAACTAATTTTTTCTTTTAAAATGTGTTAATGCAAACCACATACTGCTACAGCCAACATAGGCACAGTTGGCAAAACTGCTGCTTCATGGTTCCAGTAACCCCGGTTCAATCCTGGTCCGTGTGGGTTTGCCCATTCTCCCCGTGACCATCTGTGTTTTCTGTAAATGCCCTGGTTTCCTTCCACATCCCAAAATCTGGTACTTTGTGGGGCAAAGTAGGGCGACACGGTAGTGCAGTAGTCATTGGTATGCTTTCCGATACCAGTGACCTGGGTTCAGTTCCTGCTGTGGTCCGGAAAAAGGTTGTACATTCTCCTCCGAGTGCTCCGGTTTCCTCCCAAAGTTCAAAGACGTACTGGTTGGTAGGTTCATTGGTCATTGTAAATTGTCCAGTGATTAGGCTGGGGTTAATTTGGGGGTTGCCGGGCGATGTGGCCCAAAGACCCAGAAGG
Organism: Mobula hypostoma; assembly: GCF_963921235.1. Taxonomy (NCBI): domain Eukaryota; kingdom Metazoa; phylum Chordata; class Chondrichthyes; order Myliobatiformes; family Myliobatidae; genus Mobula; species Mobula hypostoma. The sequence continues at coordinate 193,295,698 of NC_086098.1, forward strand.
GCCTGTTCCATGCTGTATCTCAATAAATATTAAAAAATTGTTCCATGAGTGTAGCTGAGTGATAGAATCTCTGGAGAGTTGGTACAAAGGTGGGGAGAATAGGTTATGGAGAAAATTAGTGATGAATGGGATTGCTCTGAGCACCACAATGACCATTTTTTATGTCATAAGAAAATATCGAAGGATGGAAATATATTTGATCAAATCCCAGGTTTATCAAAAAGTTATATCTTTCATGTAATGAGAAGATGCAAAGCAGGTAACGCAATGGCTTTATATTTCCCAACAACCTTCCATACAGCAACTATCAAAATATTAAAAACACAAGTAAAATAGAAAAAATATAATAAAAGCTTCCTCTTCAAATTTTGACCATTACTCATTTATCTCATGTTACTTGTCAAACCCAACATGATTCTTTTAATATGTGCATAAGGGGAAACAATTGATGTAATATATCTAGATTACAAAAGGTATTCCATAAGGTACCACAAAAAAGATCTTTATAATAAATTAAGGGCTTATGGAACTGGATATAACATACAGCAAGTATAGAGTCCCTAGTACTACAGGTAATTTTTCATGATATGGTTAGTCATGTAAGACTGAGACAAAGAAAAAAATTCTTGACTAAATGGATTATAAAGGTTCGGTCCCAAAAAGGCTGGGAATGCTCAAATGTTGAATACAGTAGATTCCAGTTAATTGGGATACATCATGAGTACATTTTGACCCAATTAAGCGGCTACCTCAATTAGCCAAAATAGTTTAAAAGATATATTAAAAAACCCAAACTAAGTAACAAATTATATGTTTAAAGAAATGCAGAACTAATTAGGATACTACCAATGCTACTACAGTACTATAAAACTGTGTATTCATCTAGTGTATGCTGCCATATTCTTTTGATTGTAAATTAACAAAATCAGTACCAATACCTAGTACAGACAATGGACTACCTTCATACAATGCTTTTGACGACTGCATCCTCAAAATCTTTATTTTCATTGTAACATTCAAGATGATTGGTGATAACTTCAAATTCTTCATAGCTCTAACTTGTGGCAGTAGTGAAATAGTTTCCTTTTTACTGCTAGCCGTTTCTGGCATCTCCAAGCCTGAATACTTGGAAATGCTTTGAGCAAAGGAGTTCTGTATTGTCTTACTGCCTATTTCTTGCCAACCATTAGTGACAAAAATGACTGCTTTTTGAACACAAGCACACACAACTGGCACTATTTAAAAACTGTTCACTCTAAGCACAGTGAAGTGTCTGACAGCCACACAAGTGCACATGACTGATGATAGTTAAAAATTGTTCAGCAACAGACTCCTGTCCCAATTAATTGGCAGTGTCTCAAATAAATGAGACATTGCCACTTAATCCTGGCAAATTTTTCAATTGTTTTTTTTTGTTTCTTCAAGAGTTGTGCAGCTGTCAAGTTAAGTGGCTGTCCCCATTAGCTGATGGCCAAATTAACTGTAATGCACTGTATATTCAATTCCGAAACAGGAAAATTTTGGACACCAAGTGAATCAATACTTATGGGGAATGAACCAGAGAGTGGATAGATAGACAATCAACCACATGCTTAGTAAATGTTGCAGAAGACCGTATGAAGTGGGGGTGAAGTGACTGTGGTAGGACTGCTGATGAATGCTTAGCTGGTAACAAATCAACTATGTCTGCCTTTAATTTTTAGTCACGCTTTTACAGTGAAACATGTTCAATAAAGTTCAATTTCCAATCTTTCATGCTCTGCTCTAAAGTAATGGATGAAATAAATCAACAAAATGAGTTTTTCAGGAGGGATTAAGCCAAGTTTGAAGGGCAAGCAACATCAAACACTCCCTAGCAGAGAATCCAGGAAATTTTTGAGCTCCAAGCTATTTAAGCTCCAAGCTAACCTTTCAGGAAATAAATGTTAAAACTAATTCAGAAAATAGTGTCATTACAAAATTTATCATTCTTTATAAAATGCTCCATTCACAATTTTATTAAGTTTCATTAAATAGGACACCTCAAAGGTCAAGGTTAAACTGTATCATCTGTAAAGTGTCAAGAGTTCCTCAGTTTTACTTTTATCAAGCGAGCATGATGCTTACCTGCTTTTCCCTAGTTTAAAAATCCAATTTTCTCTGATACCCTAGTCTGAATAATTTTAATCCACCATTCTTGTTTTCTTATAAAAGACAATAGAGCAATGAGACTGAGTAGTTATTGAAAGCTGTTTTAATAACCAGCATTTCAATGGATTTTACTAGTTAGTAGCAGAACATTAGAAAGAACTGAATAATTAAGAGGATTTCAAACCAGCTCTTCAAGATGTCAACAGAGCTTTTATCCCAGTACCACTTTCCAGCTCAATTCACTTAAAATCCAGAAATTTATTGACCTCTGTTCTCAATTATCTTAATGACTGAGGCTCCAGTGTCCGAGGATAAAGGATTTCTAAAGATTCACTCTCTTCATGTGATCAAATTTCTTCTACTTTCAGTCCCAAATAGCTATCCCTTACTCTGAGAATGTGATCACTGGATTTAGAATATCGCAGAAGCTCTGATCAACTCTTTAGTTATCAAAACAAAACATTTTAACTATTTAACCTTGCTGAATTGTAAGAAATTGTATTAGGTAGGTTACTATGAAGAAGGGTATACTTATTAGATAGTAAGAGACTTTAAAAATCCAGAGGATTTTATGATAGCCCATTGAATTTAAGTAACTTTCTACAGATGTGTATGAGATTTAGAAGCAAAAGGACTTGAGAGTTAGAAGTAGGATCAGTCCTTAGATGCTCTCAAATCTTCTCTACAATTCAGTAGCATCGTGGCTAATCCTGAGCCTTGTTCACTTTCATGCTCAATCTTCAACGTTTCTGTTTCTCTTCAATATTAAATCCCATAAGTTTTCACCTTGAATATGCTCAATAAATGAGCTTTCACAGCCCTTGAGAAAAATTCTTTTCATTTCAGTGCTAAGTGACAGATTCTTTTTCATGACTATGACTTCTAGTTCAAGCCTCTTCAGCTAAGAGGAAACATCTTCCCTCTCAGTCACCCTCAGAACCTTGCACATCTCAATGAGATTGCTTCTCATTTTTCTACAATATGTATCGGAGTGTCATACAAAATATTCTTGGTGGGCCTATATTTGTAGTACAGAAAATCCTAATAATTGCTTTTATTTGTACTCAATGACTGTAGTTTAAAAAAAGGATATAAATTCATCCATGATCTCATTTGTTGAATGAGTGATATTGAAACACTTCTGAAATTCTGTTTTTTTGATAGTGAGTTCAATGCTTTTACTTTTCTATGCTGTATGTGATGAAGGATTAATTTCTCTTGTGGAAACACATCTGAAACACTGAAATCTTCATGAATTTGTAACTTATGCAAAATATAACATGAAAAGATGGAACCTGTGAGATCCCAGGGTGCTTTGCTGGTTCAGAAGAGAGGCTTACAAGTTAGTGTGTATATTTTATCAAAGTGTGTGTTTTAAACCATAAGATCCTAAGACACAGGAGCAGAACTAGGCCATTTGGCCCATCAGGTCTGCTTCTGGTCTGCCATTCAATCATGGTTGATCCCTCTTCCCCCTCCTCAGCCCCACTCTGCGACCTTCTCCCTGTAACCTTTGATGCCTTGTCTAATCAAGAACCTATCAAGCTTTGGCTTAAGTATATCCAATTACCTGGCCTTCACAGCTGTTTGTGGCAATACATTCCACAAATTCACCACCTTCTTACTAAAGAAATTTCTCTGCATCTCTGTTTTAACTAGACACTCCTCTATCCTCAGGCCGTGTCTTCTTGTCCATCATGGGAAACACCCTTTCCACATTTACTTTGTCTTGGCCTTCAAAATTTGAAAGGTTCAATGAGATCCCCCCTCATCCTTTTAAATTCCAGTGTGCACAGACCCAGAGATATCAAATGTTCCTCGTATGATAACCCCTTCATTCCTGGAATCATCCTTATGAAGCTCCTCTGAACCCTCTCCAATGTGAGCACATCTTTTCTCAGATGAGGAGTCCAAAACTGTTCACAATACTCAAGGCAAGGCCTCTCCATTGCCTTATAAAACCTCAGCATCAGATCCCTGCTCTTGTATTCCAGACCTCTTAAAATGAATGCTAACATTGCAGTTTCCTTCCTCACCACAAACTCTACCTGCAATTTAACCTTTAGGGCATCCTGCACAAGCACTTTAAAGACCCTTGGTATCTCAGATTGTTGGATTTTCTCCCCATTTAGAAAATAGTGTGCACATTTATTTCTACTACCGAAGTTCATGACCAAGCATTTTCCAACATTGTACTTCATTTGTCACTTTCTTGACCATTCTGCAAATTTGTTTAAGTATTTTTGCAGCCTACCTGTTTCCTCAACAATACCTATTCCTCCACCAATCTTCATATCATTTGCAAACTTACAACAAAGTCATCTATTCCATCATCTAAATCACTGATAATGCATAAAAAGAAACAGTTCCGAAACCGATCACTGAGCAACACCACTAATCACTGGCAGTCAACCAGAAAAGGATCCTTTCATTTCCACTTGCTGCCTCCTACCAATCAGCTAACACTCTAACCACGTTAGTAACTTTCCTGTAATACTTGGTAAGCAGCCTCATGTGTGGCACCTTGTCACTGCATCCCCTTTATCTAACCTACTTGCATCTCTTAAAAAAAATTCTAACAGGTTCGTCAGGCAAGATTTTCCCTTAAGGAAACCATTCTGACTTTATCCTATTTTTCCTTTGTTACCAAGTACTCCAAGTCATCCTTAATAATTGGCTCCAACATTTTCCCAACCACAGAGGCCAGGCTAACCAGTCTATAATTTCCTTTCTGCTGCCTTCTTTTTTTAAACAGTGGAATGACATTTGCAATTTTCCAGTCCTTCGGCACCATGCCAGAGTCCAATAATTTTTGAAAGATCATTACTAATGCCTCCCCAGTCTCTAGCGCTATCTCTTTCAGAACCCTAGGGTGCAGTTCATCTGGTCCGGGTAACTTATTTAACCTTAGGTCTTTCAGCTTTTTGAGCACCTTCTCCCTTGTAATAGTAATTGCACTCACTTCTCTTCCCTCGCATCCTTCACCGTCAGGCACACTGCTAGTGTCTTCCACAGTGAAGACCGATACAAAATACTCATTAAATTCATCTGCCATCTCCTTATCCCCATTATATATATTGTTTGCTTGCTTGCCTTCATATTTCATCTTTTCCCTCCTAATGATTCTTCTAAATTCTGTCTGTAGGTTTTCAAGAGCTTCTCAATCCTCTATCTTCCCACTAATTTTTGCTTTGTTGTATGCCCTCTCTTTTGCTTTTACATTAGCTTTGACTTCCCTTATCAGCCACGGTTGTACTATTTTGCATTTGAGTGTTTCTTCATTTTTGGAATACACCTATCCTGCACCTTCCTCACCTTTCCCAGAAACTCACGCCATTGCTGCTATGTTGTCATTCCTGCCAGAATCTCCTTCCGATTTTCTTTGACCAACTCCTCTCTCATGCTACAGTAATTTCCTTTATTCTACTGAAATATTACTATGTCAGACATTACTTTCTCCCTATACAATTTAAAATTTAACTCAATCATATTGTGATCACTGCCTCCTAATGTGCTCCCTAATCACCTCCTGTTCATTACATAACACCCAATCCAGTATAGCTGATCCCCTAGTACGCTCAGTGACAAACTACTTGAAAAAGCCATCTTATAGGCATTCAAAACACTCACTCTCTTGAGATCCATTACCAACCAGATTTTCCCAATCGACCTGAATGTTGAAATGTCCCATGACTATCATAACATTGCCCTTTTGACACGCCTTTTCTATTTCCTGTTGTAATCTGTGATCAACATCCCAGCTACTGTTGGGCGGCCTTTATGTAACTGCCATCAGGGTTTTTTTTTCACCCTTGCAGTTTCTTAACTCATCCCACAATGATTCAATATCTTTATGGCGGGGGGTTGTGTTTATGGCAGGAACGTTTTGACAACAGAGAAAAATAGGACACAGCCTGAAGACAAATGGACTGCTTGAAGAACAGACGTCAGGAACCAGAGATGGATGCAGATAATGGAGGAATGTTATGGAATGGAACAACAAAATTAATGTTCTTTGTAAAACGTACAAAGGTAAAAAGTGGTTTGCTTCAGCTATAAGATTGAAGATATTCTCCAATAATAACATGTGGAGGTAGCTTCCCATGCAAGTAAATAAAAAAAGTGTCTATAATTTGATCTACTCTGAATTTGTTGTAGTTTATTGCTGCACATTGGAAAACCTAGCTGAACGATACACACCACTATCAGCAGACTACTTGAAGTAGAAGTGTTCATTTATATACTTGTAGTAGTGTTGTTCTCACTGAAACCATGGCTAAAAAAAGATTTTTTATAAGCCTTTTAAAATAGTTGCATTGTGTTAAGCAAAAATTCATAGCACCATTCTCAAGTTTGTCATCAAAAAGAAGTGCATGATTTGAAAGAGTAATAAAAGTAATATTGATATTTATTAACACTTGGCATTGTGCAGTCCCATCGTCACTTAAATAGTACAGTAAATAATTAATACAGAATTGTGAGAATAAACTGGGAGGATGATACCAAGCTTGGAGATGCAGTGAGAACAACAATCTTCATGTAGTTACAGATAGGCCAGTGGAACGAGCAGACAGGTGGCAGATGAAGTTTTATGCTAACTAAGGTGGTGTTACCTACTGGCAGGAAGCATAAGCAAAGTTGATATAAATTGGAGGGTTCTAAAAAGTTACAAGAACAGAAAGATCTGGGGTATATGTGCATAGTGCATTGAAAACAACAGAGTAAGTTAAATAAAACAGTAGGGATCCTGAACTTCATAAACATTTAGAGTACAAGAGCAGAGAAATCTCCAATAAACCTTTATAAAATACTCGTTTAGTCAGCACCAAGTATTGTGTACCATTCTGGGCACCTTACTAGGAGATGTGCAAATGCTATGAAGGAGAGTGAAATAGAGATTTATCAAAATGATTGGATAAATGGATGAGGGACTTCAGTTGTGTGCAATGACTGGTGATGCTATGGCTGTTCACCTTGGAATGGAAGAGGATGCAAAGGGATCTGAAGGGGTAAATAAAATCCTGAAGGGTGTAAACAGAGCAGATACAGAGGAACTGTTCTCATTGGTGAAAAGGTTAGAATCAGGAAATGGGAAAAGACAAAAATAATTGAGAGAATTTCTTTATCTTTAAAAAAAACACAGCAGGTGGTTAGAGACTGAAATACGTATCCAAGATTTGTATTGAAGGAGGTTTAATTACTCAATTCAGAAGGATAAGTATCTGAAAGAAAAAAAATTGTAAGGCAAAGGTGTAATGCAGTGAAATAATAATTGGTGGATATGTAAACTTCCCAGCTAATTCTTTCCTTAAGTCCTCTGAAAAACATTTTTCAAAGAATTTTTCCCACATCTATGAATGGGTAATAATCCAGTTTGGCTGCAGCAATTATTTTCATTGGAAAATTAATGCTTCTAAAAGTAAACAGCTCTTTCAATTCACCAATTTGGAAACGCATTTAAAACCTTTATTAATCGTACTGAAAAGCTTCTCTATATTTTGCAATATTTTATATAACACATACAATAATTAACTATGTCAAATCTAATCCAGCAGCAATATACAGTAGCACAATAAGTTTGTATTTAAAAATAGTTAAGTAAATATGACATCTCACCAATAATTTATTTACTTTATTGACTATTGAGAGGTCTTTGAATCCAAGCTGTCAACATTCGATATCACAATAATCACTTGACCAAAGATCACAACACTAGCGACATTATTAAAGCTACTTAGAGTTTCCAATGACAGAAGGAAAAATAGGATAATATACAGATATGACCATGAAGTAGGATTTTGTACATACCTTCTGAAGGAGAATCATACTTAGATGGAGAGTTATTTCTGTTCTAAAGAAAAAGAAAATGGTACCCCATATGAACACAACATTGCTCAAGTACAGAAATTCATTGGCCTGATATATTTTCACATTTTATCTACACATGTTCATGACCAATTTGCAGTATGATTCTATATATGAAGATATAATTACCATAGAGATTCTACAATTAACGAAGAGTAAATAAATACTCCCAGAGGTCAGACGACAACAATAACAATTCAACCCTCTGGAAAAAGGGATATGCTACCCATGGATTGCTGGCTGTGACAAAAATATTTGTACTGCCCGAACTCTAAAAAAAAAGTCTATTCCTCATAAGGAACTTTGAAAGGGAATGCTCTCTCTTACAATTGTAGAAAAAAAAAAGTGGAAGTTAAAGATTTTTTTTTCTTCTTGTTGGTCTCTCTTTCAAACATCAATGGCAAATCTGGGAAAACTATGGATAAGCAATGCGGAGCAGGTCAGATGGAAATATCTGAAAAGGATTATGAAGTTGGTACTGGATTTCTAATGAAGGTAGGATGGCCAAAGCTGGTACTTGTCTGGAACATCTGGACAGCATCTGAATAGTTAAGGTGAATATAATTCAGGTATACTGTAGCTCTGAAAAGATTTTCCTGTTTGTTCCTGACTTATGTCAAATAATGAGTGAAAAGACATACGATTTGTCCCCCTCAGGCAACAGCAGTGCACATTCGGCCCAAGACCTGAACTACACTCAGTGGCCACTTTATTAGGTACAGGAATGGAATTCTGTAAGTTCTTTTCCTGCTGTAGCCCACCAATTCAAGGTTCAGAGATTCTCTTCTCCACACCGCTGTTGTAACTCAAGTTTATTTAAGTTCCTGTCATCGTCCTATCAGCTTGAACCAGCTTGGTCATTCTCCTCTGACCTCTCTCATGAACGAAGCATTTTCGTTTAGAAAACTGCCAGTCACTGGATTTTTTTTTGTTTCAAGCACCATTCTCTGTGAAAATCCCAGGAGATCAGCAGTTTCTGAGATACGCAAACCACCACGTCTGGCACAAACAATCATTCCACAGTCAAAGTTACTTAGATCACATTTCTTCCCCATTCTAATGTTTAGTTTGATGGACAACTGAACCTCTTGACCATGTCTGCATGCTTTTATGCATTGATTTGCTGCCATATGATTGGTTAATTAGGTATTTATTTGCATTAATGAGCAGGTGTAGAGGTGTACCTAATAAAGTGGCTACTGAGTATACATTACAGAAGTCAGGCAAGGATGGGGAGATACTTCAGTTTATATTTGTTCAATGTTGAATTAATACCCACAAAAAGCATATACATTACGCCCACAAAGCTAATAATTTTTTTGTTAAAACCACACAAAGCTGCTGATGACCAGAATGGTCACATGAATCAGAATCAGAGGAAACTGCTGGTGCTGGAAATCTGAAACAAAATCCAGAGTGTGCTGGAAACATTCAGAGGTTTGATAAAAAGTCTTTGAGCTGTGTTGTTAACTCTTGTTGTCCTTCCACAGAGGCTGCTTGATTTAGTGACCTTTTCCAGCATTTTCTCTTTACGTTATACATATTAAAATAGAAAATGAACTAAGTTCTCCTCTTATAGTTTGTATTTAAATCAATCCACATTGATAGATATATAGCTACAATGGGAATATTTAAAACAATAATTAGTTTTAGTGCATCACCTGTTGAAGGTAACAGTGGTATTCATTTTAAATATTCTGGCATTTCTACTGCAGGGAGACAGAAATTGGAAGGCAATTCCAATCCAAGTTTAAGAACTTCTGAGCATTTATTATGTGTTATCATTGATGATTATTTTTAAGAATTACAAAGTAATATCTAAAGACCTAAATAACTCAATTCCCTCAGTTATGAGATTTCAATAATTCTTAGTAACTTCACAACAAGTATGTTCAACGTAGAGAAGACAACTACCAGCTAGAAGACAGAGCAACACATATTAAATGCTGGAGGAACTCAGTAGGCCAGGCAGCATCTATAGAAAAGAGTGAACAGTCGATGTTTTGGGCCGAGACATTTCACCAGGACTGGAAAGGAAGTGGAGATGTCAGAGTAAGGAGGGGGGAGGAGGGGAGGAGGGGAGGAAGAAATTCAAGGTGGCAGGTGATTGTGAAGCCGGAAGAGGGGGAAGTAGAGAGCTGGGAAGTTGACTGGTGAAAGAAATGCAGAGCTGAAGGAGGGGGGTAATCTGATTGGCGAGGATAGAAGACCATGGAAGAAAGGGAAGGCAGGGCAGCACCAGAGGAAGGTGATGGGTGGGTAAGGAGATAAAGTGAGACAGGGAATCAGGAATGGGGAATGGTGAAGGAGAGGGAGGGACCACTGTTGGAATTTTGAGAAACCAATGTTCATGCCATCAGGCTGGAGGTTAAAAGGAAAATGGGGCAACCTTTTCAAATTTGGTTCTTAACTAACCAAATCAGTGAGTTACTACAGAAGTAAGCCCGAGGGTTTGCACTTGGATGCCACACTACTAATAGATCCTTGTAGGGCAAATGGAATAAATGGCCAAATTAGTCAAGTCTGGCAGAATCACTCCAGACCTGTCTCACTCTATATTGTTACCATGTTTTCCAAAATTGCCCAAAGGGCGAAGACATTTTCCCCACTCTTGTGCCAATTAACAATTGCTTGAGCATTTAATGTAAATGAGAAACATCCAATGTCTTGCATTAAAATAGTGGTTAACAGCAAACACTAAAAATCAATAGAATACATACAACTGACTTATTGAATCAAATTTATTCCAATGTAGAAGACTGGCAAGTGATACAATGAGATATAAATCAAGAGCAGATATGGACAGAGAAGTGGCAGATGGAGTTTAATCTTCCCAAATGTAAAATGTTGCACTTTGGCAGGTCAAATGTACAGAGACAGTACACTGTTAATGGCAAGGCCCTTTAACAATGTTGATGGGCACAGGGGTCTTTGCGCTAAGACCATAGATCCATGAAAGTGGCTACACAGGCTGATAGAATGGTAAAGAAAACATATAGTATGATTGACTTTATTAGTGGAGGAATTATGATCAAGAATTGGGAAGTTTTGTTGCAGCGTTACAAAACTCTAGTTAGGTGACATTTAGACTATCGCATTCAGTTCTGGTTGCCAATTATAGGAAGGATGTGGAGGCTTTGGAGAGGGTGCAGAAGAGGTTACCAGGATGCTGCCTGGATTTGAGGGCATGTGCTATACAAACTTGGGTGGTTTTCTCTGGAGCGGTTGAGGTTGAGGTGAGATCTGAGATCTGATAAAGGCCTATAAAATGCTTAGAGGCATAGATAGAGTAGACATCCAGTATCTTTTCCTCAAGGTTGAAATGTCTAACACTAGAGGACATGCATCTAAGGTTAGAGGAGAAAAGTTCAGAGGAGAAATGTGAGGCAAGTTGTTTTTTAATATAACAGAGAGAGTGATGGGTGCTTGGAATGTATTGCCTGGAGCAGCGGTGGAGAAAAACAATAGAGATGTTCTAGAGGCTCTTAGATAGACACAAGAATGTACATGAAATAGAACGATATGGACATAGAATGGGCAGAAGGGATTAGTTTATCTGGTATTTAATTAGTTAACTTGTTTAACTAGTTTGGCACAACATTGTGCACCGAGGGGCCTATTCCTGTGCTCTACTACTCTATATTCTATGTACTTGATGCTTAAAAATGATTAAATTAAAAAGCAAAACCTGGATAATGTTATGTTTCAGATAACTATCCAAACCAAGCAATACTTGGTATATGGATAAATACAGCAGATCAAGGAAGTGGATGAGTGTTCTAGTTCATGGGATACTGGTACCAAGTTAGGACAAGAGAGCATCTTATTATGGTATTTATGATGGCCTAAGGTTGAAATCCCAGTGAAAAAGACAAGGAGGTGGTTGAGAAATTGGGTACCAAGTGACTGGATGCTGGGTAATTTGCATCTGGGAGCTCGACATTGAAACAAATGAGCTCAATGCAAATGAAGCATGCCGAAGGCATGCAAAGTGCACATACTGTATCGACACCAACAGGGGACATACTTTTCTTCTGTTATACAATGGTCAAAAGCATGCATACTTTTTTTCCTAGCACTTCAGGAGGCTGAAAAATAACTGCTTTGTATATTCTAATGCGATATAAATAATTCGTCGTTAGCAATCAATTTGCAGCACCTCAGCAAAAAAGTGGCAATATTAGAATCCGTAATTAGAATGAACGGGTGGATTTAATAGATTCAGAATCAATTGTTTATCACACATACATTGAAACATACAGTGAGCTGCATCATTTCTGTTATTGAGGATGTGCTCTGGGCAGCTTGCAAGTGTCGCCACACATTTTGGTGTCAACATAGCATGCTCACAATGTAAAGTAACAACAACAGCAATAAAACAGTGACAGAAAAAACAGGCCTCTTTCCTTCCCTCCCATCAATCTCACACTAGAAGAAATCCTTTTAAATCTGTAGAGAGTTGGGTCAAAGGGTCATTTTATTATCAAAATATAGAGCCCTGAAATTCTTCAATTCTCTGGGTAGCCATGAAACCAAGAAAAGAAAGGCAGCATGGTCATCAACCTCCAAATTACACCTCCTCACAAGAAAAATGAATAAAAATGGATCAAGCACATCAACCACGGCCCTCCCCCATCCCTCCCCCTGCAAACCGAGCAAAACGGATCAGGCACATTGACCCTAAAATCCATGCTGCCACTCAAAGAAAAAATGGATTAAGCACATCGGCCCCCAAATCTCTCCACTCACACAAAGACACAAGCAAATACAGATCAGGCAGTGTGGTCAAGTTTAGAAGTTTATAGGACAGTAAACACATAATTGCACACAGGATACAGAGTCATAGAACACATTAGCACATAATCAGATCCTTCAGTCCATCTAGTCTGTGCAAAATTAGTAATGTTCCTAGTCCATTGCCATGCACCTGGACCAAAGCCCTACATATCCCTCCCATCCACGTACCTGCCAAATATTTCTTAACTGTTGAAATCGAACCCAAATCCAATATTTCCACTGGAAGCTCATTCCACACTCTTACCACCTCTAAATGAAAAAATTCCCCCTCATGTACCCCTCAAACATTTCACATTTCACCCTTAACCCATGACCTCAAGTTCTAGTTTCACCAGATCGTGATTAGCACTTGAATATTATAGCAAGAATACATTGCGAAAAAATAAAAATGGAGTGTGAGGTTGTCCTGCTCATCGGAAAAAATTGTAGGAAAAGGAGGTGTTAATCAGAGGACACCTTTCTTTTTAAACTAGGTGACAGAAAGTTCCAACTTTAGCCAACAAAAGAGCCCAATCACACGCAAAGTTTCACTCACCCATCACTCAGAATTACTAATATGTATTGGTTCTCAGTCTCTCTAATGATTTTCTAACTAAATCCTTAATATTCCCTCATCATTTCCTTCCTTGTCTCCCTGCTCTCTACCACTCATTCTTAAGACTTCAATTCTGGCCCCTTGACATTGTCCTCTTGCCAAGATACAACTTCAACAGGTCTTTCATGAACTGGCATCTCTCTTCTCTTCTTTTTGCCTTTGATCACACTATTTCACTGGTTTTCACTTTTGCCCAGCTGGCTCCCTTAATATACAGACTCAGAATGTTTTTCCACATTAAAGTATAACATATAAATGTAGTTTTTTTTGTGGAGGAAGCTTTAAGAATTACTAATCTCCACACACTTACTTCCTATCAAGAGGAAATGGATGTTGAAAGTGGAAACTAGGATGACTCTGTCCTGATTCAATAGCATCAAGACAATTTCCATCACTATCAATAGACACTTCCGGCAGTGTGTACTATCTACAAGGTGCACCACAACAACACACCAAAGTTGCTAAGGCAGCACCTTCCAGACCCACGACCACTACCATCCAGAAGAACGAGAACAGCAGATATCTGGAAACACCACCACTTGGAAATCACCCTCCAAGACACTCAACATCCTGACTTGGAAACATATCACTGTTCCTTCATTGTCACTGGGTCAAAATCATGAAATTCCCTCCCTAACAGCACTGTGGGTGTACCTACACCTCAGGGACTGCAGTGATTCAAGAGCGCAGCTCATCACCACCTTCTCAAGGGCAACAAGGCATGGGCAATAAATGCTGGCTTAGCTGGCGACGCCCACATCCCGTAAATGAATAAATAAAAAAAGTAGAATAGCAAGTTCAGTAATCTGCTAAGAAATAAGATGCGGAACTTATGATCTCTAAGTTTGGAAATAGGAGGAAGTTACTTTTAGTGTGGCATATTAAGTGAGATGCTTTTACACTCCTGACTCTTGTCAATCCATTATGCACTCATATCGTATACAGTCCACAGAAGCTTCATTCAATATGAAACACACACACACACACACACACACACACACACCCCTTTATGGTAATGTTGTTTATTAAATCTGTTTGTGTATTTCCACTAATTGAAGAATTATATATATATTTTGATTCTTACTTACAGGAGAATTGGATGTAGGGTCTTTCACATAAAGAGCTGTTTGAGCTTTATGCACATGATCATTTAAGCTTTTTCCTTGCAAGTCCGCAGAATCTTTTGATTTGGCACAGCCCATGTTTCTGAAAATATATTTTAAGAAAAGAATATCTTATATGGAATACTCCAAACAGTGTCGCTTCATCAGTAATTGAATACCAATGTAAACCTATATCTTAGCTCTAATATTATCAAAGTAGAAATAGTAGCTGGAATATTTAAGCTGCCATAAACACAAATTGTAGAAAATGATTAACTTGAAATGGCATTGTAAAGATACTAAATTCATTCAAAGCAAATAGGAGATAAGGTACAAAAGAAAATAATTGTGCCAGATAACTTGTTGATTCACATTGCATCAGAAAAATTTAAGAAGTGCCAGATAGTGATAAGACAGACTTGAAATACCCGAATTTTGTTAGAATTCATCATGAATGTATTTCACTGTCTTAGGTTTGTCACAAAAAAACTTGAGATCTAATTTCACCACCTCTGGTGCACCTTTTGCAGTTCTGTCCAAACACAAGGAATAGAAATCTCAAGTTTGCAGCAGTTTCATTACTTGCAAAAGAAAATAATTTAGTTAGCGCAGAGTTTGGAGAATCTTGGACCCAACACACAGCCTACTTTGCCAAGAAGAATCACGATACATAAATTTCAGCCAACTAAATCAAAACAAAAGCGTGTGTGATGCACACATTATTTTTCAGAGCAGATTGGAATTATGACATGTGTGGTGATCTCAGAGCAGCATAGTATCAAGCTATTTCCCTTTTCCAATTAAGTACATTAAAAAATAGGCATTATGGCCCCAAAACAATTTTCAATCTATTTGTGACAACTTGAGATGCAGAAACCAGGATTCATTCCTGGTCGGGTCTTGATCTGTAAATACACTCAGTGGCCACTTTATTAGGTACACTTGTATGCCTGCTCATTAATGCAAATATCTAATCAGTCAATCATGTGGCAGCAACACAACGTATAAAAGCATGCAGACATAGTCAAGAGACGCAGTTGTTGTTCAGACCAAACATCAGAATGGAGAAAGAAATGTGATCTAAATAACTTTGACCATGGAACGATTATTGGTTCCAGACGGGGTTGTTTAAGAATCTCAGAAACTGCAGATCTCCTGGGATTCATGCACAATATCTCTAGAGTTTATAGAGAAAGGTAAGAAAAACAAAAGAAAAGCATCCAATGAATGGCAGTCCTGTGGGTGAAAACTTCTTGTTCAAGAGTGAAGTCAGAGGAGAGTGGCCAGTCTGGTTTAAGATGACAGGAGGGCATCAGTAACTTAAATACTGTAACCATGCATTACAACAGTGGTGTGCAGAAGAGTATCTCTGAATGCACCACAAGTTGTACCTTGAAGCAACAGAAGACCAGACTGGGCTCCACTCCGCTGTCTAATATGCAGCCACTGAGTATAAATGCCAAAGTGCAATCACAGCAGGAAGAAAAGAACAAATCAAATCATGAGTTAGAATTTCTGATTGAC
The DNA here is from genome assembly GCF_963921235.1 of Mobula hypostoma. Lineage (NCBI taxonomy): Eukaryota > Metazoa > Chordata > Chondrichthyes > Myliobatiformes > Myliobatidae > Mobula > Mobula hypostoma. The sequence goes on from NC_086098.1 coordinate 193,311,712, forward strand.
CACTTTCCAATTAGTTACTTTTGGAAAAACATGTGCTAGTTGCATATTAGCCTTTAGGACTCAGTCAACAATAGACAGTAAATCTGTTTCACAAAACAAGGATCAGAAGACAGCTAGGAAGAATGGATGGGAGAAAACAGAAACAAACTGGATGGACACTTTTTTTTTGAAAAAGAAGTTTGCAAATGTGCTAATTTATAGATAGTTAAATCACATTCACAGATAAATAACAACAGCAATTCTGGTTCCTAATGAAATAAACTGGGTTGCACAGTGCACCTAGGTACTGTTAGTTTGAGCCTGGTTTCTGGTGCTGGATTTTGAAGTATCCATTTTCCAATATGAGGACTTGGATTTCCCAAAGGTTTGCTGATTTTTTCCAGCATCTCAAAGATATTCTGGTTGGCATATTAATTGTTTATTGTAAATTTTCCCACATATAGGTAAGTGGTTAAAAAAAAAATCAGGAGCAACTGAAGGGTATTGCAGAGCAATAGGTGGGTGAGTGTCCCGCTTGGTGGCGCAATAATATCAGCGCCGGACTCCGGAGCGAAGGTCCCTGAGTTTGAATCCATGTCGGGTTGAGCGTCGAGCTACTAACTCGGCCTCGTAAAAACAAGAACAGCTTGCTACGGAAACACCCTTATGATGGTGCCCAAATAACTACACTGCCGAGTTAAGGGCTATTCTTCTTCAGGTGGGGGAATAGGATTGCTTTGAAAGTTTCTTCTGCACTGGGAATTATGATACATTTATGAATTTACAGTACTGTGCAAAAGCTAGAAATAACAGTTTTCAGGAGGGCCTTGTCTGAGCACCAAGTTAGAGTGCAAGATGGTGTGTCCGAGTGACGTCATATCGCAAGAATATTAAGTGCACAAGAAATTTTACTGGTACAAAATGTGAAATAGATGAGCCGATGAATAGTGTTCAGTTAGAATTTTCACCAACGCTTCTACTAACTTAGGACATATATGCATGAAGAAAATGGATATCTTACACTAAAGTGAAATTAGGCTGTGGAATACGCAAGAACTGAAATTTGAGAAGTGGTGCCTTTGGGAGAGTTGAATGGGTCAGTTGTGGAGATAAGGTGGGATAAAAGCATGATGTCATTTACACCACAATTTCTTGAGTAAATTCTAGGGAGGACAATTGCCAGTTTAGAGCAGTAGCAAGTGGTAAGTAGTAAGGCATTTGACAAGGTTCCACGCGGTAGGCTTATTCAGAAAGTTAGAAGGCATGGGATCCAGGGAAGTTTGGCCAGGTGGATTCAGAATTGGCTTGCCTGCAGAAGACAGAGGGGTCATGGTGGAGGGAGTACATTCAGATTGGAGGATTGTGACTAGTGGTGTCCCAAAAGGATCTGTTCTGGGACCTCTACTTTTTGTGATTTTTATTAATGACCTGAATCTGGGGGTAGAAGGGTGGGTTGGCAAGTTTGCAGACGACACAAAGGTTGGTGGTGTTGTATATAGTGTAGAGGATTATCGAAGATTGCAGAGAGACATTGATAGGATGCAGAGTGGGCTGAGAAGTGGCAGATGGAGTTCAACCCGCAGAAGTGTGAGGTGGTACACTTTGGAAGGACAAACTCCAAGGCAGAGTACAAAGTAAATGGCAGGATGCTTGGTAGTGTGGAGGAGCAGAGGGATCTGTGGGGGTACATGTCCACAGATCCCTGAAAGTTGCCTCAGAGGTAGATAGGGTAGTTAAGAAAGCTTATGGGGTGTTAGCTTTCATAAGTCGAGGGATAGAATTAAAGAGTCGAGATGTAATAATGCAGCTCTATAAAACTCTGGTTAGGCCACACTTGGAGTACTGTGTCCAGTTCTGGTTGCCTCACTATAGGAAGGATGTGGAAGCATTGGAGAAGGTACAGCAGATTTACCAGGATGCTGCCTGGTTTAGAGAGTATGCATTATGATCAGAGATTAAGGGAGCTAGGGCTTTACTCTTTGGAGAGAAGGAGGATGAGAGCAGACATGATAGAGGTGTACAAGATAATAAGAGGAATAGATAGAGTGGATAGCCAGCGCCTCTTCCCCAGGGAACCACTGCTCAATACAAGAGGACATGGCTTTACGGTAAGGGGTGGGAAGTTCAAGGGGGATATTAGAGGAAGGTTTTTTACTCAGAGAGTGGTTGGTGCATGGAATGCACTGCCTGAGTCAGTGGTGGAGGCAGATACACTAGTGAAGTTTAAGGGAATACTAGACATGTTATATGGAGGAATTTAAGGTGGAGGTTATATGGGAGGCAGGGTTTGAGGGTCGGCACAACATTGTGGGCCGAAGGGCCTGTAATGTGCTATACTATTCTATGTTCAAGTGGTATTTAATGCACATAGAATATCTATGAAAAAGATTCAGAGCAGGTGGAGCCACAGAAGGTGTAAAGTATCTGTTGCCTTGATCATGATGCTGAACAGCTATTACATGTTTTTATTTGGATACTGCGGATCGCAAAAGTTCTGTACTTGTTTTATGTCTTCCTTGTTTATTTTCAACCTGCAAATCGGGTTCTCCTTCTTTTTGGATATCACCATACATTGTCTTTCTACTTAGGAAGCTGGGTGACATCAGGTGGCAGGTGCGACATGGACATCAAAAGAAGAATAGGGATGGCAAAAGACACCTTTACGAGAAGGAAGAGTATACTGACCAATACTAAACTAGGCATGACAACCCGCCTCAGAGTACTGAAATGTTACATTTATCCAGTTATGTTATATGGCTCAGAGTGTTGGACAATATCTAGTAACATGAGGAAACGAATTGTAGCAGCAGAGATGTGGTTTTTGAGGAGGATGCAAAGAATATCATGGACAAAATGAATATCTAACGAGGGTGTCATAAACAGAGCAAGCACAAAAAGAGAAATAATGTATGAGATCGTGAAAAGGCAATGTAACTTCATTGGACATGTGATTAGGAAAGAGGAGTTAGAATGCACGGTAATTATGGGAAAGATTGAAGGGAAGAAAGCAATAGGAAGGTAAAGACAAATGATGATGGAGACAGCAGCCAGAGAACTGGAAATGAATACTAATGAATTGATCCACTTGACCTGAAACAGGAGTGTGTGGGCCATGGCAGTCAAAGCTCAAACTGGGCACGGCACCTGATGATGATGGTGAAGCAGATCGCTAGAAGGAAGTGCAGCATCTGGAATAGAGCTGGGTACTGGTGAGGAAAGAAAATAAGGAGTGGGCAGGGGGGGAAGCAAATGATAATGAAAGGCCTAGAGAGGGCACCTAGCCAGAGATTGATGTGGAAAGTGGAGAACAAGCACCTTGTTGGGAAGTTTGGATGGGGCTGTGATGGTCAGCCATCAGGAGGGCAAATAGCTTTCTCTTGCTTACATCTCTATGAGGTCAGGAGTCTGGACAAGAAAATCACATGGTCGATTCCTAGAAGGGTGGAATAACAATGCAAAATACTGTGTAGAGGCGGGGATAATAACTTTATTATTCACAGACTGGTTCTGCTAGAGCATGTGCGACTCATATCTGAAAACCAAAACAGAAATTTGAGGAAAATTTCAACATGTCACATCGACTTCATATAAATAGAAAAAGAGTTCATGTCAGAGGGGAGGCAAAGCCATTTTACATTACAAAGAGGGGAAAGGGAAGATAATAATGGGAACATCTATGGAAGGTGCAGGTCAAAGTTGTCATGGTAACAATTCCTCAAAAATGGCAATTGAAAGAAAAATGGCGCAGAATTAAAATAAATTCAAACGGACAGCTACAGGCACATTGGCATGGAGAAAAAGGGAGTTACCTGAAATAGTTAAATTAAAATATTAACATGCCCAGTCAGTGATGTGCTGACGTAGAGAGAGAATCAAACTGATGAGCAACTGGACATACAGGCTGAAATCCATGAAATTAAAGTGTCTTCCCCCACTCCCACTCCTTTGAATGCAGAGAAACCACACTATAAGCACAACACCAAAACAAAACTTATGCAAGTGAATCCATGCTTCACCCAGAAGGACTATTTGGGTCCCTGTCTGTTGGGAAGGGAAGAGGCAAAAAGATCGTTGAGTTAGCCATGCTTACACAGATAAAGACGAGTAGTTAGTGGTGATGAAAAGGTCACTGAGGACGAGTACCCTCGGAAGGAGACGGGAGGGAAAGATGTATATGATGATACAGTTGCCAGACTTTATGGAGAATGATCTACTGAATATGAAAACTGGTGGGATGGAAGGCAAGAACAAGGGGAGCTCCATCCTTGCTCTGGCTGGGAGGAGGGTGCGAGGGCAAAAATGCAGTAAGTGGGAACTCCTAATTAAGGAAGGTGAAAGTCACAGCTGAAGAACTAGAAAGGCATTTAAAGGCAATTAATTGGTTTATTATTGTCACATGTAGCAAAACACAGTGAAAAACTTTGTTTTGCTTGTCATCCATTACATCAGTATATCACAGTAGTCCAAGGGCAAAACAATAATGGAAGGCCAAATACCAAGTGAGAGTACAGAGAATGTGCAATGTATTCAAACAATAAGGTGCATGGTGGTTTGCTAGGTTAAGAGTCTATTACGGGTTCCATAGCTTTCTTTGTTTCATGGTTGTCTGTGGGAAGACAAATTCTCAGGGTTACATACAGCATGCATACTTTGATAATAAATATACTTTGACCTTTGAATCATTCAATGGTCATATCACAATGGGATAGAAGGTGTCCCTGAACATTCAGGCTGTTGCATCTTCTCGTGTGGAAAGCTTCATCATTTTACTTTCTAAAGTAAGTACGTACATGTTCGGCACAGCATTTAGCTAGTATGGCAGAGACAGAGAAACTAGGAGAACAGAACAGAGTCAGTATTGAAGTGCATGTAGTTGAGACAGCTGTCAGAAATCGTGAACTTGTAATGGATATTGGTTGTGAAACTTTCCCATCTGATGGAAACAGAGATATCTAGAAAGATAAAGAAAGTCTGAAATGGAGCATGTGGAACTGAGAGCAGAATGGAAAGTGGATGCAGAAGTAATAATATTTTGGGTTCCTTATAAGTGGAGGAAGCAACACCATCTTGCTATCAATGTAATGGAAAAATTGGAGGTAGTGGAGGGGAGGGGAGAAGTGGATGGCTCTTGACTAAAGCTGAAACAAAGACCCAAAGGTTTCAGCCATGTGGGTCCCCATAGCAACAACTTTAATTTAGAGAAAATAGGTGAAGATGAAGAATTGTTTAATGCAATTTAAGTTCAACCAGACAAGTGATTGTGGGTGTGAAAGGGGGAAACTTGGGTTTGTACAAGAAAAATGTGAATGGCCCAGAGTCCATCCTGGTGTGGAATAGAGGCAAGGCACAATTGGATGGTCACTGTGAAGAAGAGATAGATGGGATCTAGAGATGATAATCTTTCAAAGTGGCAGAGGACACCAGAGGTATGATGGATGTACGGTGTGTGTGAGAAGATACAGTACAAGGAGGAAAAAATATATAGCCAAGGCAGGAGAAAGGTTTCTGTATGGCATAACCAGTCTGAAACAGGACCATTCTGCTTGTAGATCCTGAGGAGGATGTAGAAGTGGGCTATGGAAAAAAATATTTCCCAAGGAAATGAGGTCAGTAATTGTTCGGGGGCAATAGCCTGATGTTCAATGATAGGGTTATGGTCCTTTGGGATTGCAGAGGTATGAGCCTGGAAGGTCAGGTCAATGAGATGGTCAACATCATGTTGGCAGTTAGTGATAACTCGATCTAAAGAATGTAAGTTGCTAGAAGGAATTTGGGGTGATGTTACTGAGATGTACAAGATCCTAAGACGGTCTGATAGGTTCAATAGAACATAGATCACAGGACATTACAGCATAGTACAGGAACTTCAGCCTAAGATATTGTGCTGACCTAAATGATATAGCTGTTACGCAAACAATATATAGTTGTTAAGATGTTTTTAGCAGTGGGATAGTCTCGAACACAGGGACATAAGATACAAAATAAGGGGCCGATAATTAAAATGGAACCAGTATCAGGTTCACTATCACTTACGTTGTGAAATTTGTTGTTTTGCAGCAGCAGTACAGCGCATTTAAGTTTAGAATTTCCTCCCCTCCCCCCCCCCCACTTTACAAAGAGTAGCGAATCTCTACCCCGGGAGTTATAAAGGATACATCAGAAATATTTCAGGTGGAAATGGAGACATTTTTAATGGATTTGGAGATTAGGGCTATGAGAATCTGACACGAGAAGAATGGAAGCCAGTGTAGATCAGCTATGATTGTACTAAATAGTGGAGCGGCTTTGAGGGGCAAAGTGGGTTATTACTACTGTTTTTTGTGCTTTTTATGCCAGTGGTTTTTGAAATCTGTAACGGGGAGGAAGATTCCACATTTTGGGTCAAGGAGTTCTGGTCAAAGGAATGGGCATGGAGGCAGAGGCAATGGATGAAGAGGCCCCATAATGGTGGACTCAGAATTCATTGAAATGAGTTGCATGGAGATAAATCTGAGGCTTTTGCTGAAGTATGACAGTTCTGAATGATAGTGAAAACACAAGGATAGAAATGAAAGGAGAACTGGGGCTTGGGGAAAATGAAGAAGGAAAAGGTTCAAGAAGAGTGTTTTGAGAATTCAAGAGCTATTTAAGCTTGTGATTTCTGAAATCAAGGAAATATGCCTCTTGCAGTGGTGGAGCATTTCATTGCTGTGACAGGGAGAGCCATGAGCAAAAGATGCAAAGATATCCTGAAAGCCACCTTGAAACAAATAAACATCATACAGAATTTTGGGTATTCCTAGATGATGACCACCAACAATTTAATATGACAACTTCAAAGCCACACATTAGGAGCACATGGGTATATAAATGGCAGGAGGAGCTCACCACCTCACAAACTATCCATAAGACATAGGAGCAGAATTAGACTATATGGCCCATTGAGTCTGCTCTGCCATTTCCTCGTGGCTGATTTATTACCCTCTTCAACCCCATTCTCCTCCCTGTAGCCTTTGATGCCCTGACTAACCAAGAACCTATCAACCTCCACTTTAAATATACCCAATGACTTGACCTTCACAGCCGCCTGGGGCAACGAATTCCATAGATTCGCCACACTCTGGCTAAAGAAATTCCTCCTCATGTTCTAGATGGACATCTTTCTATTCCGAGGCTGTGACCATCCACCCATTCCATCTCTGGAAAAGCCCACAATTCTCACCTTGCTCAGAACTCTCAAAACTGGAGTGGAAGTAAGTCATCCTTGATCCCAAAGGATTCCATAAATAAAAGTTCAAGAGCATGTACACACAGATGTATGCTTGATGCATTTTTTGCCTTTCTAATGTTGAATTTGGCGTAGTTGAAAGTTACCTAGGAGATGTTGCTACCATTTAGAAAATATGGGATAACTAAGCAATTAAACTTGAAGTTATTGCGAAAGGCAAACTGATAGCAAAGTTAAGATTTCGAAAGACCCTCAAAAGGGAAGAATACAGGCTTTCTGATTTGCTGTGACATAAATATAAGGCTCTAAAACTATAGACAAACCTGCTGTATATTTTTTCATCCATAACAATGCTGAACATTGTCTATGTGTGAGAAGACTAAGCTTTAAGAAACTTCAAGATTAGATTTAGTAGTATACAAGTGTAGCAAAAATGCTAATTATTCAATAAATCATATTTCCACATCACAATAGGATAAATATTTTGCTCAACATATGAATTGTTCCCTCTATCTAATCATGAGAGCGATTTTTGTTCTTAATTATACATGGTTGTCATTTGTCAGCTCCACTTTAATTACTTTTCCCAGGAACATGATCTATCCACTGGACACTGCTTAGAAAACAATTTATACTTTTACCAATAGAGGAAGCAGACTCACTTCACCCAAGAGATCCAATGCCAATAAAAACCGGGCCGGGGGGGGGGGGGTGAAAAGGAGAGACAGAGATAGAGACAGAGAGTTTCTGTTAACATAGTCATGTAGTAATTCTGGTTGTTTTCCCCAAACTTAAACTAATTTAACTAAATCTTTTGGCCATTTTGATTCAGATTTGGCTTGACCATAGTTGACAGAAGGAAGTGAGTGATGGGACTTGGAGGTCTGTGACTAGTGTTGACTGACTTGGATGAAAATGTGGATGAGTAAGTTAGTAAATGTGCAGATGATATAACGGTTGGTTGCACTGTAAATAACCTAGAAGATTGCTAAAGGATATAGCACCATATTGATAAAATATGGGTGGGAAAGGGCAGATGGAGTTTAAGTGAGGTGAGGCACTTTGGGAGATCAGCTGTAAAAAGACAGTACACTGTTAGAGGCAAGAGTCTTAACTTTGCTGATGTACAGGGGGACCTTGAGTTCCATGTTCATTGCTCCTTGTAAGTGTTTGCAGAAGTCGATATGATGGTAAAGAAGGCGTATGCCCTGCTTGTCTTCAGTAGTCAAGTCATTGAGTTCAAGAGTCGGGAAGTTATGTTGCAATTTTATAAAATGCTTATTAGGCACCTGGAGTATTGCATTCAATTGTCCTTGCCACATAATAGAAAAGGTATGGAGCCCTAAGGATTTTTTTAAAATGAGGCACTTTATCAAAGGCCTTCTGCAACTCCAAGTATATCACATTGCCTTTATCTTTTCTGCAGTTTCATCCAAAAACAAACCTAGGGGTTTGTCACGTGAAAATCTTTTCAAAAATCCACACTATGTTCAAAACCATTAACCACATTTGTATATCAACCCCAATACCATGAGTTTGAAGATTATTTAATGAGACACTTTAAATAAAGACCTTAATATTAGGTCTTCTGAAGGTCCAAATATATCACATTGCATGTAGCTTTTCTGCAGTTCTATCAAAACATCCCCATAGATTTGTCAAATATGAATACCTTTACAAATCCACACTGACTTTGTTTACCATTAATAAAGCACATCCTTAATAATGCATTTCTAGTATTTTCTATACAATTGATGTCAAACCAACTGGTGTATAGTTCCTTGTTTCATCTCTTCCTTTTTTAAGCTACATAGAGTTATTTAACTAGCCAAAAGTGTGGTCATCATTTTCTCTCTTGCACTTGTCCAAATATGCGACAGAGTCTAACTGATCACTTCCTCAATTTCCCTAAAATTTGATCCCATTCCGTCTAAAGTCCCCATCAATTAGTGACAAGGTCTAACTTAGGATGGATTTGCACAGGCCAAAAATACAGAATTATCAGGAAGTAAAGCTGGAACAAAGCTGTCTGAAATTTACTGCCAGCTCAAATCGAATATCAAACTAGGCAGCATCCAACTGAATGAGACAGACATGGCTCAGTATAGACACCAAAAGCAACCATTAGTGGTCACCAGCCATTCAGCAAAATGCACTGTAACCTACTCCAACAAGAATCCTATTATAATAAACTTCTCTTATTATAGTATCTGAAAATTTTTACACTTTATTATAAAACCTGTAACTTCAAAAAAATCAAATCTTTACTGTTACTGCTGAAAAAAACTTTGCCCTAAAATAATCCTGTACAGAAAAAAAAATTTGAAAATGATGGGCTTGAAGCTAGATTTTAAAAAAGTAAGTCTGTTTGATATTTCAGCTTCTAACTTAATCTTGTGACTGCTTCCAGCTTTGTTGTGTATTTTGCTTCCTTGTTTGGCATGATGATTGTCAACACAACCTGCCATTTGGATAACATGATAAAAATCACAGTTGCTAGAGGCCAGGGAATCTCTGGAACTAACACTAATGAGCAACTGATGAGGATAAAATGAGAATTATGTGCCTTAATGTTACCAGATTTTTGTGGAAACTTTCTCTGTCTCCTATATTTCAGTATTTTGTATTCATCCTTATTTCCTCTATCCTTCTTTGATTGAGATCTTCGGTTTATTGCCACCTTACTACTTTTAGAGAAACATAATCTTTTTTAGCTAAAATTTGCAATTAAAGTAGTCTTTTTCCACAATTTGTCAATCATCCTTTTAGTCCATTCCTACCTACTAATACATCTATTGCATTGAAGTAATTTTTTTTGCAATGTTTAGAGGTTTCAATTGTATATCCATTTTAGATAGTGTGCAAAAGATTCTCAATTGTAGATGTACATTCAAAATTGCTGTTAGGCTGGTTTAGAGTAGTCTATGTGCTCTGTACTGACTGAACATCCTCTTCCAATAATTACATCACATTACCCAATTCTTTAAATATTTCTTCTTTCTCGTGTGAATTATTTTAAAATGTTGCTGAACAACTTTCACCTTCTTCTTTATTTCCCTAAACAATGCACTAACCTTTGACTGAGGGAGTCAATAACCTGCTTTTGACACCAAGCACAATCATGGGGGAGAAAAAGGCAGTAGAAGTTGCCCTTCTGGTCAAAATGTGTCAGGTATGGATAGAGCAGATGAGACAATCCATCCATGGATCAGGAAGACGGTGAAGAAATGAGGTAAGTCACAAGCAGTAAAGTTGCAAAAGGTTTTTTTTAAAAGGGATGGCAAAAGAAGTCACAAGGTTGGATGGGTAGTATTAGATTTACACTACATGTAACACTAAAAAAAAAGCATATCCTTGCCTGTAATGCAAAGATCACTTAAAAGATACTGTAAAGATGTGGAAGAAGGTCTTGTGGTCAGATGAGACTAAAGTGGTACTTTCTGGTCTCAACATTAAGCAGTACGTGTGGTGTAAATCTAATACTGCGCATCACCCAGGTAACATCTGGATAAAAAAAGAGATCCTAGATAAAAACCTGCAAGCCTCTGCCAGAAAGGTTAAACTGGAGAGGAAGCTTGTCTTTCAGCAGGACAACAACCTAAAGCACTCTGACAGAGTAACTTTGGGGTGGCTTCAAATGGAGAGAATTGATGTCCTTGAGTGGCCTAGTCAGAAAGCTGACCTTAACCCAACTGAGCGTCTCTGACAATACTTCAAGATTGCTATCCACTGATGCTTCCCAACTAAGCTGGCACAGCTTGAGCAATTTTGCGAGGAGGAATGGGCAAATCTTGGTCCGTTAAATTATGCAAGGCTAATAGAGACTTATCCAAAAAGTCTACTGGCTGCAATAGCTGCGAGAGGTGGTTCAACTAAGTACTGAGCCAAAAGGCATGAATACTTCTGAACTGCTGACATTTCAGGTTTTGAATTTTTAGTTTTTCATGCTTTATAATTTTCCCATTTTTTTTTGGGTTCTACTGTGAAAAAAGAAGCACGTGATTCACAAATAAAATTTCAATATTGCTAAATTAATGATTAAATCAAAGAACTCAAACTATCAGCATCTTGAGGTAAGAATCTCCGGTCAAAGTGGCACCTCAGGTGACATCTTACAGATAGCCAATCTCTTCAATTATTTCACATTTTCTACATACTCTATTTGTTCTTTTTGTCTGGTTTGTGTTATGGAAGTTGTTGGAGCCTGTGACAAGCAGTTTGGAACTCGATTGAATGATCCAACACTCTGCTGTGTCTGGAGAGCAGCCTCACGGAGAAAAACAGCAGCAGGGACCCATAAAGAATAAAGAACACAAGATGACGTGTGGAAAACTTTGAAATGGGCCAAGGGGTCAAAGTAGTGAAGAAGATTGAAGTGTCGAGGTGATTGCGGAAGGGGTCAGCGATCGCTCAACTGAAGCCAACAGAAGACGACGGTCAGCGGCCAGGTTGGTGGCGTCCAGACCCGGTTTGGCAGTCACTCTTCATGGAAGGACTGAGTTCGTGTGGCCACTCTCCTTGTGTGCTGATGGAAAGATGTTTTCGATATCCTGAGATTTATGGGACTATTGGACTATATTGGTCACTTTCAGTTTTTCGGTGTTTTCTTTCTTGTGGCCGATTGGCAGGTGGGTAATCTGTTATTTTTTTGTGTGTCGAGGGGCTTGGGGGTTTTGCTGCTATTGGAGCTGTTCTTTTCAGGGAGTGAGGGGGTCAGGGATTGTTATTGTTGATTTTTTTTCTGTGGGCGAGGGGTGGGGGTTTTGGGGTTTGCGAATTTTGTTTCTTTTTCATCCGGGGGAGGGAGGGTTGATGTCTTTTCTTTCAACAACTCCCATGGTCTTCCTTCATGACTATCTGGTGAAGACGAATATCAGAGTTACATCGTATATGCACACTTTGAGTATAAGATGAAACTTTGAACCTTTAATTTTAGTCAGTACTTCACAGCAATGTGTAAATTCAGAAAAATTATTGACTCAAACATATCTCATTCTGATATTTGTTTCACACAAACAATTAAAAAACATACAACTGACAGATTACACTCTCTTGGACATTGGAGGCTCTATGGTAAGAGCATAAAACTATGCTGAGGAACTTGGTTGCTTTTAATTTGGCCTATTTCTAGAAAATTGTGATTTATTTCATCAAAATATCCTGGCGGGCAGGTTTGCTAGAGTTGTAGGGGAGGGTTTAAATTAGTTTGGCAGGGGGGTGGGAATCAGAATGTGAGTGCAGAGATGTGGGTAGAAGGACAAGCACTTGATGCTGTGTGTTCTGAGTTGGTGAGGAAGGACAGACAGGGGGCAAAACATAAATGTAGCCAGTTAGAGGGGTTGAAATGTGTCTATTTCAATGCTAGGAGAATTAGGAATAAACGGGATGCACTTAGAGCATGGATCAGTACGTGGAACTACGATGTTGTGGCCATTACTGAAACTTGGCTGGAGGAAGGGTAGGATTGGCTGATGCAGGTACCGGGGTTTTGGTGTTTTAAAAGGAATAGGATGGGAGGTACAAAAGGGAGGCGGGGGGGAGTAGCATTACTGGTCAGGGATAGTATCATGCTATAGAAAGGGAGGACGCTGCAGAGGGAGTGTCCACTAAGTCGGTGTGTGTGGAAGTCAGAAATAGGAAGGGATCAGTCACTGTGCTGGGAGTAGTCTATAGGCCCCCAAATGGCCCTCGGGACACCAAGGAGCAGATAAGCAGGCAGATTTTAGAATGGTGCAGGAAATACAGGGTTGTAGTTATAGGTGATTTCAACTTCCCTCATATTGACTGGCACCTCCTGACTGCAAGGGGCTGAATTTGTCAGGTGCGTTCAAGAAGGATTCCTGATACAGTATGTGGTCTGGCCGATGAGAGGAGAGGCCATACTGGATCTAGTTCTGGGTATGAACCTGGTCAGGTGGCAGCCCTCTTGGTGGGGAGCATTTTGTTGAGAGTGACCACAACTCCCTTAGCTTCAGCATAGCTATGGAAAAGGATAAAAACAGACAAAATGGGAAAGTGCTTAACTGGGGAAGGGCTAACTACGAAGGGATGAGGCAGGAACTAGCGAGAGTAAATTGGAAACAGATGTTCCAGGGTGAAAGCACAGAAGTAATGTGGAGGAAGTTTGGGGACCACTTGTGCTGGGCTCAGGATAGGTTTGTCCCACTGAGACAAGGAAAAAATGGTAGGAAAAGGGAACCGTGGCTGATGAAACATATGAGGCAACTCGTCAAGAGGAAGAAGAAAGCATATGTTAGGTATAAGAAGCAGGAAGCAGGAGGGGCTCATGAGAAAAATAGGGTAGCCAGGAAGGAGCTTAAGAAAGGACTTAGGAGAGCTCAAAGGGGGCATGAGAAGGCCTTGGCATGTAGGATTAAGGAGAACTCCAAGGCGTTCTATGCGTATGTGAAGAACAGAAGGATGACAAAAATGAAGGTCGGGCCGCTAAAAGATAAAGGCGGCAACATGTGCCTCGAGGCGGAGGATGTCCTAAATGAATACTTTACTTCAGTATTCACAAGTGAAAGGACCTTGATCAGGGTGAGGTCGAAATAGAACAGGCCTGTGTGCTGGACAATATGGAGATTAAGGAAGAAGAAGTGTTGGATCTTCTTAAAAACATTAAGATTGATAAGTCCCCAGGGCCGGACATGATATACCCCAGGTTGCTGTGGGACATGAGAGAAAAGATCGCTGGAGCAGTAGCTATGATCTTTGAATCCTCTTTGGCTGCAGAGGAGGTGCCGGAGGACTGGAGAATGGCAAATATAGTTCCCTTGTTTAAAAAGGTAATAGGGAGAATCCTGGGAACTATAGACCGGTGAGTCTTACATCGGTGGTCTGCAAACAATTGGAAAGGATTCCTAAGGATAGGATCTACGAACATTTGGAGAAGTACAGGATAGTCAATATGGCTTTGTGAAGGGAAGGTCGTGCCTCACAAGCCTAATTGAGTCTTTTGAAGAGGCAACAGAAGAAATTGATGAGGGTAGGGTGGTAGATGTGGTCTACATGGATTTTAGCAAGGCATTTGACAAGGTCCCCCAAGAGAGACTCATCCAGAAAGTCATGAGGCATGGGATCAGTGGAACCTTGGCTGTTTGGATAAAAAAATTGGCTTACAGGAAGAAAGCAGAAGGTAGTAGTGGAAGGAAGGTATTTTGCCTGGAGGTCGGTGACTAGTGGAGTGCTGCAAGGATCTGTCCTGGGACCCCTGCTCTTTGTGATTTTTATAAATGACCTGGATGAAGGGGCGGAAGGATGGGTGAGTAAGTTTGCAGATGACACGTAGATTGGAGGAGTTGTGGATGGAGCTGTAGGTTGTCGAAGGTTACAATAGGATATAGACAGGATGCAGAGTTGGGCAGAAAAGTGGCAGGTGGAGTTCAATCCGGATAAGTGTGAGGTCATGCATTTTGGAAGGACAAACCAGAAGGCTGAGTACAGGGTTAATGGTCGGTTACTTAAGAGTGTGGATGAACAGAGGGACCTTGGGGTTCAAATCCATACATCCCCCAAGTTCGCTGCACAGGTTGATAGGATAGTTAAGAAGGCGTATGGGATGCTAGGCTTCATTAATAGGGGGATTGAGTTCAAGAGTAGAGAGGTCATGTTGCAGCTCTGCAAATCTCTGGTGAAAACACACTTAGAGTATTGTATTCAGTTCTGGTCACCTCATTATAGGAAGGATGTGGAAGCTATGGAGAGGGTGCAGAGGAGATTTACCAGGATGTTGTCTGGATTGGAAAACAAGTCTTATGAGGCAAGGTTAGCAGAGCTGGGACTTTTCTCTTTGGAGCGTAGAAGGATGAGAGGGGACTTAATAGAGGTCTACAAGATTATGAGAGGCATAGATAGGGTGGATAGCCAGTACCTGTTTCCCAGGGCGTGAATAGCAAACACCAGAGGACATATGTACAAAGTTAAGGGAGGGAAATTTAGGGGAGATATCAGGGGTAAGGTTTGTTTTTTTTTTTTTTTACACAGAGGGTTGTGGGTGCCTGGAATGACTTGCCAGGGATGGTGGTGGAGGCTAAAACATCAGGGGTATTTAGGAGCCTCTTGGACAGGCACATGGATGAAAGAAAAATAGAGGGTTATGGGGTAGTGTGGGTTTAGTACTTTTTTTTAAGGAATATATGGGTCGGCACAACATCGAGGGCCGAAGGGCCTGTACTTTGCTGTAGTATTCTAGTGTCTAGTGTCTTCTAGTGTCTAAAACAGAGCAAGAGACAGACTTGCAAAGCCTCAGTTCTCTTTTATTCAACAGGTAGGGTGTAAGAATGTGATAGGCAATGTGAGAAAATTAATATTGGACGTCTGTTAATTTTAATTAATTTCATCATCTCTGCAGGGTTTTCAGATTACACGATGTGATGCCCAAGTGGTGTTTTAGATATCTTTGAATGCAAATCCAAATTTTCAATGCATTGCCCATCTTTTTCTTGATGATATATTCCAAATCCCTGTTGTGCTGTAGAAAATTATAAGCATCTTAAAACCTCTTTGTTAAAACCGATACAATTGAAGTAAATCATTATCAACTAATCAAGGTAATATTATTACTAATCAGCAGTTCCCCTGTACTGGAAAAGAAACAGCTTTTTGTTTAGTCGTCAGTGTACATCCTGCATTCATACTGTTCAGCCTTTACTCAGTCTGTTTTAATGTAGTTCTGTACTGGAAAATATTCAGCAGAATTACACTATGCAGACCTTCTGTGTATAACATAATTCTCTTTACTTGGTTTAATGAGATATATGATATATTTGAAGCAGAGGCCAGAAGTTATTTTAAAATTCTAAATTAGATTCCTGGAGAAGACTACACCTACATTCAGGAAAGAATTTACTGACGCATTGGGATTAATAGACTCTGAAATAGTAACAATGCATTTAAAAAGTATTCAAGACATGAAGGCACTGCTGGCAAGATTTGCATACTCAATATCACCCATCTCTAAATGACCTCGAAGGAGCTACTGAGTCACTTCCCAGTACCTTGTGTGAAATCCTACAATCTTGCCTCAGTGCCAGAGGAATAGTGAGTATTTCTGAGTAGAAATGCTGAGTGTTTTGGAGGGGAGCTCATTGGGAGTACTTCCCTGCATCTGCCAGCTTTATAAAGTAATAGAATCATAGAGCACGGCAGCACAGAAACAGGCCCTTTGGCCCGTCTAGTCTGTCCTGAACCATTACTCTACCTCGTCCAATCGACTAGACCATATCATTCCATACAACTCCCATTCATATACTTATCCAACTTCTCACCATGCTATGAGTGAAGAGGTTCCTCCTCATATTCCCTTAAATATTTCACCTTTCACCTATGACCTATAGTTCTAGTCTTACCCAACTTCAAGGGGGAAAAAAAGCTTGCTTGCATTCACCTTATCGATAACAATCACTTTTATATATCTCTAACAAATTTTCCCCTCATTCACCTACACGCTAGAGAATTAAAGTCTTTCCTTCTTCAGCCTTTGCCAGTAACACAGGTCCTTAAGTGTTGGTATCATCCTTGTAAATTTTCTCTATACCTCTTTCAATTTTATTTGCATATTTCCTGTAGGTAGGTGACCAGAACTGCATACAATACTCCAAATTAGGCCTCACCAACATCTTATACAACTTCAACATAATATCCCAAACCTGTATTCAATACTTTGATTTATGAAGGCCAATGTGCCAAAAACTCTCTTCACAATTCTATCTACCTTTGATGCCCATTCAAGGAATTATGGACCTGTATTCCCAGATCCTCTGTTCTACCACTCTCCTCAGTACCCTACCCTGTGTAAGTACTACCCTGGTTGGTCCTCCCAAAGCTCAACACCACACACTTGTCTGCATTAAATTCCATCTGCCATTTTTCAGTCCATTTTTTTTCCCAGCTGGTCCAGATCCTGCTGCCAGCTTTGATAGCCTTCCTTGCTGTGCACTATGCCCATGGTCTTGCAGAGTTGCTGATCCAGTTGCTGCAAGATTGTAGAAGTTGAGCTGGTTCAGTACATGATGGGAAAAATGGAGAGAATTAATATTTAGGGTAAAGGATAGGTTGTTCTACAGGAAGATACTTTGCTCTGGATGGTGTGAGGTCTCCCAAATTCACTCATCCAGCCAAGTGGTGATAACTATATCACACTCCTGTCTTGCAGAATGTGGAAAAGCAACATGGATTCAGTGGTGAGCACTGACTCAACTTAATCTTTCAGAATATATTTGCAGTTCGTACAGTTAAATTGTCCATAGTGACAACAGACAATTTAATGACTAGATTGGAATAATAACATTGAACTGAGAGCACAAAAAGATATCATGCAGTCCATCATCAATATTTCAAACACATCATTCACTGTACCAGGATTTTATAGGTGCAGCACAGTCAGTCCCATTCCACACCTCACCTAAACTTGTTAGGTTGGTTGATAATTAATTCCTGCTTTTGTCCAAAGTGCTACACTGAACAGGAAGATCTCACTCATGCTACCACACATACCCGTCAATAACCTGGTGAGCGTTGGTAAATCCCCATGGACAGGGAGATGTGTGCTGTCATGCATGTGGGCAACCTCACTAAAATACTGTAGCTTTGACATGCAAACACCTGGAGGTGTGAATATAAATAGTAATGGTAATTGTTAGATTGATGCACTTTTATTGTGGTAATGCAATCCGACAGTAGAGCCACCTAGTTTTGACTGGAGAAATTAAACTGTAGGAGCCTCTGAATCAAAGCCAGAGAAACACATGTACTGTACAAGCAGAGTAACAGGTGCTCTGCATATGTTATAATGGCAATGCTGATGAAACTATGGATCACAATAACATACTGCTGTCTTTAGTAATTTTGTTAAAACAAAATAGTGAGTTACAATCACACTCCACAGGACTGTTAGATTGGAGAACTAATCTCAAACTAGTAACATGGTTCATGCTTCAAGTCAGTCATTCCCAGACTCTTTCTTCTCTAGCCCTTTACCTTTTGCACCCACTTGGCTTCACCCATCACCTTCTAGCTGGCCTTCCTCCCCTTACCCCACCTTTTTATTCTGGCATCTTTTCCCTTCCTTTTCAGTCTTGAGGAAGGGTCTCGGCCTGAAACGTTGACTGTTTATTCATTTTCTTAGACGCTGCCTGACCTGCTGAGTTCTTCTAGCATTTTGAGTGTCACCTTGCTATACAGCCCTGCATTTTTCTTTACCTTCAAGTGCAACGAATGAGACTGTTTTCACCACTGTTCATGTCGCAAATTTCTGATTAAAACAGCTCAGTAACTGAAAGAAATTTCCTGTATGTGCCTGGTTCTTGTGCTAATTACTTTAAATGTGTGACCTTTAGTCCACCAATCTTCTGCCAATGGAAAGTGTTTCTTATTCATTATGTCTGGACCCATCATGATTGTTGAACATTTCTGTCAAGTCTCTCAGCCTTCTCTACCTGAAAGAAGAACAACTCCAACTTCTCATTTCTACTAATACAACTGATGTTGCTCATCTGTTGGTTATGTATGCAAATCTTTTCTGCACCCTCTATTAATCCTGCACAACTTCCCTAAATGTAGGCCAGTACTCTGGCTATGATCAAGATAGTAATTTATTTTTAATTCATTTTATTTAGAGATACAGCACAGAATAAGCCCTTCCAGCCCTTCAAGCCACACCACCTAGTAACACCCAATTTAACCCTAGCAACACCCAATTTAACCCTAGCCTAATTGTGGGACAATTTACAATGACCAATTAGCTTATTAAAATGATACATCATTGAACTATGGGAGGAACAGGAGAACCCAGAGGATACCCACACATTCCACAGGGAGGACATACAGACCTCTTTACTGACGGCATTGGAATTCAACCCCAAACTCTGATGCCCTGAGCTACAGTTGCATCACGCTAACCCCTACCTACTGTGGCGCTCAAACTTTTAGAAAATTTCAGAACAGATTTATTTTCCTATCCTATGCCACTTTCTATAGAGCCCAGAATCCTTGTACTCTCAATCACCACTGCCATTTTCAAAGATTTGTGCACACCTATCCCTGGTTTCTCCACTGTTGCGGAATTGCTTCAAGTTGATGGACTGGGTCATTTTCCAAGATCTGAGGATCTGAATAAATACATCACGGTTATCATGGACTTAATAAAGCCTTGTGGATGAGTGTCTCTCTACAAAATTATTCAGAGTCTTCCTCAACCAGAAGCCCTGGATGAACCAAGGGTTCCACAATTTTGTGAGGGCCAGATTACTGTTGTTCAAGACTAGCAACCCAGGAAAATACAAGAGATCCAGGTATGACCTCCAGAAATCCATCCCACATGGGAAGTGGCAAGTCTGGACCAAATTTGAATCATAGGAGGATGCTCGACAGCTATCACCTCCTTGAAAGTAAAATCATGCAACGCATGTGAGAGCAAGGTTTCGCTCCCAGATAAGTTCATATCTTTTATGCTCACTTGGACTGACAGAACATGGAGGCACTTTTACAAACTCTCACAGCCTCGATGACCCTGTGAGTTCAGTCTCTGAGGCCAATATGAGAGCATCCTTCAGGAGGGTGAACCCACAGTCAGCATTTGGCCCAGGCAGTGTACCTGGCCGAGTACCGAAAACCTGTGCTGATCAACTGGCTGCAGCGTACACTGAGATCTTTAACCTCTGACTTCGGCAGTCTGAGGGAGCCACCTGTTTCAAGTAGGCTTCAATCATACTGGTGCTCAAGAAGAATGTGGTAACGTGCCTTAATGACTATTGTCCAGTAGCACTTACATCCACTGTGATGAAGTGCTTTGAGAAGTTGGTGCCCACACCATTGAACACATCCATACGGACTGTTTCAGGAAAGCATCATTAAGGATCTCCACCATCCAGGCCATGCTGTCTTATTGCTGCTGCCATCAAGATGGAGATACAAAAGCCTTAAGTCCCACACCACCGGGTTCAGGAACAGTTACCCCTCAACCATCAGGGTCCTGAACCAGATGGGATAACTTCACTTACCCTAACACTGAGATGATTCCACAACATATGGACTCATTTTCAAGGACTCTGCAACTCAGATTCTCAATATTATTACTTATTTATCTATTATTATTATTTTATTTTTCTTTTTGTATTTGCATTATTTGTTGTCTTTTGCACACTAGTTGTTTGTCCTTTGTGTGTAGTTTTTCCATTAAGCTATAGTGTTTCTTTGTATATACCATGAATGCTCGCAAGAAAACTAATCTCAGGATGGAATATTATGACATATATGTACTTTGATAATAAACTTACTTTGAACTATGAATTCATCCTTTAGATTACAATTATTCTGCCCCCACCATTCCACCAGGCTGCTCTTTACACTATCAGTATCCTTCCAAACCTTAAAAATTTGCTCCATGTACCTGAAATCAAATCAAGAAAAATACTATATGTCACCAGGCCCTGTGAAACATTATTCAAAATCTTACTCTAGCCTGTGAAACCACCATTCCCCATTACACTATTTCTTGGACCCAAGGCATTTTCAGATACAGTATATGCCTTTAATGGCCATAGCCTCCAATTTGCTTTGTACTGTGTTACGTACCCCGTAACTGGGTTGCCAAACCAGCAGAAATGGATCACTCAGTTGGAGTCTGGAGTACTAGAACTAAGAAAGTTTTATTAAAGAAACAAGCAACACAGTAATCGAAAGGATAATAAATGCAACAGTTCAGTGATGATAAACACACATGTGCACAGAATTAAGATAACAGCATCAATCAAGCTCTATCGTTGTCTAGGGGTAAATGACCAAATTTCAAAATGACTCAAAGTTCAGTTCGCAGTAATCGTTTCCATGGCGATGGACAACGTGGGGGAAGAGAGACAGAGAGAACAGGAACAACTCAGCACTCAGCACGGCTTCACTCACAGATCAGCGAGATTGCTCACAAACAGCATTTGGGCGGGTCCTTGGTGATGTCACCTGAGGTCACCGACTGTGACCCCGCCTCCAGATGCGGTCGATCCTCTGCAGTGAACCCGGCACCCAGGCAAGGGCGGACACACACCGGGTTCCCGCTGATCGTACCTTTCCACCCTTGTCGTTGTCTGATACTTCTCACCCACTCGTGAGAAGCGCACCGCTTCCAGGGTCTCGTTACCTCGGGTGGCGTGTGTGTCTGTCTTAGCGAACCTGTCCCTTTTTATCCCCCTGCTGGGGTATCGCCTGTCCATCACTTCAAACAGTTCAGGATTCAAAGGGGGGAGCCGCTCCAGACAGCTCTCTCTCCCACATCCCTTCATTACACATCTCCAGACGCTGCTCCATTGTTCCTTATCTCTCCTTCCCCTGAGGGCAGGTGGCAGACCAACTGCTGATGCCACTGATGCTAGCCCAGGCCAGCAAACATCTTAATTTTATGTGTATTCTCGTAACAACTGTCAGTGCCAAATAGTCAAAATATGCAATGTCAATCCCACTGCCTTTATTGATTGTCTCTGCTACATCAAAGTACTCAAATCAAGTTAGTTGAACAGAATTTTACTTTAATAAAAGAAAATCACCAAATGATCATTTGATTAGTTCTTATTTTGCCAGCATCTTGCTCAGTAAACAGTTTATGTTGACTCACCTTTAGTTGCTAGGCTTATCCTTACACGGCATGGGCGGCACTATAGTGTAGCGGTTAGCGTGACTCCCAGTGCTGTCTCTAAGGAGCTGTGTACATTCTCCTTATGACAGCATGGGTTTCTTCTAGGCTCTCTGGTTTCCTCCCATGATCCAAAGACGTACAGGTTACAATTATTAAATTGCGGGTGTTACATACCTCAAGGAGATCTTGTGACTTCCTTGTGAGAATGATGTAATGGTCTTTTGGAGGTCACCTGATGTAATTTTCCTGCCGATGTGAGGTCATGTGATGACACGTTCACCACGGGTGTAAAAGGGAAGACCCCTGGTGACGCAGTTAGTTTTCCAGCTAGAACGTTAGTCAGTGTCTCCGTTCTGTTGCGTATTTGTTTTATGACGCAGTTAAATTTTTAAAACGGAGTGTTATGTTCTATTGTAAGGTACAATAGTGCTGGATTGGCAGTTTACCCATTTTTGCCAGATTTGTTGACGTACTTTTTCAGTGGTATTGGAGAGTGAAGACTTTATTGAAGTACAGGACCTGAAGGATTAAGAGAAGTTGGTATCGTTCGGCAGGTTAACAAAGGATCGACCTTAATGAGTCTTTGTTGAAGAAGTAGCGACCTGCATCAATGATAACTCCTGCCAAAAGAGAAAGGTAGTTCATGCAGGATTTGCTCGCCAGAAGAAAGGTCAGTTGCTTTTAAGCCGTTTATTTCCTTCGTCGTGAATCCTTTGGACAGAACCAGCAGGGAGGTCGCGTCTATGAAGAAACCCTTCTCCAGAGAAGTCTCTCCCAATTGAATGTATAAATCTGTTGAACTTTCGAATTTACCATTTTAAGAACTGTATTTGACTTTACCGCTTTATGAACTGTTTTCACATTTATCGCTTTAAGAACCAGTATCGAGTGGCGATTTGTTGAAGGGCCGCATAGCAGTTAACTTCCAGTTAAGGTTTTCTTTTGGTTTTTTTATTGTTTATCCGTGTTTAATAAATACTTGGTTGTTTTTATATATCCTGTCTCGATTGATATTCATTATTGCTGGTTACGTAACACGGGCATATGCTATGCTGGCACCAGAAACATGGCGACATTTGCTGGCTGCCCCCCAGCACAATCCTCAGAATGTTTTTTCCCACCTTTTGTTGCTCACAAAGTCAAGGCAAGTTCGTTAGGCATTCTCACATTGATGATAAACATTGCATGAAATGAAAAGTAATATGTGCATCATATACTCAAACAGAAATATGCATTCCATTGTTCATTTCATTATGAAACAGTGAACAGAACTGAATATTGCACAATCATCAGGGATTTCATCACTGCTGATTTATGTTGGAGGGAACACTGTTGAAGAAGTCAGTGAAGATGGTTAGGCTTGGAACACTGATTTGGGGATTTCTTGAAGTGAGGTTCTTAAGTTGAAACAATTGTCTGCAGCTGTTAGAGGCCATCTCTTTTACAAGCCCTGATGTTACTAATACATCAAGTGCTGCCATGATATTGAGAGTAATTACCCTAATAATAGGAAACAACTTGTGCTAATCTTAGGGCCAAGGCCATGATGAGGTCCGGAGCCAATTTGCTCCAGTGAATCCCAAACTGAGCCTTGGTGAGTAAGTTATTAATAAGTCCCACGCATTATTTTTGAGAGACCAGTGGTGGGGTAATTAAACAGATTAGGGGAAACCTGTCAGGTAGGCACGAGGTTTGTAGCTCTACTGGAATAACTTGACCAGAGGCTAGTTCTGCAGTACAAGAACTAACCACCCCAGCTGGTATCCTTTCGTTGCTGCTAATGTGATTCTTTCTTCGTATCAAGTTGAGTGAAACTAATTGGCTGAACGTGAACATGAGAAAGTCTGCAGATGCTGGAGGTCCAGAGCAACACACACAAAATGCTGGAGGAACTCAGCAGCTCAGGCAACAATGGAAATTAACAAACAGTTGACATTTTAGGCTGAGACCCTTCTTCAGAACTGGAAAGAAAGAGGGAAGATGCCAGAATAAAAAGGTGGTAGTGGAGGGGGTTTATGTCGAATTGGCTGAAGGGTAGATTGTGAGGAACTGTCTGACTAATATCACCCACAGGCTAAAAATAAGACCATAAGACATAGGAGCAGAATTAGGCCATTTGGCCCATTGAATCTTCTCTGCCATTTCATCATGGCTGATTGATTTTTCCTCTTAGCCCCAATATCCCACCTTCTCCCTATATCCCTTCATGCCTTGACCAATCAAGAATATATCAACTTCTGCCTTAAATATACATAAAGACTTGGTGTCCACTGCTGCCTGTGGCAACAAATTCCACAGATTCACCACTCTTTGGCTAAAGAAATTCCTGATCTGCATTCTAAGAGGACACCCCTCTATTCTGAGGCTGTTGCTTCTGGTGTTAGACTCTTCCACCATCGGAAACATCCTCTCCACATCTACTCTATCAAGGCCTTTCACCCTTCGGTAGATTTTTAGTGAGGTCATCCTTCATTCTTATGAATTCCAGTGAATACATTCCCAGAGCTATCAAATGCTCTTCATATGACAAGGCATTCAAACCAGGAATCATTTTGTAAACCTCCTTTAAACCCTCTTCATTTTCCGCACATCCTTTCTAAGATAAGGGGCCCAAAGTTGCTCATAATACTCAGAGTGAGGCCTCACCAGTGCTTTATAAAGTTTCAGTATTACAACTTTGCTTTTATATTTTCTCTTGAAATGAATGCTAACATCTCATTTGCCTTCCTCACCACAGACTCAGCCTGCAAATTAACCTTTAGGGAATCCTGCACAAGGACGCCCAAGTCCCTCAGATTTTTGTACTTTCTCTTCAAATCTACTTGTTGCTTAAATCTCTATCTCCACTGTGGATGTAGCAAATTTTATTGTAATCATACATGCGATTTGGCATTGCTAGTAAGGTCAATAACCATTGCCTATTTCTAACTGTCCACAAACTGACTGGTTTGCTCGGCTTTTTTCAGAGGACCTTGAAATAAAAAGTACATTGCTGTGGGTCTAAGATAACATGCAAACCACCCTCTCCTCACCTTTTCATTTTCCCTTTGATATTAGCTTTCAAATCAAGATTAAATTAATTGATTGCATTACTCACATATTTAGACCATTAAGTCTCTGCCACTATTGTTCCAGAGTCCAAGGAGGACTGACTGATCACTAAGTAGCGTTTACCTTTCTGTAACCACATACTTCACACAAACTTCCATCTTGCTTTGGTTCTGAAGGACATAGTTCAGGACATAGTTACATTATTTGAACTTTTTACACGATCAAAACATTGTAATGATGTACAATTGGAGTATTCAGATTCAGGTTTATTTATTTATCACATGTGCATTGAAAAACAGTGAAATGTGCTGTGTGTGTCAACAACCAACACAATCTACGGATATATAGGGCAGCCCCCAAATGTCACCACGTGTTCTGGCACCTATGAAAAAAGCAGATCCAATTTTTTTTGGATACAAATTTTTATTCAGTGGATGATAAATTTATATTATGGGATGCGATGAAAGCATATCTGAGGGGCCAGATAATAAGTTATACATCTAAAATTAAGAAAGAATATATGGCAGAACTAGATCAATTGGAAAAAGAGATTACAAAATTAGAAAAAGAATCTCAAAGATATATGTCGGAAGAAAAACGAAGGCAACTTGTCAATAAGAAGTTACAATATAATACGCTTCAGACATATAGAATGGAAAAAGCAATTATAAGAACTAAGCAAAGGTATTATGAGTTAGGTGAGAGAGCACATAAAATTCTTGCCTGGCAGCTGAAAACAGAACAAGCTTCCAAAACAATAAATGCAATTAGAACAAGTGCAAATAAAATATCTTATAAACCTCTTGAAATAAATGAAACCTTTAAAAGTTTCTATTCTGAATTATATCAATCAGAATCACAAAATGATGTTAATGAGATAGTAAGGTTTTTATCACAGGTAACTCTTCCAAAATTGAACTCGGAAGAACAGAAGGGATTAGATATGCCTTTTACATTAAAAGAAGTTGAAGAAGCTTTAGGATCACTTCAAAGTAATAAATCTCCAGGAGAAGA
Organism: Mobula hypostoma; assembly: GCF_963921235.1. NCBI lineage: Eukaryota > Metazoa > Chordata > Chondrichthyes > Myliobatiformes > Myliobatidae > Mobula > Mobula hypostoma. The sequence continues at coordinate 193,337,589 of NC_086098.1, forward strand.
TGGTTTTCCACCTGAATTTTATAAAAAGTTTAAAGATTTATTATTTCCTCTCTTTATGGAGTTAATACATCAAGCAGAAAAAACACAAACTCCCAGAATCTTTTTCAACAGCGATTGTAATAGTATTGCCAAAAAAAGACAGAGACCCTATGAAACCAACATCATACAGGCCTATTTCTTTATTGAATACTGATGATAAGATAATAGCAAAAATTTTATCGAATAGATTATCTAAATACTTACCAAAATTAATACATATGGATCAAACAGGATTTATTAAAAATAGATAATTGGCAGATAATGTAACTCGGCTACTCAGTATAATTCATTTGGCACAAAAAAGGGACGAGAAGAGTATAGTAGCAGCCTTGGATGCAGAAAAAGCATTTGATAGATTAGAATGGGATTTTTTATTTAAAGTATTAGAAAAATATGGGTTAGGAACATCTTTTATAAATTGGATTAAAATTTTAAATTCTAACCCTAAGGTTAAAGTAGTGACAAACTCTCAAATTTCAACACCATTCCGGTTAAAAAGGTCAACTAGACAAGGTTGGCCATTATCACCTGCTTTATTTGTACTGGCGATAGAGTCATTAGCAGAACTAATCAGGATTGATCCAGATATTATGGGTTTTAGAGTTAATCAGGAGGAATATAAAATTAATCTTTTTGCCGATGATGTTTTGATTTACTTAACAAACCCACAACATTCGTTACATAAATTATCTTGTAGATTGGATGAATATGGGAAGGTATCAGGTTATAAAATAAATTGGGATAAAAGTGAAATTTTACCTCTTACTAAAGGAGACTATAGTCAATGTCGGTTAGCAACCCAATTTAGATGGCCGGTAAATGGTATAAAGTATTTAGGTATAAGACTTGATAATGATGTAAAGAAGTTATATAAATTTAATTATTTACCACTATTGAAAAAAATTCAAGAAGATCTTGACAAATGGATGATATTACCAATAACATTAGTAGGTAGAGTCAATGTTGTAAAAATGAACATATTTCCTAGATTACAGTATTTGTTTCAAACATTACCAATACAATTGCCACAGAAATTTTTTCAAGAGTTAAATAAATGTGTGAGAAAATTTCTTTGGAAAGGTAAAATGTCAAGAATATCATTGAAAAAATTGACATGTAAATTTGAATTAGGAGGGTTACAACTTCCAAACTTTAAGAATTATTATAAAGCAAATCAACTTAGATTTATTGCATCCTTCTTCGATGATCGAAAACCAGCATGGATTAAAATAGAATTAGACAAGATAGGAGAAAATAGACCTGAAGATTTTATATATAAATGGGAACCTAAATGGATACGGGAAAGAAAGAATCTCCTATATTAATACATTTGATTGATCTATGGAATAAGATAAATGTTGATAATGAAATACAGAAATCTTTATTAGCAAGGAGACCTTTGTTCCAAAACAGACTTATTCCTTTTACAATGGACAATCAACTTTTATATAATTGGTACCAAAAAGGGATTAAATTTATAGGAGATTGTTATGAACGAGGTATATTGATGTCATTTGAACAACTAAAGGATAAATATAAAATATCAAATACCACTTTCTTTTGTTACCTTCAATTAAGGGCTTACTTAAAAGATAAGCTGGGTCAAACAATGTTTTTGCCAAAATCAAATGAAATTGAAACTTTAATTCAAAAAGGGAAAAGTAAAAAAATTATTTCTTGTATGTATAATTTGATTCAAAAACAGACAATTAAACAAGGAATCCATAAGTCGAAACAAAAATGGAAAACAGATCTGAATATTAATATTGATGAAACAAATTGGTCAAGACTCTCTTCACAGTATGACAAATACAATAAATGTTCGACTTAGATTAGTACAATATAATTTTTTACACCAATTATATATTACACCACAAAAAATAAATAGATTAAATTCAAATCTATCCGATAAATGCTTTCGGTGTAATCAAGAAATTGGTACTTTCTTACATTCTACTTGGTCTTGTTTTAAAATTCAACCCTTTTGGATAAATTTAAGAGTCTTACTGGAACTCAACTTCCACATAACCCTGTATTATTTCTATTAGGTGATATTGAAGGGATAAAGCCGAAACTTAAATTGAATAAATATCAGAAAGAATTTATAAAAATTGCATTGGCAGTAGCTAAGAAGACTATAGCAGTTACTTGGAAATCTGATTCGTATTTAAGTATGAATCGTTGGAATAATGAAATGGCTAGTTCTATTCCACTCGAAAAAATTACTTATAATTTAAGAGATAAATATGTAACATTTTTGAATATTTGGCGCCCTTATTTACAAAAGATAGGATGGCATATTTAAGTGCTCCAATAAAGATCTTGGTCCCTTGGGGAAAGTAACGAATAAGTATACCAATTTTATTTTGAATTCCATGGAGCAAATGGAAACCTTCCAATACCCAGGTGGCTCTCTTTTTTTTCTTCTTTTCTTTTTAGGTAGGACTTACATGGGGGGGGAGGGTTAAGGGGAGGGGGGAGGGTAGATATTATCTTTTCATGTATTCTTTTTGAAAACTCAATAAAAATTATATTAAAATAAAACAAAGTAGTTCCTTAAATATTACAAGAATTAGTCTAACTTCCTTAAGCTTGAAACCTAGTTATGATCCCCAGTGCTAAAGATGTTGCAATGAAACTGATTCCCAAATTCAGCTAAAAACTTCATTCTTCTTTGCTAAGAAGTCTTTGATGCTTTATTCAAAGCATTTTGCTTACTTTTGGCACTTGAAATCCCATCATTGTATATGTTCTCCACCAACTGTTTCAGATCACAGATATATGAACAGCTGTCATTTAATATTGGTATATTTTAATGAGCATTTCTCAATCTGCCCACAGTTCTGATATTCTCGCCAGTGAACGTTAGTTCCATAATTACGCTGTGAATTTTATCTTTGTGAATTTCATCTTCCAACTTTCCTCTTCTCTTGTTACTGATTACTGGAACTCAGTATTCCTTTCAAAACATCATCCATATATAAATGAATCTCTTCTTGGGCCCTTTGATCTGATACAGTTCTTTCTGATGTCGGAGTTCACTGCAATATAGCTGCTCAGGTTAATTATGTTTTGCCCTCGGGTGTGAAAGTTACATGAAAACCATTCTGATTCTAAAATCAGAGCTTAACCCAGCAGAGGTGTATATAAAACTGTTTTTCTTTCAGGCCAAATAAAAATATCTTTCAAAATATAATTTATCTTTAAAGTTGTGTACTCCCTTTCATAGATGAGCACAGCATGGATACAGGTCCCTTGCTCTATCTGGTCCATGCTGATAAGATCCCCATCTAAGCTAGTCCCATTTGCCTATATTTGGTACATAACTTTCTAAGCCTTTCCTACCTACTTACCTGTCCAAATACCTTTAAAATGTTGTTAATATACATGCCTCAGCCTCTTCCTCCAGCAGTTCTGACTATGATACGGTAAAAAGACTGTGTACATTCACCCAAAGACTATAAGATGTAGGATCAGTATCAGGCCATTTGGCCCATCAAGTCTGCCCTGTCATTTGATTATGGCTGATTTATTTTCCCTCTCAACCCCATTCTCCCTGCCTTATCCCCGTAATCTTTGGCACTCTTATTAATTAAGTACAGTACCTATCAACCTCCACTTCAAACGCACCCAATGACCTAGCTTCCACAGCTGTCTGTGACAAATCTAATAATTATTTGGAGGAACACACACAGTACGCTGGAGGAACACTGCTGTTCAGACTATGGAGATGAATAAACGCATAATGTTTTGGTCCAAGACCCTTCTCCAGAACCCTTCTCGAGTCCTGAAGAAGGGTCTTGGTCTGAAGCATTAAATTTCTATTTATTTCCATAGATGTTGCTTGACCTGCTAAGTTTCTCGGCATTTTAAGTTTGTTGTATTATATTTCCAGCATCTGCAGACTTCTTTGAGTTTATAATTAACATTTGCCTACTTTCAACTTTTAGAAAAGTGATGGTGGTATCTGGAGGGTCATTGACATAGAATGATCAAGCAGTAAATTAACCACAATAACCTGTTCAAAGATGCCCATCACTACAGCTTACCAAAGCTTATTACAGCCTTTGTACAAATGTACACACAAAGAGCTGAATTGCAGAAAAAAGATGGGTATCACTGAGGAAGTAGAGGGATGGAAAAACATTAGGGTGTAACTCCTTCAATGCTGAGCCTCACAAGCTGAAAGGGCAGCAAATGAGAATGGACCAATAGAACGGGAGGAGTGCAGAAAGTTGAGGTTATCAGTGATAGAGGAAATTAGATGAACGTGGGCTGGTGTGGAGAGCGGGGGGGGGGGGAGGGCAAGGCCTTGAAAGGGTTTGATAACAAGGATGGACACTTTAAAAAAGGTTACTCTTTAACCAAGTATCAACAAAAATCCACAAGGCAGGAGTAGTGAGTAGACCAGGCATGGCACGGAACATGGGAAGCTAGCCAGTGGAATGACTAAGTTTAGAGAAACAAAAGTTTGGATGACAGCAAATGAGCTGAAGAATGGGCAGAACTGAGCAGGTTTAAAGAGCTAGAAATAAGCACAGCTTGCGATGTGGACATGTTACTGTTCTGTCATCACTCAGGGTCTTATATGGCAAGGAATTGTGTCAGAGTCAAGGGAATTGAGTCTGTACTAGAGATCAAGGCAATGACTTCAAGAAAAGAGATTTTTAAAATCACAGACAAGTAGCATAACAACTTAGTGACACTGGAGTGTTCAATAATTAGTTGTCATTGGCATACATATTTATTTAAAAGGAAACTTGCTATTTTTATCTAATCTAGCCCAAGCATTAGCACATGAAACACACCAATGTAGTCAACTACTATCTGCATCTGAAATGGTCGAGCCGTTAAGTTTATCAAGTCTCTGAAAAATACTATGTAAATTCTAGTAAGTGCCGCATTATCAACTTCAAATAGACAGTTGTGGCTTACAGTCACTAAATGTAAGTGACATCTGCCAAAACAGAAATAAAGAAAAAAAGGAAACAATAATTTAGCAAACAACTTCAAAAGGAATCAATGCCAGAAGGGGCAAAATAAAAATATTTCATATACAACCCTGCCAAAGGTTCTTGGCCCAAAACGTTGACTGTACTTTTTTTCCATAGATGCTGCCTGGCCTGCTGAGTTCCTCCAGCATTTTGTGTGTGTTGCTCGGATTTCCAGCTTCTGCAGATTTTCTCTTGTTCACATACAAACCTGTTTATTTAATCTGTCACATGTCTGTTGTGCTGTATATTGTGGTAGTGGCCTACTATTTTATGAGGTAGTGTGACAATTTTTCAGTCATGCTAATCACACATGGGCAACGTGTTTGACAACTAAAAAGACACAAGAGATTCTGCTGATGCTAGAAATCTTGAACAATATACACACGATGCTGGAGGAAGTCAGCAGGTTAGACAACAAATATGAAGGGAAATGAACAATTGATATTTTGGACCATGATCCTTTATCGGTTATGGAAAGAAAGAGGACAGAAGCTAGTTAAAAGGGTGGTGGGAGAGGAAAATGAGCCGACAGGTGAATCCAGGTGAGAAGGGGGAAGACGAGAGGAAGGGGAAGGGATGGAAAAAAAGAACAATGTGAAAAGTGGGAGATGATAAGTGGAAGATGCAAGGGGATGAAGAAGTAGGGATCTGATCAAGTAGGACAGTAAACCATGGAAGAACGGTTTAGAGCTTAGCTTTACTTAAAGATAGGCTTTACTTATCTATTATTTTGTCCCATATACATTGAAAGATAGAGTGAAATGTCTCATCTGTGTCAAAGACCAACACAGTCTGAGGAGAAGCTGGGTACAGCCCACAGGTGTTGCCCTGCTTCTGGCACCAACATAGCACGTCCACAACTTATTAACACTAATCTGTACATTCTTGGAACGTGGGAGGGCACCAAACACTCAGAGGAAATCTACATGGTCACGGGGAGAATGTACACACTCCTTACAGACAATGACAGGAATTGAACCGCGATTACTGTGCCGTAAAATGTTATGCCGACCACTATGCTACCATGCTGCTTTGCCAATGCTACGGTCCCTATGCTAGTGCCACCCAGGCAGGTGCAGAAACAAATGGAGGCAGGTCATTCTGAATGTGATGGGCAAGAAATTGAAGAATTACACAATGGCAACAGTGTCTCAGTGACACAATAGGTCGGCATATAAAAGTAACTAAGCTCAGAAATATTGTTTTCTTCAGATCATTTCAATCCAAATGATTAAAGCAGAAATGAATAAAATGCAATTTAATCGGAAATGGGAATTATACATTTTTTACATCAACTCAGTTTTAAAATTTATAATTCAAGGGTTCAGAATGAATGTAAAAAATATGCAAGTAAAATTTCTAGTAGAGTGTTCTCACTAGGTCCACACTGTAAATCACTGGCATGGGAATGGTTTATTGTGACAATATACAGTATTGTGATAAATTGAGGCTAATCAGCCACTATTTTCAAATAGACATTTAAATAAGAAATTATATATTTCACTTTTTCCATAGAATTCTTAATGCAAGTTTGATCTGTAACATTCTGGCATTCTTTGCAGTCTTCCTAAAGCAATCTGAGGATTGTACAATGTTCTTAGCTTAGAATTAAAGTGGCTGAACAAGTAACTAGGTTTATCCGCTCATGATGAAAGACTAGACTTGAAGCAAAAGCTTAAATCTGCTGGCTATATCCTGCAGCCCTGCATTTTGCAAACTTATATTGCTTTACCCCATCTTCATTTTTCAACAGCTCTCATGTCATAGTTTTTATGAACAAGGATCATGTTCATTCTCTATACAACCCTCATCAATATATGTATTGATCAGAATATGGAACATTGAACAGTGCAGGAGAGGAAAAGATTCTTCAGACAACATTGTTGTGCCGAGCTAATTAAACACCTTACGAAACTAATCTCTTTTAATACAATGCCCACATTACTCCATCCCCTGTATATCTATGTGCCTACTAAAGAGCTTCTTAAATCATATTTGCCTCTACTACCTCTCCTGGCAGTGCATTTCATGCATCTGCCCTCTGTGCAAAACAACCTGTCCTATACACTTCCTTTGAATATAGCCCTTCTCTCTTTAAATGCATGCTCTGTATTATTAGACATGTAGACCCTGGGGAAAAAGATACTGGCTGTCTACTCTATGCCTCTCATAATCTTATAAATTTCTATCAGATCTCATTGCTCCATTGAAAACAACTAAAGTTTGTCTAATCTCTCCTTATATTGCAAAGCAGTCCAGGCAGCATCTGCTCTGCACCGCACCATCTCTAAAGCCGCAACGTTCTTCCCATAATAGGGTGACCAGAAATACATGCAGTACTCAGATGTGACCTAACTTGAGTTTTATAAAGTTGCAGCAAAATTTTCTGATTCTTGACCTCAGTGATTTAACAAATAAGGACAATACTACCCTATTAACCTTTGCAGCTACTTTCAGAGAACTATGGACTTGGACCCCAACATCCATCTGTACATCAACACTGTTAAAGGCCTTACCATTAACAGTGCGCCGTCCCTTTATGTTTGATCTCCCAAAACACCATGCATTTGGTTAGATTGATTGCCATTGGCCATTTCTTCCCCTATATCTGTAATTGATCTATTCCAACATACCCTTTGGCAATCTTTTACTCTAGCCGCCACCTCAAAAAATTCAAACAAGTTAATAAAACACAACTTGCCCCACAAAAAGCTATGCTGACTGCTCCTAATTAGGTCATGATTTTCCAAAGACTCATGGATCCTATCCCTTACAATCTTCTCCAACAACTTTCCTACCAGTGATGTGAAACTTGCTGGTCTGTAGTTTTCAGGATTTTCCCTTTTTCAATAATGGAAGAATATTAACTATTCACCAGTTCTCTGGGAGCTTTCCAGTTATTGTATTTCTAGGCCTCTTCCTATCAGAAATTTTCACTTTACCTATCTATACATCCACCACCCTTCGTGCAATTAGCTACTGATCTTTCTTCACTCCAATCAGAAACGAGAGAAAATCTGCAGATGCTTGAAATCCAAGCAACACTGCATTCAGTTTTGATGGAAGATCTTTGATCTGAAACATCAACTCTTATTCTCTTTCTATAGATGTGGCCAGACTTCTTAAACCCACAACTTCTGAGGAACAACTACCCTGCCTCGTCAGTGGAAATAAGTAAGCACCATTAATCTTGTGTGTAAAGGGCTGTTTTGTAAACAGCAGTTACTGGAAAATGAAAACTGCAATTGTAATGTTTCCTTAAAAAATGGAGAGGGGGGAGGAGGGGGGGGAGAGGGGGAGGGGGAGGGGGAGGGGGAGGGGGAGGGGGAGGGGGAGGGGGAGGGGGAGGGGGAGGGGGAGGGGGAGGGGGAGGGGGAGGGGGGAGAGATGCACGGGCTAATAGAGTATGAACATCATTTGGTGCTTGGTGGCAGACAAGTCAGAAAGTGAACGGATCAGATTCAAGCACATGACCTTGGCTGGCATTTCAATAGAGCACGGATAGAAGGCAGTTCTGTAACATCATGCCATCTTTTTGATTGCCGGGAGTAATAAAGGAGAAAAGAAGGAATATTGAAAGATCAGAAGAGTCAGGCGAGGTAACCACAACATGTCATGCTAAAAATTGGCTCAAATGTGTTCAAAACATGGCCTTGCCTGTTTCCCTCTTCTGATGTCATGTAGAATCTAAAGTAGCTTAATTCAAAATACCATTAGATATAGAAGCAGAATTAGGCTATTTGGCCATCAGGTCTACTTCACCATTCGATTATGGCTGATCCATTTCCCTCTCAGCCCTAGTCTCCTGCTTTCCCCCTGTATCCCTTCATGCCTTGACTAATCAAGAATCCATCAACCTCTGCCTTAAATATACCCAATGATTTGGCCTCCACAGCTGCCTATGGCAATGAATTCCACAGATTCACCACTCTCTGGCTAAAGAAATTCTTCCTCACCTCCATTCTAAATGGACATCCCTCTATACTGAGGCTGTGTCCTCTGGTCTTCCACTCCCCCACCATAGGAAACATTCTCCCCACATCTACTCTATCAAGGCCTTTCAACATTCAATAGGTTTCAATGAGATCCCCCCTCATTCTTCCAAATTCCAGCGAGAATACAGGCCCAAAGCCATCAAACCGCTTCACATATGATAAGCCAATCAATCCCAGAATCATTTTCATGAGCCTCCTTTGAACCCTCTCCAATGTCAGCACATACTTTCTTGGATAAGGGGCCTAAGACTGTTTACATTACTCCAAGTGAGGCCTCACCAGTGCCTTACAAGGCCTCAAATTCACATCTTGCCTTACATTCCAGCCCTCTTGAAATGAATGCTGACATCGCATTTGCTCTCGTCAGCACTGACTCAACCTGCAAATTAAACATGATGACTCCCAAGTCCCTTTGCACCTCAGCTTTTTAAATTCCCTCAACATTTAAAAAAAGTCTCCATTTTTATTTCTTCTACCAAAGTGCATGGCTATACATTTCCCAACACTGTATTTCATCTGCCACTTCTTTGCACATTCTCCTAATCTGTTCAAGTCCTCTTGTAGCCGCTCTGCTTCTTCAACACTACCTGCTCCTCCACCTGTCTTCATTATCATCTGCAAATTTGGCCACAAAGCCATCAATTCCATCATCCAAACCATTGACATATAATGTAAAAAGCAGTCCCAACACAGATCGCAATGGATCACCACTAGTTACCAGCAGCCAACAAGAAAAGACTCCCTTTATTTCTATTCTTTTCCTCCTGCCAATCAGCTAATGCACTATCTATGATAGGAACTATCCTGTAATACCATGAGCTCTTAACTTGATAAGCAGCTTTATGTGTGGCACCTTATCAAAGGCCTTTTAAAAATCCACACGCACAAAATCCACTGATTCTCCTCTGTCTGTTCTGCTTGTTATTTCTTCAAAGAATTCAATCAGATTTGTCGGGCAAGATTTTCCCTTAAGGAAACCATGCTGACTTTGGCCTGTTTTATCACGTGTTTCCAAGTGCCCCAACTGTTAAGGAAACCACATCTTTAACAATTGACTCCAACATCTTTCCAACCACTGAGGTGAGACTAAATGGCCTGTAATTTCCTTTCCTCTGCCTCTCTCCCTTCTTGAAGAGTGTTGTGACATTTGCAATTTTCCAGTCCTGTGGAACCATGCCAGAATTTACATATTACTATTTAACTATTTATGGTTTTATTATTATTTATTATTTATGGTGCAACTGTAACGAAAACCAATTTCCCCCGGGATCAATAAAGTATGACTATGACTATGACTATGAATCCATTGATTCTTGAAAGGTCAGAACTGATGCCTCCACAATCTCTTCAGTCACCTCCTTTAGAACCCTGTATACCATCTGGTCCAGGTGACATATCTATATTCAAATCTTTCAGTTTCCCAAGCACCTTCTCCCTAGTTGTGGCAACTTCACTCACATCTGCCCTCTAACACACTCGAACTTCTAGCATACTGCTAGTGTCTTCTATAGTGAAGACTGATACAAGATACTTATTCAGTTCCCTCACCATTTCCTTGTCTCCCATTACTACCTCACCAGCATCATTTTCCAGCGGTCTGATATCTACTCTCACTTCTTTTACACATTTTTTTATATTTGATGAAACATTTGGTATCCTATTTAATATTATTGGCTAGCTGACCTTTGTATTCCATCTTTATCTTTTTAGTGACTTTTTAGTTGCCTTCTGTTGGTATTTAAAAGCTTCCCAATCCTCTAACTTCCCACTAATTTTTGCTCTATTATATGCCCGCTCTTTGGAATTTATGTTGGCTTTGACTTCCTTTGTCAGCCACGAGTACATCAGCCTGCTTTTAGAATACTTCTTCTTTGTGATGTATCTAACCTGCGCCTTACGAATTGCTGTCAGAAACTTCAACCATTGCTGCTCTGCCATCATCCATGCTAGCGTCCCTTTCCAATTAACTTTGACTAGCTTCTCTCTCATGCCTCTGTAATTCCCGCTAACCACTGCAATACTGACACATCTGTCTTTAACCTCTTCCTTTCAAATTGCAGGGTGAATTCTATTATATTATGATCACCGCCTCCTAAGGCATCCTTTACCTTAAGCTCTTTAATCATTTTCTGTTCATTGCACAACACTCAATACAGAATTGCTGATCCCCTAGTGGAGTTTGCTATGAGCTGCTCTAAAAAGCCATATTTAGGCATTCTACAAATTCCTCATCTTGGGATCCACCACCAACCTTGATTTTCCCAATCTACCTGAATATTGAAATCCCCCATGACTATTGTAACATTGTCCATTTGACATGAATTTTCTGTCTATCCTTGTAATTTGTAGACCAGATCATTGCTGCTGTTCGGAGATCTGTATATCTGTCTATACTTTCCATCAGATTCTTTTTACCCTCGTATTTTCTTAGCTTTACCCATCTTCTAATCCTATGTCACCTCTTTCTATTGTTTTGATTTCAAATTTACCAACAGAGTCACATCACCCACCTGCCTGTCCTTTAGGTACAATGTGTATCCTTGGATGTTAAGCTCAGATGATTCAGTGATACTCACAATGTCTGTAGCTGTGCTGCAAGTTATTCCATATACTGCGTGCATTCAAATATAACACCTCCAGTTCTGTATTTATCACCCTCTTTGATTTTGTCCCCTTTTTACATTGCAATTCATCCAGTTGACTGCAATTTTGCCCTATTATCAGCCTCTCCTCACTAGCAGAATCACTACACACTGCCTCTGATTGTAAACCAACTACCCCATGCTCAGCTCCATCACTCCAGGTCTCATCACCATGCCAAATAAGTTGAAACCCTCCAAGCAGTACCAGCAAACCTGCCTGCAAGGATATTGATTCCTCTTGGGCTTGTGTGTAACTCATCCCTTTTGTACAGGTCATAGCTTCCCCAGAAGAGATCCCAATGACCAGAAATCTGAACCCCTATGCCCTGCACCAGTTCCTCAGCCACACATTCACCATCATCCTATCCTTACCCTCACTGGTGCGTGGCAGAGGTTACTACCCTGGAGATCCAGCTGTTCAGCTTTTACCTAGTTCCTCAAAATCTCTCTTCAGAACCTCCTCACCTTTCCTAGCTATGCCATTGGTGCCAGTATGTACCAAGACTTCTGGCTGCTCCCCATCCCTCTTTAGAATGCTGTCAACCTGATCTGAGACATTGGTAACCCTGGGTCCTGGGAGGCAACGTATATCTCGCTATCTATATCGCACCCACAGAATCTTGTCTCTATTCCTATGGAACCTTCTGTGACTACTGCAGTCCTCTTCACCTCTCTTCTCTTCTGAGCCACAGCACCAGATCCAGTTGCTGCAGCTCCCTCCTGGTAGGTTGTCCCTCTCAACAGTATCCAAAATGGTATAGTTTTTATTGAGGGGATCTGGCACAGGGTACTCTGTACTGGCTCCCCATTTCCCTTTTTTCTCCTGACAGTCATCCAATTACCTGATTTCTGCAGCTTAGGGGTGTCTACCTCCCTATAGCTCCTGTCTATCACTTCCTCAATCTCCCATATGAGCTAAATATCGAGCTGCAGCTCCAGTTCCTTCTTAGCATGTTCTCTGAGGAGTTGCGGCTCAGTGCACCGACTGCAGATGTGTTAATTCGCAAGGTTGGAGGTCTCCCAGAATTCCCATCACTCACACACAAAACAAAACACTGCTCCTGGAACCATTCTCACTGCACTCACTGTGCCCTTACAGACAAGGAATTAAGAATAAAGAAGAAGAGAAAGAAACTCATCAGATACTTTCCTCACCCAAGCCTGATGAGTCAAAGCCACTCCAACACTGGCCCGCTCATACAATATCACGTGCAATGATTTGCCAGTAAGGTGGGATGGAGAAGAGGAGAGCTGTCGTCATTGGAGACTCGATAGTCAGGGGAGCAGACAGGAGATTTTGTGGACGTGAGAAGGACACCCGCATGGTTTGTTGCCTCCCGGGTGCCAGGGTCCGGGATGTCTCTGACCAGGTGCACGACATCCTGGTACGAGAGGGAAAGCAACCAGAAGTCGTGATACATGTTGGGACCAATGACATAGGCAGGAAGAGGGATGAGGTCCTGAAGCGTGAGTTTCGGGAATTAGGCAGAAGGCTGAAGAACAGGACCTCAAGGGTGACGTTCTCAGGATTGCTGCCAGTGCTACGTGACAGAGATGGTAAGAATTGGAGGAGATGGCAGTTGAATGCGTGGCTGAGGAGTTGGTGCAGGGAGCAGGGTTTTAGATTTTTAGATCATTGGGATCTCTTCTGGGGAAGGTGGGACCTGTACAGATTGGATGGGTTGCACCTGAACTCGAGGGGGAGCAATATCCTTGCAGGTAGGTTTGCTAGCATGGTTCGGGAGAGTTTAAACTAATTTGCAAGGGGGATGGGACCCAGAGCGACAGAGCAGTGAAAGAAGTGCATGGAGTAAAGCCAGATCTAACATACAGAGAGGCTTTGAGGGAAGAGAAACAGAATAAACGGTGTAAAGACAGGAAGGTAGAAGGGCTGAAATGTGTGTACCTCAATGCAAGAAGCATCAGGAACAAAGGTGATGAACTGAGAGCTTGGATACATACATGGATTTAGGATGTAGTGGCCATTACAGAGACTTGGCTGGCACTAGGGCAGGAATGGATTCTCAATATTCCTGGATTTCAGTGCTTTAAAAGGGATAGAGAGGGCGGAAAAAGGGGAGGAGAGGTGGCATTACTGGTCAGGGATACTATTACAGCTACAGAAAGGGTGGGTAATGTAGCAGGATCCTCTTTTGAGTCAATATGGGTGGAAGTCAGGAACAGGAAGGGAGCAGTTACTCTACTGGGGGTATTCTATAGGCCCCCTGGTAGCAGCAGAGATACAGAGGAGCAGATTGGGAGGCAGATTTTGGAAAGGTGCAAAAATAACAGGGTTGTTATCATGGGTGACTTTAACTTCTCTAATATTGATTGGCACCTGATTAGTTCCAAGGGTTTAGATGGGGCAGAATTCATTAAGTGTGTCCAGGATGGATTCTTGTCACATATGTGGACAGGCCGACCAGGGGGAATGCCATACTAGATCTAGTACTAGGTAATGAACCGGGTCAGGTCACAGATCTCTCAGTGGGTGAGCATCTGGGGGACAGTGACCACCGCTCCCTGGCCTTTATAATTATCATGGAAAAGGATAGAATCAAAGAGGACAGGAAAATTTTTAATTGGGGAAAGGCAAATTATGAGGCTATAAGGCTAGAACTTGCGGATGTGAATTGGGATGATGTTTTTGCAGGGAAATGTACTATGGACATGTGGTCGATGTTTAGAGATCTCTTGCGGGATGTAAGGGATACATTTGTCCTGGTGAGGAAGATAAAGAATGGTAGGGTGAAGGAACCATGGGTGATAAGTGAGGTGGAAAATCTAGTCAGGAGGAAGAAGGCAGCATACATGAGGTTTAGGAAGCAAGGATCAGATGGGTCTATTGAGGAATATAGGGAGGCAAGAAAGGAGCTTAAGAAGGGGCTGAGAAGAGCAAGAAGGGGGCATGAGAAGGCCTTGGCGAGTAGGGTAAAGGAAAACCCCAAGGCATTCTTCAATTATGTGAAGAAAAAAAGGATGACAGGAGTGAAGGTAGGACCGATTAGAGATAAAGGTGAGAAGATGTGCCTGGAGGCTGTGGAAGTGAGCGAAGTCCTCAATGAATACTTCTCTTCGGTATTCACCAATGAGAGGGAACTTGATGATGGTGAGGACAATATGAGTGAGGTTGATGTTCTGGAGCATGCTGATATTAAGGGAGAGGAGGTGTTGGAGTTGTTAAAATACATTAGGACAGACAAGTCCCCGGGACCTGATGGAATATTCCCCAGGCTGCTCCATGAGGCGAGAGAAGAGATTGCTGAGCCTCTGGCTAGGATCTTTATGTCCTCGTTGTCCACGGGAATGGTACCGGAGGATTGGAGGGAGGCAAATGTTGTTCCCTTGTTCAAAAAGGTAGTAGGGATAGTCCGGGTAATTATAGACCAGTGAGCCTTACGTCTGTGGTGGGAAAGCTGTTGGAAAAGATTCTTAGAGATAGGATCTATAGGCATTTAGAGAATCATGGTCTGATCAGGGACAGTCAGCATAGCTTTGTGAAGGGCTGATCGTGTCTAACAAGCCTGATAGAGTTCTTTGAGGATGTGACCAGGCATATAGATGAGGGTAGTGCAGTGGATGTGATCTATATGGATTGTAGTAAGGCATTTAACAAGGTTCCACACGGTAGGCTTATTCAGAAAGTTAGAAGGCATGGGATCCAGGGGAGTTTGGCCAGGTGGATTCAGAATTGGCTTGCCTGCAGAAGGCAGAGGGTGGTGGTGGAGGGAGTACATTCAGATTGGAAGATTGTGACTAGTGGTGTCCCACAAGGATCTGTTCTGGGGCCTCTACTTTGCGTGAATTTTATTAACGACCTGGATGTGGGGGTAGAAGGGTGGCTTGGCAAGTTTGCAGACGATACAAAGGTTGGTGGTGTTGTAGATAATGTAGAGGATTGCCAAAGATTGCAGAGAGACATTGATAGAATGCAGAAGTGGGCTGAGAAGTGGCAGATGGAGTTCAACCCGGAGAAGTATGAGGTGGTACACTTTGGAAGGACAAACTCCAAGGCAGAGTACAAAGTAAATGGCAGGATACTTAGTAGTGTGGAGGAGCAGAGGGATCTGGGGGTACATGTCCACAGATCCATGAAAGTTGCCTCACAGGTGGATAGGGTAGTTAAGAAAGCTTATGGGGTGTTAGCTTTCATAAGTCGAGGGATAGAGTTTAAGAGTCGCGATGTAATGATGCAGCTCTATAAAACTCTGGTTAGGCCACACTTGGAATATTGTGTCCAGTTCTGGTCACCCCACTATAGAAAGGATGTGGAAGCATTGGAAAGGGTACAGAGGAGATTTACCAGGATTCTGTCTGGTTTAGAGAGTATGGATTATGATCAGAGATCAAGGGAGCTAGGGCTTTACTCTTTGGAGAGAAGGAGGATGAGAGGAGACATGATAGAGGTGTACAAGATAATAAGAGGAATAGATAGAGTGGATAGCCAGCGCCTCTTCCCCAGGTCACCACTGCTCAATACAAGAGGACATGGCTTTAAGGTAAGGGGTGGGAAGTTCAAGGGGGATATTAGAGGAAGGTTTTTTACTCAGAGAGTGGTTGGTGCGTGGAATGCACTGCCTGAGTCAGTGGTGGAGGCAGATACACTAGTGAAGTTTAAGGGACTACTAGACAGGTATATGGAGGAATCTAAGGTGTGGGCTTATATGGGAGGCAGGTTTTGAGGTTCGGCACAACATTGTGGGGCGAAGGGCCCGTACTGTGCTGTACTATTCTATGTTCTATGTTCTATGATTGGACAGAGCACTCAGCATGCGCGGGATTGCCAGAATGTTCCAGCATGTGGCTTGGTTAAGACGTGTGTGTTTATTACAGTAAATAAAAGTTCTCCAATTCTTCCAGAGTATGGTTCTTTACTGTTAACCCACGGTACGTTTAAACAGAAGTAACATAACATGGTGTCAGAAGTTGTTCTGGAAGAATAATACGGGAGAATTGAGAATCGAAGACAATCGAGAAAAAAAAAAGAAAAAAGTTCGAACTGTAAACAGTAAAATGGAAGGTTTTACCCCCACCAAAAGTTCAGCTGACTGGCAATGTAGCTGAGAATTGGAGGATATTCAAGCAACAGTTTGAACTGTACTTAACGGCTATTGAATATGAAGAAAGATGGGAAAAAGCCAAAGCTGCACTTTTGTTCCATGTAATCAGGAATGACGTAGTAGAGGTATATAATAATTTTGTCTTTGAAGATGGAGATAATTTCAATTTAAGGCAATAATGGACAGATTTGAAGTATTTTGTATACCTAAGCATAATTTAACGTATGAGCAATTTAAATTCTTCACATATGTGCAGAGAGCTACTGAAACAATTGATCAGTATGTGACTGAGTTAAGAAAGCGTGGTAGAACATGCGAGTTTGGATTACTCACAGACTCTCTTATTAAAGGTAGAATAGTTTGTGGCATTTGAGATAATGCACTGAGAGAAAGGCTGTTGAGAGAGCAAGATTTAAATTTTGAAAAAGCTTTCGCGCTCTGCAAAGCTTCTGAGACCATAATATCGCAGGCTGAAGAGCTTTTCGTCGAAAACTGCAATGTAAAAGCTGTAAAAAAAAAGCACAAATATATCAAGAAATATAATAATACATCTACAAAACTGACCGGGAGCAAGACAGCATTTGAAAGAAAAGAAGTCATGTGATCACGGTGCGCGGGAACATTGCCCAAATCAATGTTTCGCATATGGCAAAATTTGCTACAACTGTGGTAAGATGAATCATTTTTTGCGCTGTTGTAGAAGTAGAAAGAAGGAAAATAAAATGAAACAAGGAAATGCAGTGATTGAAGATGACCGTGAGGAATTTTATATAGATGCCCTTTATGCAAATGCTGACATGGAGAATATAAAAGCAGTAGCTGCAGTTTCTGAGACGACCAAACTGGAGGCAATTGATGTGAAAAAGCGAATGGAGGAGGAGGCTGCTTCAATGCAAGCCATAATGAAAGAGACACTGAAAGAATATGAGATTCAGTCTAATCACCAGCTAGAACAAGAACGCTCACAGTGGGCACAGTATAAGGAAGAAGTGAAAGCACAAGTAACGGAATTGATAAGTTTTATTGAAATGATGAAGTCTCAGCATAAAAAAGAGATTACACAGTTAATGAATGAATTAGATGAAGAAAAGAAGATTCGTATTTCATTACACATGGAAGTGGAAGGAATTAAGAAAGCTACAGTACTTGAAGTACAACCCAGGTCATACATTGACCAAACAGAGGAAGGGGCAGTGTTAAAAAGAAATTGCAAAGAAAAGAAGAAGAAGCCAACTTCAGATTTGTTTTGTGGTTAAATAATGTATTTGCTTTGATTAACGTTGTTAATTGTTTTTCTTTTTAAGGAAAGGAAGATGTGGTGATATCACGTGTAATGATGTGCCAGTACATGATTGGACAGAGCACTGAGCATGTGTGGGATTGCCAGAATGTTCCAGCACCTGGCTGGGTTAAGACGTGTGTGTTTATTACTGTAAATAAAAATTCTCTAATTCTTCCAGAATATGATTCTTTACTGTTAACCCACGGTATGTTTAAACAGAAGTAACATAACAAATGCTGCTCTGCTTGGTGCGGCCTCATTTTTATTCTCCCTTTCTAAAGAATCTCGCTCACTCATTGGGCGCAGTCCAACTCTGAAAACTGCAACGCAGCAGTTTTCAATTCAATTCAGCTCATCAATTCATTCTATTTTCCTGGTACTACTTTTTTACATTACTTTGTTAACTGCATTTAATTCAAACTATTGGGAATATTTTCTCAGTAGCATAGCACAAAAACTCCAGAAAAAATTCAAATTGTTTTACGGAAGTACTATGGATTTGTCACCGTTTCAAGTTCAAATTCAATTTAAAGCATATAAATTGGACTTTCATGGCTCACGATTCCCTCACCTGTTTTACAACCTTCTACACTTTGCTATTAAGTCTTCATCTACAATTCCTCAGTTATATTTAACCCATTACTAAATTGATAGGCCTTCTAATCAACTTTCTTTATCTTGCAAACTTTACTTTCTGCTCTACCTATAATTTTAGGCACTATGGTGTTGCATGCTTGCACATCCCTTGTAAATGAACCCATTGTCCCTACATCTATATTGAAAAACGGCAGCATTTTTTTTGTACACAGAACAACACCATGAATTCTGCACTGCACCCTAATCATTTGCAGGGCAAAATAAAAAGTAAAACAGCATTTTTAAATGCAGATTGGAAGCAGTTTGTCAATGAAGGTGAGGATTCTCTACATTATGCTTTCCACTTGTCAGAGGTCACACTATATGAAACAGGCTTGAGAACAACTGCAAGTACAACAGGGACTCAAAAAAAAATTACAGTTTTTCCAGCAATTTTAATTGATTTCAAACCTCAAGGAGTCAGTTATTCTAGAACAGTTGCTCGCTTTTCCAATTGGGGAAAACATGAACTTTTTTTTTGGCTTATTGTCAATCTCCTGACCTGTGTTTCTACCAACCCCCTGTCAAAAGATTACCAAGTTTTATTGATGAGGAAGACATCTTCCATGTCAAGGTAATAGGAGTCTGCAACATAATTGGATAGATACCAGAGTCCATTCCTTGACCTCTGTTTTTTTCCAAATGTCACACAGTCTATTAATTAATTTAATTCCACATCTGAAGAAGTTTTTATGTTAAGTTTGAAATCCTCAGAAGTTCCAAACTCAAACTATCACAATTATATTTTAATTTACATTACCGCCTCACTATTTGTATTACTTATAAGTGATGAAGAACGTGGGTTCAGAACACTTCAGTGAAACTTCTGAATTGCCATTTTAGTGCTATACTTAGGGGAAGCTGCACTTTTAGTACTCATTGCCTTTCAAGTCAGAGACTAACATGAACTGTTCCGCTATTTTAATGTAGTGTATCTCTAATTAATTTTACTTCATATTTCGGCATCCATTTGCCACCTGACAGCTGATGCTGATGTTCGGTATTTGACCCAGTATCTCCGCTATTTCTATTTGTAACTCCATGGCTTAAATGCCGCTCTTGACATTCTGTAAAGATTTTTGTTCTTCTTTTACAATATAGGTTACCCTATATTTGGCAAAACTTGCATATCTTTCCTTCATCAGAATTGATTCCTCAAAAGTGCATGACCTTGGCAGGTCACAGTTCATCTGCTACTGAAATCCCCATTTACCATCTATGCTACCTGTAGTCTCAATTGCGTAATTTCCCTCACACTGCAGCCTTGAGATTATGCAAGTTTCTGTCACTACATCCTGGCACCACAATAGAAATACTGGGACTGCTTCTGTTCTTCAATAGTGAATTACTGATTCCCATAAAAAAAGGCAGAACTGAGTTTGATTTTTTTTCCCATCTAGGGATTCCTTTCTCTTATCTTTTCACCTGCAACCCTGATCCCCAACACTTTATCATGTTGAACTATACTTTGCAATTTTTGCCTCCTCTCCCTTGCACAATAATTATTCGGATGTTATTGTGCTTTTGAGGCCAGATATGAGTGCTGAATTTGTCCTTAATTCTTTCAACCTTCATTTCCATTAGTGCTTAGTGTTAACTACTTCCATCCTGCTGATAGTTCCAAACAATCTGCACATGCCCTTGCTCTCATGTAGAAGAAGTGCATATTTTTATTAAAGCACAGCTCAGTTTTCGTAGGTTGCAGAACATAGACAAAAGTCAAATTGGAAGAATGGGAAAAAAAGTGGCAGATGGAATACAGTGTTGGGAAATGTATGATAATGTATTTTGCTAAAACGAACAATGGTGCGGACTATTATCTAAATAGGGAGAAGGTTCAAACATCAGAGGTGCAGAGGGACTTAGGACTCATCGTGCAAGGCTCCCAGAAGGTTAATTTACAGGTTGAGACTATGGTAAAGAAGGCAAATGCAATGTCGGAATTTATTTCAAGGGGAATAGAATATAAAAACAAGGAGATAATGCTGAGCATTTATAAGAAACTAGTCAGGCCATAATTGGAGTATTGTCAACAGTTTTGGGCCCCATATCTCAGAAAGGATATATTGTCATTGGAAAGAGTCCAGAGGAGGCGAGGATGATTTTGGGAATGAGAGGGTTAACATATGAGGAGAGTTTTGCAGCTTTGGGCCTGTACTCACTGGAATTTAGAAGAATGGGGAGGGATTGCATTAAAACTTACCGAATGTTGAAAGGACTAGATAGGGCGGCTGTGGAGATGATATTTCCTATGGTGGGGGTATCCAGAACTAGAGGGCACAGCCTCAAAATTGAGGGGCAACTTTTTAGAACAGAGGTAAGGAGGAATTTTTTTTAGCCAGAGTGTGGTGAATCTGTGGAATGCTCTGCCACAGACTGCGGTAGAGGGCAAGTCCGTGGGTATATTTAAGGCGGAAGTTGATCATTTCCTGATCGATATGGCAAGAAGGCAGGCGGATGGGGTTGATTGTGATCCGGGATCAGCCATGATTGAATGGCAGAGCAGACTTGATGGGCTGAATGGCCTAATTCTGCTCCTACGTCTTATGGTCCTATATCACACATTCGGCATCTGCAGGGAAGAAATGTGTTCTGCAATTCATAAAATGAACACTTTTCATTAATCACTCACATGATTGCCTCTTTGGGATAATTGCCAGCGCATGCAGTAAATGCAAGTTTGTTGGAAATGTTAACAAAGGCTGTGTTCTTAGAAGGAACTAATACTGTTATCAAATGCTTTTTTCTCTAAGTATTTTAAACAAGTCTTTATATAGAATGTAGACCATTCTAGAGAAATGTAGGTCAGAGGTGCAGCCAGTCCCAATAGCACATGCTTGTTCCATGCTGCGCATCACTCAGAATTCTCACTTCTAAGCTGTGTTGTGGCAGAAAGTCAATCACTAATTCTTCCTGATTTGGCACAGCCTTGCTAAATGCAGGCAATTAGGCTATCACCACTAATCCTCAGTAGTAGATGGAATAGGGCATCCAGTTGTAAGCTGCAGAGTAAGTGGAGCTCAACACAAAATCTAAGTTTTTATTAAATGAATTGAGTGAGGGATCTGAACATCAGAAGCACCAAGCCCCTGACTAGAGAATCTTCTTATGAATGTGGAAACAGAAGGATTCTTATGGTTCGTCTGGAAGGCGGTCACCGGTGTTGGTTACCGTGCAAGTTTGGTAAGGATTTCCTCAACCAAGGCTAAGGTGCACCAGCTTTGGCTCTTCACTCACAGAATGCTGGTGTAGCCATGACAGTACAATACCCTTTCAAACTAATCATTTATATGTGTGACTGAAATAAGGTCACAATGATTTTCTAGAGAAATTATAATCTTGGCTTGGATACATCATATCTACAAGTTAATGTGCTTTCAACTGAAGTTAACACTGATCATTAATTTAGCATTTATATTGAACACCACACAGAATTAAATACATCTGAATATTTCACAGAGTAGTGATTGGAAAAAGTATAGCTGGGAGAAAAGCAATGGAATAGTCAATAAGGGGAAAATATAGGAGGAAGGGGATTTGAAGAATGAGGGAATTACAGAGATAAGATGGAAGTTAGGCCATGTGGGCTGGGTAAAGACTCGATTAACTTTATTTGTCATATCTACATCAAAATGTAAAGTGAAATGCATCATTTTGCATCAATGACCAATACACCACGGTGGTTGGTCTGATCAGAGGGGATGACGAGACGGCCTACAGGGATGAGGTCCAGCACCTGGCTGCGTGGTGTGCCGACAACAATCTGGCCCTTGACACCCAGAAGACCAAGGAGATCATTGTCGACTTCAGGCACGTCAGGAGTCACACTCACGTCCCCATCTACATCAACGGAACTGTAGTGGAGCATGTATCAAGCTTCAAATTCCTTGGTGTCCACATTTCCGAGGATCTCACTTGGTCCCTGAACTCCTCCATCCTGATCAAAAAGGTGCAACAGCGCCTTTATTTCCTGCGGAGCATCAAGAAAGCTCACCTCTGTCCCAGGATACAGATGGACTTTTACCGCTGTACTATTGAGAGCATACTCACCAACTGCATCTCAGTGTGGTATGGCAATTGTCCCATATCAGACCGCAAAGCACTTCAGCCTGTGGTGAAAACTGCCCTGTGGATTATTGGCATCCAATTGCCCACCATTGAGAACATCTACCATAAACGCTGCCTGGGCAGGGTGAAAAGCATTAGCAGGGATGCATCTCACCCTAACCATGGACTTTTTACTCTGCTCCCATCCGGTAGGTGCTACAGGAGCCTCCGCTCCCTCACCAGCAGGCACAGGAAGAGCTTCTTCCCTGAGGCTGTGACCCTGCTGAACCTCTCATCGCACCTCTAAGCAGTATTGCACCCATATTGGACTGTCTCTTTTATATTTGTGTGCTGTAGCACTTTTGTTATTTGCAGTTATTTTGAAAATAACACTATTCTTTGCATTTCTGGTCAGATGCTAACTGCATTTCATTGGCTTTGCATCTGTACCTGGCACAATGACAATAAGGTTGAATCTAATCTACAGTCTAAAGACTGTGATGCAGACAGCCTGTAAGTGTTGCTACACTTTTGGCACCAAAATAGCACGCCCACAACTCACAAACACTAAGCATAACTGTACACCCTTGGAATGTGGAAAGAAAAGCGATCGCCCAGAGGAAGCCCACATGTTTACGAGGAGAACATACAAGTTCCTCCCAGACAGCAGCAGGAATCAAACCCCGAGCTAAGGCCGTGGATGGATGGATAGAAAAACAAAGTATTCTTGAAAGATGCTGCATCTCACGAAAGGAAAACAAATGGGACTTTAGCAAGCAACCAGGTTCCAATAGACCATAATGTCCTTCAAACTAACATAAACTAGCCAGGTGGCCATATGATCTTGCATCAGGACAAAAACTCCTGCTGCAAGGTTTCGACCTGAAACGTCAACAATTCCTCTCCCCACCCTCACTCCCTCCCACATCCCCACAGATACTACTCAATCTGCAGATTTCCTACAGCAGTCTGTTTGTGGCTCCACATTCCGGCATCTGCAGTCTCTTACATCTGTTATACACAGTAATCTTGCCAGAAGGCAATGTGCATTTTTAAATATAGAACTGAGTAAAGGATGAACCCGTGGGCTTCAATACAGAATCTTTTGGAGCTGAAATGGAACTCAGTGGAGGTTATGTACATTTTACATGTAGAACCAGGAAAATAAAAACTGTTAAATAATTTTGTGCATTGAAGGGAATGAAGTCAAATCAAGTCAAGTCACTTCATTATTGTCATTTCAACCATAACTGCTGGTACAGAACATAGTAAAAATGAGACAACGTTTTCCAGGACCATGGTGCTACATGAAACAATACAAAAACTACACTGAACTACATAAGAAAAAACACAAAAACTACACTAGACTACAGACCTATCCAGGACTGCATAAAGTAGACAAAACAGTGCAGGCACTACAATAAATAATAATAAACCAGACACCAGGCACAGTAGAGGGCAGTAGGTTGGTGTCAAGCCAGGCTCTGGGTATTGAGGAGTCTGATGGCTTGGGCGAAGAGACTGTTAAATCTATACTGGACATCATTTTTTGATTTTGACAAGAGCATCAGAAACAAAAACAGGAGTAAGCCTGCCAGTCCCCTCCTGCTCTGCTGTGCAATAAGTCATGGCTGATCTTTTATCTCAACACCACTTCCCTGTGCTAACCCCATATTCCATGATACTCCTGACATCCAACAAGTTATTAGTATGTCTCCTAAATACATTTAGTGACCGAGATCGTAAAACACTCTTGGATAAAGAGATCCAATGATTCACCCCGTCTCGATGGGGAATTTTCATCCCGGTCCTGTTAAGATTGGCTGGCCCCTTACTTTGAGACTCTAATTCCAGCCTGGATGAACAATATTGATGAGTTAATAAAATCGGTAGAGCAATGACAGATTAAATATAATCTTGAAAAATGGGTTGAAACATTTTGGGACAGCTAAAAAAGTTAGAAGTTACACAGCGCTGGTATTCTAGAAAGCCTCTCTCCATTCTGCTCTCTAAAATGGTTCCTTCCATCAACTCCTCATCTAGTTCCTCCAATCATCACCCAGCTTCTGTCGTGCACTCCCCCAGTCCATCTGCCCATCATGTACTCCTCTCCAACTAGTTCCACCTATCACATACCAGCCTCTACCCAAAACCCTTATTACACTGGCAAGACCAAACACAGTCTGCGTGATCACTTTGCAGGGCATCTGAGTTCCATTTGCAATAATCAGCTTGAGCTCCTGGGTTGCAAGCCATTTCAGCTCCCTCATCAAGCCATTTGTCTTCAGTCTCCACCGCTGCTACAGTGAGGCCAAACACAAACTGGAGAAAGAGCACCTTATAATTTGCCTGGGCATCTACAACACAACAGCATGAATATTATATTCTCCAATTTCATGTAACCCACACCCCTGGATATTAGAAGGATGACACTCATCCCCCTTCTGTTCCTTTCTTTCTCCTCCTTATCCACTCATGTCCTCTCACTGTCCACACAACACTCACCAGACTCCTGTTGCCTAGTTAACCCCCTCCATCTGCCCACCACCCATATAAACCAAAAGATCTCCTATCCCCTCTCCCCTACTGTTCCCATTTGCCTGCCCAACCTCTATTATCTGGTTCCAATCCTCAAAGTCCTTTCTTATCAAACACCATAATCTGCAGTTCTTTGCTGCCTTCACCAATTACCTCCCTTCCACTGTCTCCATCTTCACCCACCTGCCCAATAATTCCCCCTCACTTGGATCCACCTCTCTCCTGCCTCACCCCTCCCCCACCTCTTTATACTGCCTACCACTTCTTTATACTACCACGTAAGGTGTCAACCTGAAAAATCAACCACTACCGCCTGACCTGTTGAGTTCCTGAAGCAACTTGTTCTTTGTACGATCACAGTTCCCCCTGCCCCACCTGCTTCCTGCTATCCATCACTTTCTTCCCATCTAGTTCAGGCCGTCAGCCTTCACTCCAGCCCCATCTTGACCTTCTCATATTGCTACTTACCGTACCAGGTGTGTGCCTCCTTTAAGAAGGTAAGGTACACCTAACTGTTTCGGGAGACCTATTGCAGAAGGAGCTTTCTCGTGTGATAGTCGGCACACAGTCCAGAATACTCCCTCTCTGGAAACTCCTGTCAGTTTAAAATCGCGACATCTTTCAGAATCTTACTGAGTGAACGAGATTAAGATGTCGAGACATTTGCTTCCCCTTAGGATTCGAAGTAAAATTCTTTGAACAGTTGGCCCAATGCTTGGAGGTCCAGCTGTTTAAGGACTGGGAAACTTTGCGCCCTAATCTGACTACGTCGGCTTCCACTGAGAAAGTCCACAAAATGTAAAGTAACGGGAGGGGCATGAATAACAGCTCTGACTGTGAGCTGAGGACTCGCTCATATTATCATTGGTAACGTTTATCAATACGATGCTGCCGCGTACACAAATATAGGTCACCAATCTCCCAATTTAAGGTAGTTGATGCTGCTGGTTCAGGTTGTACCTAGAGGTGTCGCAGGATATTTGCAAACGCTACCCCCGTAAATCTTCAACAAGCTCTAATAGACATACGAATTCAGAAATCCTGTGACAATGATCGTTCCAGTTCCCCGAGATAACGCCCTTTACTCTTCTAGTTCCCCAAAACGCACGGTTACTTTGCCAAAAGCGCGCAATCAATACATATGTCTTCTTGTTTAATTTAATACAATAACATTTATATGTGACACTGTAGAGTTAATTAAGCCATCGGAAAAAGGAGAACATCGTTTTGGTTATGAAGACAGAAGTAACCCGACGTCTATAACCGATGGGTTTTAGCAGAGGGGTTAACCTTCACATAGTTCAGCCTGTGTCACAGGAACGCAAGGAACCCCGTTTCGGCAGAGATACTCTCGAAAACAACCGCATTCAGTTCCCGTGAAAGTGCGATTTAAACCCATACACCTACCTTTCTCCGTACTCTCTCTTTCCCGATATTGACAGTAGATAATTCAGAAATAAAATCGCTACACACAAGCGGGTTCAAAGATTCCTTCCCCGGGTCAAACAGCAGGGTAAAATCCCATAGTTACCACAGGTATTAGGGTTGGAGACTTCAAATAGTTGCCTGGGCACTTCTTACATTGTGTGACCTATTTCCTGGTGTCTGCCGAGTTTGGGAAGTTGCCACCCCCTCGGGCGGTCTCATTGGTGTTCGGGGAGAGTTGTGAGTGGGCGGTCCCCAGTACATTGCCGAAGTGTGAGCGGGGTTAGTCCCTTCTTCCAATCCCGGCGCATTAAATTATGAGCAGAAACCGAAACGCCACTTAGCCCAGGGACGCACGTCTTGGTTCACTTTGACTTAATTCTTTCAGTCGCTTTCGTTGTGGAGGGATATTTCGCGTTGGTCTGTTCATTTACTGTCCATTGTTAAATGGGTCACCGAAAGCGTTCCTCTGAGAAACCGGACTGAGATGCAAAAATTCTGACTTGAACTTTTTTTTGGATTAAGTAACTAGTTTGTTAAGTCAGCTTGATCCGGTTCTAAACATAAAATTACACAGACTTTTAACGTATATTATCCCTCTGTTTTACAGATATGAGCCATTTGTCCTTAAAATGGGTAAGAGCTTCAAAGATAGGCGTTTTTAATACTGTGTTTGTCTTAGGTCTTGTGTTCTGTGGTGTCAGCTGGTCTCTTGAGCTCTCTGAGCATCATGGGGGGGGGGGGGAAGCAAAAAGCAGCAGAGGATTGAAGTCAGAAGTAAAACCAGAAAATGCACAATTGGTCAGGGAGCATCTGAAAGAAACTTTTTCTCAGAACTTTCTGATGTATGGTCATTGACCTAAAACATTAAAACTGATTTTCTCTCCATACTGCCTGATGTGTTGAATATTTCCAGTACTTTCTGTTTTTATTGTAAACACTGCAGTTGATTCATTTAGTTTTACATTCCTATGTGTTATTTTATATCAACATTACCTGTACATCAGTCTTATCAAATTAGAACAAAAAAAATTGGTGAGACTGGACTTGAACTTGTTAATTTGCTTTATTTTAGTGAGTATAAATGATGTTTGCACAAAAGTAATGAACACTTGGTCTTGAATGTTTTAACTCAATTAACATATTTATTCTTAATGGAGCATTTACTGCAACTCAGTTTAATGTTTTAACAAAAAAAACCCCGTTTCCCTTACACGAGGACACAACTTCAAACATCACTCATTAATATTGCAATTACTTTTCTCACAACACGCTGGAAGAACTTTCAGCCTTCTCCTTCCCACCCTCCCCCCACCTTCTTTATAGGGCTTCTGCCCCTTCCCTCTTTAGTCCTGACGAAGGGTTCCAGCCCGAAATGTTGACTGATCGTTTCCACGGATGCTGCCCGACCTGCTGATATCTGGCATGTTCTGAGTGTTGCTTTGACCCCAGCATTTGCAGACTATTTGGTGTTTGCAATTACTTTTCTGCCTGCACCTTAATCTAAATCACCTGGTTGTAGCAAATGCATTTAAACTGACTCTTCTCTTAACAGTGTCTGATTTTATGCTCCATTTTGGTCAATGGGGGATAAAGTTACTACCACTACTACGTCGACTCAGGCCTAGGGGGCCAGTGTCGGGCACGATGACGGACTCTCCACTTCTCCCACTAAATAAGTGTAAATTTCAATCTGAACTGAACACAAGGAAGCAAATAAAAAGGAAAATAAAACAACATGCTAAAACAAAAACAAAAAGTTCTGGAAATATTTAGCAGATCAGGAGAGATGTTCAGATTTGTGGAGAGAGAAATAAAATTAGTTTCTGACTGATGACTGGGCATATTAGAAAATAAGTACGTTTTAAGAGCTGTTATAACATCTGTCGTCTAGTGGAGACCTGTTGAATAAATGACATAATGTTGGTGCCGGGACAAAGGATACTGAAGTCATTATAACTGCAGTTGATCTGTTTGGAACCAAGAAGACAAATGGAAATAATGTGCAATCTTTCCACATATACTTGCTGATTTGTTAGTCTGTCCAGGATTACTTTATAATTCTGATTACAAGCACCTACAATTTTTGTTTTGATGACAGGTATTCACTGCCACTCTCCCCCGCACAATGCCTTCCTTAAAGAAGTTGTGCCCTTTTCACCATTAGGATTTCTGCTGGTCTCTTTTACCTGTAATGGTATCTATTTTCTTCTGGTTTTCGATTAGCTGATGATCAAACCATGCTTTAAGTAAATCTCTCTATGTTATTCCAGGCTGATTCTCACTGAAGTGCCATTCTTCACACTTTGGGTCTATCTTTGATTAAAGTTATGTTTAAGGTACTCTCCAGTTCTTAAATCATTCTTCAGGTCATGCCATGTCTCAACTGTAAGAACTTAAACTATTAAAGTTAACCAATTGTTCTGTCTCTACAATTTCTACCTAGGCTTCTTGGATAATTTCAGTATTCTGTTTTATTTCAGATTTCCAGAAACTGCTCTATCTTACAGTTCTGGCATGTTCCATTTTCTCCTTCTCCTGTTCATCTCTACATATTCATCTCTCTCCAATCAGAACTCCAAAGAGACCAGCTACAACTACCCTCTCTGAAATGGCACCAGTGGCATCTATGTCTTTTGTTTCTTGTTGGTCAATACCCAATTATCGACATCCCTTCTCCCTTTTTCTGCATCTTAAAACATGCTTATTTTCTAATTCTTCCTAGTTCTGATGAAATGATTTCAGCTGAATCAATCTGTTCCTGACTCCACTGATACCATCTGATCCATCCATTTATATCTATATTGTGTTTCAGAACATCCACTACAGGACCTTTTTATTTGCATTAAAAAACAATGCTTTAAAACACAGTACAGTACTGTAAGTAATTCTTCCAGAAACAGTTGAAAAATAGTTAATATTTCTTAAAATATAACTCCATCCTTGTCTTATTTTTCTTTTAATTCATTTTACAACAGTTCAGGTCAAAGACAACCATGGGAAAATATAGCTTGGACTTAATGGTATTTATCTTTTTGATTTCTCCAACTTCATAAGGCCATAAAATTGAGGTACAGAATTAGGAGATTCCGCCCACTAAGTCTGCTCCACCATTCTATAATGGCTGGTTTATTATCTCTCTCAACCCTACTAGCCGTCCTTTCCCCACAACCGATGATGCCTTTGGAAGAACTTATTACTCTCCACGTTAAATATACTCAATGACTTGGCCTCCATAGCCGTCTGTGGCAATGAATTCCACAGATTCGCTACCACCTGACTCAAAAGATTTCTCCTCATCTCTGTTCTAAGGAGATGTTCCTCTATTCTGAGTCAGTGCCCTCTAGCCCTAGACTCTTCAAGGACTGGAAACATTCTCTTTAAGTCCATTCTATTCAGGCCTTTCAGTATGCAATTTGTTGAAATTGGATGTGTTAATGCTGAGAACAGTTGATTAAAATATTGATTACGTGTCATTTCATATGATAGAGTTGTGCTTTGCATTTATAAATTCTTCTCTAAATTACGTAGATATAAATACATATACTAAATAATACATCATATAGACGTTTATTTATTTATTGAGCTGCAGCATGGGATAGGCCTTCCGGCCTTCAGGTCACCCAGAAATCCTGATTTAACCCTTGCCTAATCATGGGACAATTTACAAATTAATCAACCAACTGGTTTGACTTTGGACTGTGGGAGGAAACTGGAGCACCTGGAGGAAACCCACGCGGTCACAGGGAGAACACACAAACTCCTTACCGGCAACAGTGGGATTTGTATATATAAAACCAGTGAGAGGCATATCTAGGATTAATTCCCATGCATCTTTTCTTGGGTCCCCAAACAACAACAGTAGGGGCATTATGGCAGCGGAGTGATTAGCGTGACACTGTTACATCTTGGAGTGCTGGAGTTCAGAGTTCAATTCCGATGCCGCCTATAAGAAATTTGTATGTCCTTCCCAAGAGCATGTGGGTTTCCTCCAGGTACTTGTTAGTAGGTTAATTGGTCATTGTGATTTTTTTCTGTGATTAGAAAATTTCCTTTTCTGTCTCCATTATACTATTTGCAGGTCTTTTTAATCACCACAGTTTTTTGCAGAATTTGGGGAAAGTATAACTCCTGATTATTTGCATCTAAACATTTGCAGGTTTACCCAGAAATAATTTGCAATATTAAAATATCATGCAAAATACATTGTTCCCTTTTTACTTGACATCACAGAAAGATAACACATGCTTTATGGCCAAATTTACAGATGATATAAAGATAGGTGGAGGGGCAGGTAGTGTTGAGGAAGCAGGGAGTTTGCAGTAGGACTTGGACAGACTGGGAGAATGGGCAAAAAAGTGGCAGATGAATATAGTGCAGGGAAGTGTATGGTCATGCACTTTAGTAGAAGGAATAAAGGTTTTCTAAGCAAGGACAACATTTAAAAAATAGAGGTGCAAAGGGACTTGTGAATCCTTTAGCAGGAATGCCTAAAGGTTAACTTGTGGCCGAGTTGGTGGTAAGGAAGGCAAATGCAATGTTAGCATTCATTTCGAGAGTACGAGAGTATAAGAACAAGGATGTGATGCCAAGGCTTTATAAGGCATTGATCAGACTGCATTTGAAGCATTTGGAGTATTTTGAGCAGTTTTGGGTCCCTTATCTCAGAAAAGATGTGTTGGCATTGGAGAGGGTCCAGATGAAGTTCGTGAGAATAATTCCAAGAATGAAAGGGTTAATGTATGAGGAGCTTTGATGGCTTTGAGCCCGCACTTGCTGGAGTTTAGAAGAATGAAGTGGGGAGGGATATGTTACTGTGGCATGCTTTCATTAAAATTTTTATTCTACAGCAATTTTTTTTATGAGTCACAGATTTATACAGGATGGAAACAGGTCCTTTGATCTAATTCATTCATTCTGACTAAGGTATTTGGGTTCTTTATGTTTACCTGAATAAACTGAATAGGGATGGAGATCAGCATCGTGTGGATTACTTCATGCAATGACTTCTTTACTGACCTGACAACTAATCCAAGTCTCAGAACCAGATTTAATGTCACTTAGAAATGTTATGAAATTTGTTGTTCTGTGGCGACAGTATAGAGTAATACATAAGAACACTGTAAATTACAGTAAAATATATATACATATTACAAGAAGAGAGTAAAAACAGTGAGTTAGTGTTCATGGGTTGGTTATCTTCCATTCAGAAATCTGATGGCAGAGGTGAAGAAGCTTTTCCTAAAAACATTGGGTGTGTGTCTTTAAGCTCCAGTACCTCCTCTCTGATAGTAGTAGTGAGAAGGTGGCATGTCTTGGATGACTGGCGGGCCTTAATGATGGATGCCACCTTTTTGAGGCATCACCTTTTGAAGATGTCCTTGATGCATTGGAGGCTAGTGCTGATGATGACAGTTTTACAGGATATAAGCACATAATGTTGTGTTGGCACGTGGCCAGGTGGTTAAGGCATTCATCTAGTGATTTGATGGTTGCTAGTTCAAGCCTCAGCTGAGGAAGCGTGTTGTGTCCTTGAGCAAGGCACTTAACCACACATTACTCTGCGACGACACTGGTGCCAAGCTGTATGGGTCCTAATGCCCTTCCCTTGGGCAACATTGGTGGCATGGAGAGGGGAGACTTGCAGCATGGGCAACTGCTGGTCTTCCATACAACCTTGCCCTGGCCTGCGCCCTGGAAACCTTCCAAGATGCAAATCCATGGTCTCATGAGACTAACAAATGCCTAAAAAAAGCACATAATGTACCCGTGGAGTGGTTCTGGGCGGATGGGGCAGGGTTTAAAGATACAGCCCATTGGGTGAGAGGTGAAAACAGATACGGAAAAAAATTAGGCTTATGGAGCTAGGTGGAGAAGGAAATTTGAAAGTATTGCCAATGAAAAAGACAGGCATATTGGGGCCCATGTTAATGCCTGTTGCTACACTTATGATTAGAGAAAGTGGGAAGAACAGAAGAGAAATAGTTAAGGGTAAGAAGAAGTTTTGGCAGGCAGAAATTAGTGCAGGAGAACTGGTTGAACCTTCATCCTAGAGAGAACACCAAAACCTTCTTAATAGGGGATGGAGATGTGTGAAGACTGCAGGTCCCAGCTGCATGTTTAGATTGTGAAATAGATTGCACTGAAGGGTTGGGCCTGATATAAGTTAATGATAAGCTGATTGGTTGGGTTTCAAATTTGCTATGGTCAGGTCAGATTTTAATTTTCTGTCTAAGCCCACTATCATTGGAGTGCTTAAATATATAAAACATTTTGATAATTATCTCAGAATATTACCACTTTGCCAAGTATGCGCAATCTAAAATTGAATAAAGTATAATAGGATTGGTTCCTTAAGGTTGATTAGCCAAGGGTGGTTATAGGGACAAGTTCCCACTATCGATTAAATGTTACCAAAGCCATGCACCTCTAATAGCTTCTGACAAGTCCAGCTCCTGGCCTTCGTGTGTGGCTTAGCTGCTAAGTCTGGTGGAACAGCATCTACTGACAGGAGAAGGGGTAAAGGTGGATTACTGGTACCTTAAAGTCATTGTTTTGGGCAGATGGGATTCGTCAGCCATGGTTGGCAGCTCAAGTAGGAGAAGGAAAACTCTGTTCTCAAACCTCCGCTGCCTAGCGGCTATACCCACTCACAGGGAAGGCTTTGGGAGAAAACCCTGAGGGCAAGATCCGGAGCCAGAGTCCGAAGGCAGTCCTCCATTGAGTTCAATGCTGACTGGCAGCTCCTGCATCGCTGCTGGGACCAGACTGTATCAGTCTCTGCCATTCCTTTTGGTTCATCAGACGTGTGGAGAGGGAGAGCTTTCTGCATGGGCAACAGCTTGGTCTCAATGTCGTACTGTCCAGTCTTGTGTAGCTAGGACACAATATCCACGGTCAGCTCTGACCGACAGAGGCCTCCTCCTCCATTAGAATTATAAAGTAGAACAAATTGTGCTGACTTCTGTTACTATCTGAAAAATTTGTCACTCTGCTACTTTCAACACTGGGCTGTGGCAACATATACGTAAAGGGAAGTTTGTATTCTTGCATTACTGGAATCCAACACTAACTTCCCATCAGTTTCCTGTTACACAATTGCTAATGTATTACTCTGATACAAAATACTGAAACACATTTATAGGAAAAAAAAATCAAAAAAGTTGTATTTGTAAAGCCATCACTAATATACCTGCAAGTAGCAAAACTTTGCCTCTAACTTCCACCCACCCTTAACTTAACTTGGTCCATTTCTGACAGCTTCCTTACCTTTCTCGATCACTCTGTCTCCATCACTGGAGACAAACTGTCAACAGACATCTTTTATAAACCTACTTCTTCCCACCCTATCTCCAGTAAAGATGCTATTCCCTTTTCTCAATTCCTTCACCTCCACGGCTTCTGTTCCCAGAAAGTGACTTTCATTTCCAGACCTTCCTTCTTGAAAGAAAGGTGTTTCCCTTCCTCCACTATTGATGCTGCCCTCATCTGCATCTCCTCTATTTCCTGAACATCTGCATTCACCTCATCTTCTCACTGCCTTAACAGTGATAGAGATCTTTTTGTTTTTACCTATCAACCCATGAGCCTTCAAATCTCACACATCATCCTCCGCAACTTCTGCCATCTCCTTTCGTTCCCTTGTCCATTCGTTCTTCACCATTAACCTCCTGGCTCTTATCTCTCAAGCGACCTAAGTACTACACCTGCCCGTTCACCTCCTCCTTCACCTCCATTCAGGGCCCAAAACATTCCTTCCAGGTGAGGCAACGCTTTACCTGCAGATCTGCTAGAGTCATCTGTTGCGTCTGTTATAAATTGGGGACCACTTCGTCGAGCACCTCCACTCCATCCGCTAAAAGTGGAACTTTCCGGTGGCCAAACAGTTTAATTCCGATTCCCTTTCCAGTTCCAAAATGTCTGTCCATGGCCTCCTCTTGTGCCAAGATAAGGCCACACTCAGGGTGGAGGACTAACACCTTATATTCTTCCTGGGTAGCCTCCAATCTGATGGCATCAATATTGATTTCTCCTGCCTATAAAAAAAATTCCCTCCCCCTCCCTTCTTCTTCTATTCCCCACTCTAGTCTTTTTAACCTCTTCTCACCGCCTATCACTTCCGCCTTGGTCCCCTCCTCTCTTTTCTCCTATGGTCCACCCTCTTCTACTATCAGATTCCTTCTTCTCCAGCCCTTGACCTTTCCCTCCCACCTGGCTTCACATATCAACTTCTAGCCAGCCTCCTCCTCCACCCCCCTCCTTTTTATTCTGGCATCTTCCCCCTTCTTTTTCAGTCTTGAAGAAGGGTCTCAGGCCAAAATGTCGACTGTTTATTAATTTCCATAGTTGCTGCCTGACCCGCTGAGTTCCTCCAGCATTTTGTGTGTGTTGCTTCGGATTTCCAGCATCTGCAGACTTTCTCATGTTTATTACAACAATATATCATTATTTGATATGGGCACACATAACACATACTTTGTCAGTGCTATCATAGCTTGCAGCTTAATTGTATTACTACATTGTAAACTTCATTATATCTCTTGCATACTAAGTACGGCTCGGTTGCCATACTGCTGTTGATCTGCCACTGACTATGTTGACCTTAGTTTTGTTAATCAGTATCATTGTCTACATTGTATCTATTTCTAACTTGAGGTTGTTTTTGTTCATTAAATTTATGTACTCTGATTTTGAATATATATATATTTTTTTGAGACAAAAATTTTCTCTGGTTTTTGAATATTTCTTCCATATTCTTTTATTTCGGGGTCATGTCCTAAAAGCAGTAAAAATTGACAGAAAAGGTAAAATCTATCATAGCGCTGAATGTCCAGTAGCCGTAATTTCTCTTTCTGTGTAAGAGGAAGAGGAAAATTAATGGATGTATAACAAACAGCAGTCACATGCTGCTATTTTAGTCCAACTGAAGCTGAATTTTAATCCCCACACTCAGTGGTTACTTTATGCGATAAGCCTGTACCTAATAAAGTGGCCATTGGGTGAATGTGTGTACGTTTGCATCTTCTGCTGCTGTAGCCCACCCACTTCAAGGTTTGATGTGATGAGCATTCAGCAATGTTCTTTTGCACACTGCTGTTGTGACGTGTGGTTATTTGAGTTACTGTCACCTCCTTGTCAGCTTGAACCAGTCTGGCCGTTTTCCTCTGACCTCTCTCATTAACAAGGCATTTTTGCCCACAGAACTGCCGCTCACTGGATATTTTTGTTTTTACACAAATCTCTTGTAAATTTTAGAGACTGTTGTGTGTGAAAATCCCAGGAGATCAGCAGTGTTTCAGATACTCAAACCACCCGATCTGATACCAACAATCATTTCACTGTCAAAGTGATTTAGACCTGAACAACAACTGAACCTCTTGACCATGTCTGTATGCATTTATGCATTGAGTTGCTGTCACATGATTGGCTGATTAGGTATTTATATTAACATATAGGTGTACCTAATAAAGTGGCCACTGAGTGTATATATTTTGTCAGCTGTAACCTAATGAACACTTGGACATATCTGCATAGCGTAGCTTTACATTAGACTTTGTTTCAGGAAAGGAGTTATACAGTAAATAACCTATTTGAAACTACCTAAATGCATTCGGACCAGGCAGTTTTTTGCTTAAAAGACTTTGATGCAAGTATCTTCACAATTGGGAATTATAGTTCATTTTCCAGATTTAAGTATATTTGTTGCAATATTTCTTTCAGATAATGTCGTTTCTGTTCACACATATGAGAACATCAACAGTATAATTCTGCATACATCAATTAAATAATAGCCAATTGTGTGATAGATAGTAATCTTAGAGTGAAATACAGGGCAGGATGCAGAATTCACTTAAGAATGTTTTCAGGCAGAAGGTTGGAGGGAAACTGTAATTGTTAAAAGGAGGAGGAAGAGTACTTGGAAAATGGAATGCATTAACTAAAGAATTAGCCAATAATTTTGGATTGGAGCCAGCCAATGTGCTGGCAGGTTGGCAGGAAGACTAGACCTGAATATAATCTTGGGAAGAGGGTTGTGGGGGATGGAGGGAGTACCTATGGAAAATTATAAAGAATGATCAGTTGAATGTTGATTCTCTGGGACGTGTGCAGCCCACAGCACTCAGGGTATCTCCTGTAGATCTCTTCACTTTTACAACATGAGTACCATCATTTCTAGTAAGGATTTTTTTTTGTTAATGTTGGTTTTGGACATAAAATATCTATTTAGTTTTAACTTTATGAGTTTTATTAAGATGTACATCAGTATCTACTCGTGTTCCTAATTACCATAAAGAAAAGATATAGGTTATTTTTACTATTTCCTTGTAGTGAACATACTGATAGTTTGGCATTGGAAGTCCCTCACCCATCTGCCCGACAGCTTTTTCTCATGGTTCCACTTATCACGTATGACTTCTGTCTTGGCCCACCCTCCGCTTCCCCTTTCCCACCTGGTTTGAACTACACATCATCCCGGTTTCCCCTGTCACCTACAAGCTTTTTTCTCACCCCTCCCTCTCACTTCTATATACTGGCTGTCTTCCCTCCACACTCACTGTTCTGGATCATTAACCATTTTTTTGCCTGCACAGATGCTACTTAGCCTGCTCATAGAACAATCCAGCACAGAAACAGGCCCCTCAGCCCATCTAGTCAGTGCTGAGCCATTTAAGCTGCTCACTCCCATTGATCTGCTCCGGGACCATAGCCCTCCATACCCCTACCATCCATTTACCTACCCAGACTTCTCTTAAATGTTGCAATCGGGCTCACATGCAACACTGGCAGTTCTGGCAGTTATTTTTTTGCTCAGTATTCCTGCTCCTGTAGATTCTTGTCTTCTTTGTAAGTTTAGATCTTTCTTATCTAGTGTTAAAATTTACAACTTTATGATGGCTTATCCTGCTGTCTGTAATTAATCAATCAATTGGTTAGTTGAAACAAATATCTGTATACCTTACAACTACAGTATAACTGAGTAAAAATTATAACTAGAGATATACTTCTAAAAATGTTTAAACTTTTGTTTCATTTTAATGGTCTACTATAGCACGGCATTTATTTAAAAGCAAGTAAATCTTTGTCATTGTAAGAGTTTTAATTTACAAAGTACTAGTTAATTGAACAACATGATTGAAAAACCAATAAGCAAATATGGAAGACAGTAAATCATAGAAGCCAAACAGCAAGTTGATTGCTTGCATTACCATTTCTTTAGCTTTAAAGTAACAATCTTTGTTAAGAAGGAATACCTTCCTTCTGCTGATGATCTTGTATTTGTTAAATTTAATTACTGGCTTCAATTGAATCCCCTAGATTTGCTTGAACAGTAGAATCTGATCTCGTCTAAACCTCACAAGAATTATCAAGCTTCTTCTCATAACCGTAACATATCCATGACATTGTCATAATCATGTCTTCTGATTCCTTTTCCAAGACAAATGGATACCTTATTCAAAGTCCAATTCAATCATGATTGTAATTACACAGAGGTCCTTTCAAATTATTTTTAGCAGTAAGGATTTTGATGGTTCCATTCAATGCAGAATAT
The DNA here is from genome assembly GCF_963921235.1 of Mobula hypostoma. Lineage (NCBI taxonomy): Eukaryota > Metazoa > Chordata > Chondrichthyes > Myliobatiformes > Myliobatidae > Mobula > Mobula hypostoma. Next base: position 193,375,798 of record NC_086098.1, read on the forward strand.
GGAAATTGCTTTGGATGTTATATTGATTTCATTTGGAAGCAGAAGAACAGATGAAAGGAATCAAGTGAAACAAGTTCAGATGCATCAGAGATGAATGCACCATCTTTGTACATTCAGCCTTGTGTGTATTTTAAGTGTCCAGCAGAAGCTATTTTCCCCGTTTCCAAGCAACCGTCATTTTGTGCAGGAACTGTTATGAACAACTTTGGCCTCAGTGGATGTACTTACATTTCTGAAGGGTTAATGACTAAAGGCAGGTTAGCAGTTGACTGTCACAAAGCAAGCCCCATGTCCTCAAAGGCACTAGTGTAAACGGCAGGTTTGACGTTGAAAGAAGTCTGCCAATATTTGTAAATTGTTAACAAACTTCCATCCAGATGTAGTGAGAGTTCTGAACATTACCAAAATCACTACTGCTCTGAAATTTAATGCCTTAGAAAAAATCCAATTAACTGTGGCTGACACAGGTGACAATAGCCAATCCACAACATATCTAATGCATTAAGCAAAGTACTGATGTTTTGTTCACAAATGGAATAAACATCATCAATTTTCTTTGGAAATATTCTGACAGTTGAATGTGCTGAACCATACATTTGCTTGGCTCCTCTTTATGGCCTATCAATGATTGATATCAGTTTTATCTCCTAAGGTATAATCTTGCAATCTATTCTATCAAATATCCCATTCAAGGAAAACTGTCCCAAAATGAAGTTATCAAGCCTAGTAAATGTGTGATGCACGTTATGACCTGGTGTCATTGGCCATTTGTCTATTCACACATTACAGTTAATGAAGGTTTTGCACAAAGCAATCCTGCTAGTCATCTGTATGGAACTTTTGGAAAGTCTCCAAGCAGAATATTTCCATACAAAAGAGAACAGGGCCAAAAAGAGGACATTAGGACAGATGATTAAAGGGTCGACAAGAGGATAGGTTTTAAATTGTGTTCTAGAGGAAGAAAATGAGACTGAAAGGTTTAGGGAGAGAATTTCAGAGCTTAGGGCCTTGGCAGCTGAAAGCACAGGTGCCAATAGTCGACGAGATTAAAATTGGGGATGAGTTGAAGCCTAAAAGTGGAGGAATGCTGGCACTTTGTATATCTGTAGCACTCAAATATATAGAGAAAGTGAGCCCAAAAATGGATTTGGAAAAAAAGGAGTCAAATTTGAAAGCTGTTTCTTAACTGAAAACCATTATAACTCAGGAGTAATGGATGATATGAATAAGGCAAGTCAAGGTTGTGGGTGAGCTTAAATTTCTAGACAGTTAATGACTGGAGGCAGGCCAGTACTGCGACAATACTTGATGACAGGTGTACCTTGTCCTCCAGGCTGCAGTTGTAAATGACAGAGTGCTAATATTTGCAGAAGGTTACAAAGCTTCCATATAAATAATGCCTGATGATTCAAGTGGATGTGATATAACTCTCAGCATTTTTTGAAAATGTAACTCAATACAACATTTACAAAACGAGGTTGTTCACCATTTTCTGTGCCTTTGTTTCACTCGTTCTGTCAGTAGGTTATTGAAGTATCACAGTTTCAAAGCAGAAAATATTTCTTTGATTATCCAAACCCAGGCAAATTCCAGCTAAATGGAATAAAAGCTTTGAATTGTCTATTGTGGATATTAATGGACTAATGTGTGACATTCCTTTCTCTGCTATTTTAGCAGTGGCAGTACCTACTTAAAATAAATACTCAAATACCTCTGTTAAAATACAAAGGAATGTTGTGCAAAAAAAAAATTCCCACCTGCTAATGTTAGCAACTGTCATTTCTAGACAAGAGATTTTTCTAAGCATATAGAGCAACAAATGTGGAGTGAGATATCGAGTTAATGTTTCTGTTAGTTACTCACACAATTGAACTGTAAAGAGAGATGAAATAAGTTTTCAGAAAGTTCAGAAAATACTATTTATTTATTGAGAAAATTATACATGAATTGTAAATAAGGCAGGACATTTAGGATCAATAATGTGCAGCGGGATCTTGGGAATAAATCTATAGCTCCCTGACGATAGCAACATATAGAAAAGATGGCACAGAAGGCATATGACATACTTGTTGCCATCAGTTGGAGTGTTACGCATGAAAGTTAGCAAGTCGTGTTGCAGCTGTATAAAATTTTAGTTTGGTCACATTTGGAGTATTGTGTGCAATTCTCTAAGAAGGATGAGGAGGCTTAGGAAGGGTGCAGAAGAGATTTAAAGAGCATCAACTGAATATCTGTTGAATTAAATGAATAATGAAAGTCAGAGAATAATTGGAATGCTTTAGCTACGTATAAAGAGAGGTTGGACAAAGCTCTGAAGCACCATAGGCCTGATAGAAGTATATAAAATTATAAGAGGTATAAGTAGAGTAGATTAAGGTTTTTTTCACAGGGTGGAAATGCCAAATACTAAATGTCATAGGATTAAGCTGATACACTTGTGTGTGTGCGTGAGCACATTTGAAGATCTGGAGAGCAGCATAGATAACGTAAAGGGGGAGAAGTGAGAGAGGGTCTTACAGAATTTCCATCAAAGAGGGGATGTTAACTCTTTCAGGGTAAGCACACCTTAAAGAGACTTTGCAGTGGAGCAGCAAATCAGAGCCACAAGACACAAAATGCTGGAGGATCTCAACAGGCCAGGCAGCATCTTTGAAGGAAAATAGACAGACAACATTTTGGTCCACTTCTATCCCCTTCCTTTCCATTCCTGATGAAGGATCTTGGTTTGAAACATTAACTGTTTATTTATACTTTATACTTTATTGTCGCCAAACAATTGATACTAGAATGTACAATCATCACAGCGATATTTGATTCTGTGCTTCTCGCTCCCTGGATTACAAATCGATAGTAAATATTAAAAATTTAAATTATAAATCATAAATTGAAAATAGAAAAATGAAAAGTAAGGTAGTGCAAAAAAACCAAGAGGCAGGTCCGGATATTTGGAGGGTACAGCCCAGATCCGGGTCAGGATCCGTTCAGCAGTCTTATCACAGATGGAAAGAAGCTGTTTCCAAATCTGGCCATACGAGTCTTCAAGCTCCTGAGCCTTCTCCCGGAGGGAAGAGGGATGAAAAGTGTGTTGGCTGGGTGGGTTGTGTCCTTGATTATCCTGGCAACACTGCTCCAACAGCGTGCGGTGTAAAGTGAGTCCAAGGACGGAAGATTGATTTGTGTGATGTGCTGCGCTGTGTTCATGATCTTCCGCAGCTTCTTCTGCTCTTGGACAGGACAACTTCCATACCAGGTTGTGATGCACCCTAGAAGAATGCTTCCTACAGTGCATCTATAAAAATTAGTGAGGGTTTTAGGGGGCGGGTCAAATTTCTTTAGTTTTCTCAGGAAGTAAAGGCACTGGTGGGCCTTCTTGGCAGTGGACTCTACTTGGCTGGACCAAGTCAGGTCATTTGTGATATTGACCCCAAGGAACTTAAAGCTTTTGACCTGTTCCACTTGCGCACCACCGATGTAAATTGGGTCGTGCGGTCTGCTACTCCTTCTGAAGTCAACAACCAATTCCTTCGTCTTGCTGACATTGAGGGATAGGTTATTGTCTTCGCACCATGCCACCAGGTTCTTAATTTCCTCTCTGTACTCAAACTCATCATTACCCGAGATATGGCCTACAATTGTTGTGTCATTAGCAAACTTAATATATATATTGAGTTTGATGGAAACTTGGCTACACAATCATGGGTGTACAGTGAGTACAGCAGGGGCTGAGTACACAGCCTTTCCCTCCGAAGATGCAGTCTGACCCACTGAGCTCCTCCAGCATTTTGTGTTTGTTGCTCAAGATTTCCAGCTTCTGCAGAATCTCTTGTGTCATTTATTACTGATACCTATTTGCCCTGGAACCCATGGTGGAGAACTGCCATTCTGAACTGCTGCAATCCTTTGGTAAAATACTCTGGGAGAGATTTTCAAGATTTAGATCTAGTAGCAAAGAAGAATCCACAAGGTATTTCCAAATCAGGATATTGTGCTGAAGGGAACCTAAGGATTCTTCCACGTGCCTGAAGGTCTTGTCCCCTTGGTGTTGCAGATCTGGAAGATACCTTTGCTTTGTTCTATCTGTGAACTGCAGTCACAATTCACCAGTGGCATAGTAATTGCACCACACACACAACTGCAGAGGCCATATCAGCGGCGGGAGCAAAGCACTGCGAAGAGGTTTGTTGCCAGTCAGCGATGCTTATTTAAAAAGAGAGCTTCACGGGCATTTGGCCATTGCAGAGGCCCTATCAGCATCGGGAGCAGAGCACAGCAAACTAAGTAGAAGTATAGCAGTACTTCAGTGGAGTAAGGGAAATTACAGTGGTATCAGAGAGGAGATGGCCAAAGTAAATTGGAAGGAGCTGCTGGCAGAGATGTCAGCAGAGCAGCAATGGTGTGTGTTTCTGGAAAAATGAGGAAGGTGCAGAACGTGTGTATTCCAAAAGTGAAGAAATGGCAAAATAGTACAACCGTGGCTGACAAGGGAAGTCAAAGCTAATAGAACTATAGAACACTACAGCACTGAAAACAGGCCATTCGGCCCTTCTAGTCTGTGCCAAAACTTTATTCTGCTAGTCCCATTGATCTGCATCCAGTCCATAACCCTCCAGACCTCTCCCATCCATGTATCTATGCAATTTATTCTTAAAACTTAAGAGTGAGCCCGCATTTACCACATCAGATGGCGGCTCGTTCCATACTCCCACCACTCTCTGAGTGAAGAAGTTCCCCCTAATGTTCCCCCTAAACCTTTCCCCTTTCACCCTAAAGCCATGTCCTCTCATATTTATCTCTCCTAATCTAAGTGGAAAGAGCATGCTCGCATTTACTCTGTCTATACCCCTCATAATTTTGTAAACCTCTATCAAATCCCCCCTCATTCTTCTATGCTCCAAGGAATAAAGTCCTAATCTGTTCAATCTTTCCCTGTAATTCAACTCCTGAAGACCTGGCAACATCCTAGTAAATCTTCTCTGCTCTCTTTCAATCTTACTGATATCCTTCCTATAGTTAGGTGACCAGAACTGCACAGAATACTCCGAATTTGGCCTCACCAATGTCTTATACAACCTCACCATAACATCCCAACTCCTATACTCAGTACTTTGATTTATGAATGCCAGGATGTTAAAAGCCTTCTTTACAACCCTGTCTACCTGTGACGCCACTTCCAGGGAATTATGTATCTGAACTCCCAGATCTCTTTGTTCCTCCGCACTCCTCAGTGCCCTACCATTTACTGTGTATGTCCCACCTTGATTTGTCCTTCCAAAATGCAACACCTCACACTTATCTGCATTAAATACCATCTGCCATAATCTGGCCCATTTTTCCAGTTGGTCCAGATCCTCTGCAAGCTTTGAAAGCCTTCCTCGCTGTCCACAACACCTCCAATTTTAGTGTCATCAGCAAACTTGCTGATCCAATTTACCACATTATCATCGAGATCACTAATATAGACAACAAACAACAATGGTCCCAGCACAGATCCCTGAGGCACACCACAAGTCACAGGCCTCCAGTCTGAGAAACAATCATCCACTACCACTCTCCGTCTTCTCCCACACAGCCAATTTCAAATCCAGTTTACAACCTCTCCATGGATACCTAGTGTCTGAACCTTCTGAACTAACCTCCCATGTGGGACCTTGTCAAAGGCCTTACTAAAGTCCATGTAGACAACATCCACAGCCTTTCCTTCATCTACTTTCTTGGTAACCTCCTCGAAAAACTCTACAAGATTCATTAAGCACGATCTACCACGCACAAAGCCATGTTGACTATCCTTAATCAGCCCTTGGCTGTCCAAATATTTGTATATCTGATCTCTCAGAACACCTTCCAATAATTTACCTACTACTGATGTCAGGCTCACCGGCCTGTAATTACCTGGTTTACTTTTGGAGCCTTTTTTAAACAACGGAACAACATGAGCTACCTTCCAATCCTCTGGCACTGCACCCGTGGCTAAGGACACTTTAAATATTTCTGCCAGGGTCCCTGCAATTTCTACACTAGTCTCTCTTAAGATCCGAGGAAATACCATGTCAGGCTCGGAGGATTTATCTACCTTTATTCGCTGTGAGGTAACAAGCACCTTCTCCTCTTTAATCTCGATATGGTCCATGACACTACTGCTTGTTTCCCTTCCTTCCATATACGCTATACCAGTTTCCTGAGTAAACACTAATGCGAAAAAACCGTTTAAGATCTCTCCCATCTCGTGAGGCTCCACACATAGACAATCACTCTGATCTTCTAGGGGGCCAATTTTGTACCTTACTATCCTTTTACTCTTAATATACTTGTAGAAACCCTTCAGATTTACCTTCACGTTATCTGCCAAAGCAACCTCATGTCTTCTTTTTGCCTTCCTGATTTCCTTCTTTAGTATTTTCTTAAATTTTCTATACTCTTCAAGTACCTCATTTGTTCTTTGTTGCCTATAAATGACCATGGTGGGTCTCATCTGCAAGAACGACGAATCAGCATACAGAGAGGAGGTGCAGCGGCTAACGGACTGGTGCAGAGCCAACAACCTGTCTCTGAATGTGAATAAAACAAAAGAGATGGAGCAACTAAAAGAATCATTAGAAGGGAAAAGATGAAATATGAAAACAAGCTAGCAAATAATATCAAAGTGGATAGTAAAAGCTTTTACAAGTATGTAAAAAATAAAAGAGGGTTGAGAGTGGATATAGGACCGCTAGAAAATGAGGCAGGAGAAATAATAACAGGGGGCAAGGAGATGGCAGATGAACTAAATGAGTATTTTGCATCAGTCTTCACTGTGGAAGACACCAGCAGTGTGCCAGATGTTGAAGGGTTCAAAGGAAGAGAAGTGAGTGCAGTTATTATTAAAAAGGAGAATGTGCTCAAAAAGCTGAAAGACCTAAAAGTACACAAGTCACCCTAGGGTTCTGAAGGAGGTAGCGTTAGAGATTGTGGCAGCATTAGAAATGATCTTTCAAAAATCACTGGACTCTGGCATGGTGCCAGAAGACTGGAAAATTGCAAAGGTCACTCCACTCTCTAAGAAAGGAGGAAGGCAGCAGAATGGAAGTTATAGACCAGATAGCCTGGCCTCAGTAGATGGGAAGATGTTAGAGTAAATTGTTAAGTATGAGGTGATGGAGTGCTTGCTGACACAGGACAAAATAGTACGAAGTCAGAATCCTGCCTGACGAACCTGTTGGAATTCTTTGAGGAGATTACAATAGGATAGATAAAGGGGATGTAGTGGATGTTGTATATTTGGAGTTTCAGAAGACCTTTGACAAGGTGCCACACATGAGGCTGCTTACCAAGTTAAGAGCCCGTGGTATTACAGGAAAGTTACTAACATGGTTAGTGCATTGGCTGATTGGAAGAAGGCAGCGAGTGGGAATAAAAGGATCCTTGTCTGGTTGGCTGCCAGTGACTACTGGTGTTCCACAGGGGTCAGTTTTGGGACCACTTGTTTTTATGCTGTATATAAATGATTTAGATGATGAATAGATGGCTTTGTTGCCAAGTTTGCAGATGATACGAAGAAGGACTTAGGCAGATTAGGAAAATGGGTAAGAAGGTGGCAAATGAAATACAGACATCCTACCTCTCCCAGAAGTTCCGGGAGTCTCCGGCATATTAATAGTGGCTCCCTGATGCCCGCAATTTATATACAATGTCCCGGAAATCAATTTTTTTGAGAGCGAGAGAGCAAGGGGAGAGAGAGAGAGTGTGAGAGAGAGATAGCGCACACGAGAGAGAGAGAGAGATAGCACGCGCGAGAGAGATCACGAAAGCGAGAGAGAGAGCGCGAAAGAAAGAGAGAGAGAGAGCACGCGAGAGAGAGATCATGAAAGCGAGAGAGAGAGCGCGAGAGAAAGAGAGAGAGAGCATGCGACAGAGAGAGAGAGAGAGAGAAAGAGAGCGCGCGCCATGGGAAAGTGTTCCAAAAAAAGAAAATATAAAACGTACGTCACCGCAGACTACACTAAAGTGTACCCCTGCCTAATAGGGGTCAAAAATAATGACAGCGTTTCTCGCTGCACTGTTTGCAACAATGACTTTTCTATTGCCCATGGTGGGTTAAGACTGTAAAAGACATGTTGAGGTGAGTTTAACAGGTGTCATTCGTTCATTAGCATAGCTAACGTTATTTAAACTAGCTATCTGGCTGCTAAGGAGCTACTCTATTGCAGACGTCCCACCTCTCCCGGAAGTTCTGGGAGTCTCTCGCAAATTGATGGTGCTACCTCCCTGAAATGAGTTTTTGCAGGGTGGGATGTCTGGAAATATAATGTTGGAAAATGCATGGTCATGCACTTTGGTAGTAAAAATAAACGTGTGAACTATTTTCTAAATGGGAAGAAAATTCAAAAGTCTGAGAGGCAAAGGGACTTGGGAGTCCTTGTGCATAATACCTTGAAGGTTAACTTGCAAATTGAGCTGGTGATGGGGAAGGCAAATACAATGTTAGCATTCATTTCAAGATGTCGAGAATACAAGAGCAGGGATGTGATGCTGAGGCTTTATAAGGCACTGATGAGGCCTCACCTTGAGTATTGTGTACAGTTTTGGGCTCTTCATCTTAGAAGAGATGTGCTGATATTGGAGAGGGTCCAGAGGAGATTCACAAGGATGATTCCATGAATGAAAGGGTTATCATACGAATAATGTTTGATGGCTCTGGGTCTGTACTTGCTGGAATTTAGAAGGATGTGGTGGGATCTCATTGAAACCTTTTGAATGTTGAAAGGCCTAGACAGAGTAGATGTGGAAAGGATGTTTCCCACGGTGGGAGATTCTAGGACAAGAGGGCACAGACTCAGGATAGATGGGCATCTATTCAAAACAAAGACGCAAAGAAATTTCTTTAGCCAGAAGGTGATGAATTTGTGGAACTTGTTGCCATGTGCAGCTGTGGAGGCCAGGTTGTTGGGTGTATTTAAGGCAGAGATTGATAGGTTCTTGATTGGACATGGTATCAAAGGTTACGAGGAGAAGGCTGGGAAATGGGGTTGAGGAGGAGGAAAAGAAAGGTTCAGCCACGATTGAATGGCGGAGCAGACTCGATGGGATAAATGGCCTAATTCTGAATAGTGGGAAGTTCACATCTACAGATGCACTGGGCTGTCCACACCACTCTCTGCAGAGTCCTGCGACTGAGGGAGGTACAATTCCCATACCAGGCAGTGATGCAGCCAGTCAGGATGCTCTCAGTTGTGCCCCTGTAGAAAGTTCTTAGGATTTGGGGGCCCATACCAAACTTCCTCAACCGTCTGAGGTGAAAGAGGCGCTGTTGTGCCTTTTTCACCACACAGCTGGTGTGTACAGACCACGTGAGGTCCTCAGTGATGCTTATGTTGAGCAACTTAAAGCTGTTCACCCTCTCAACCACAGATCCATTGATGTCTATAGGGGTTAGACTGTTCTTTTCTTCACACCACTGTGTCAGGGTGATGACTTCCTCTCTGTAGGCTGCCTCATTATAAATTGAGATTAAACCAATCAGTGTAGTGTTGTCAGCAAATTTAATTGTAGATTGGAGCTGTGGGTGGTGACACAGTCATGGATATACAGAGGGTAAAGGAGAGGGCTTAGTACACAGTCCTGAGGGGCACCCGTATTGAGGGTTAGAGGTGAGGGAGCCACTGTTTCCACCTGCTGGCGATCTGACAGGAAGTGCAGAATCCAGCTACACAAGGCAGGGTGAAGGCCGAGATCTCTGAGTTTCTTGTCGAGGCTGGAGGGAATTATGGTGTTGTATACTGAACTGTAGTCCAAGAACAGCATTCTCACATAAGCATCCTTCTTCTCTAGATGTGTAAGGACGGTGTGTAGAGCTGTGGCTATTGCGTCGTCTGTCGATCAGTTGTGTTGGTAGGCAAATTGTAGGGGGTCCAGTATGGGTGGCAGCATGCTGCAGATATAGTTCTTAACTGGCCTCTCAAAGCTTTTGTTTATTATTGAGGAGAGTACGACAGGACGGCAGTCATTCAGACATGTTACCTTTGTCTTTTTAGGTACAGGGACAATAGAAACATAGAAACATAGAAAATAGGTGCAGGAGTAGGCCATTCGGCCCTTCGAGCCTGCACCACCATTTATTATGATCATGGCTGATCATCCAACTCAGAACCCAGCCTTCCCTCCATACCCCCTGACCCCTGTAGCCACAAGGGCCATATCTAACTTCCTCTTAAACACAGCCAATGAACCGGCCTCAACAGTTTGCTGTGGCAGAGAATTCCACAGATTCACCACTCTCTGTGTGAAGAAGTTTTTCCTAATCTCGGTCCTAAAAGGCTTCCCCTCTATCCTCAAACTATGACCCCTCGTTCTGGACCTCCCCAACATCGGGAACAATCTTCCCGCATCTAGCCTGTCCAATCCCTTTAGGATCTTATACGTTTCAATCAGATCCCCCCTCAATCTTCTAAATTCCAACGAGTACAAGCCCAGTTCATCCAGTCTTTCTTCATATGAAAGACCTGCCATCCCAGGAATCAATCTGGTGAACCTTCTTTGTACTCCCTCTATGGCAAAGATGTCTTTCCTCAGATTAGGGGACCAAAACTGCACACAATACTCCAGGTGTGGTCTCACCAAGGCCTTGTACAACTGCAGTAGTACCTCCCTGCTCCTGTACTCGAATCCTCTCGCTATAAATGCCAGCATACCGTTCGCCTTTTTCACCGCCTGCTGTACCTGCATGCCCACTTTCAATGACTGGTGTATAATGACACCCAGGTCTCGTTGCACCTCCCCTTTTCCTAATCGGCCACCATTCAGATAATAATCTGTTTTCCTATTTTTGCCACCAAAGTGGATAACTTCACATTTATCCACATTAAATTGCATCTGCCATGAGTTTGCCCACTCACCTAACCTATCCAAGTCACCCTGCATCCTCTTAGCATCCTCCTCACAGCTAACACTGCCACCCAGCTTCGTGTCATCCGCAAACTTGGAGATGCTGCATTTAATTCCCTCATCCAAGTCATTAATATATATTGTAAACAACTGGGGTCCCAGCACTGAGCCTTGCGGTACCCCAATGGTAGATATTTTGAAGCAGGAGGGCACTCTACACTTGGAGAGGGAGAGATTAAAAATTTCTATAAGCACACCTGCCAGTTGAGTACAGGCCCAAATGCTCCTCAAACATTAACCCTTTCGTTCTTGTAAACCTTCTCTATACCCTCAACAATGCCGACACATCCTTCCCTAAATATGGGACCCAAGACTGCTCAAGATACTCCAAATATGGTCTGATCAAGGCCTTATAAGGTTTTAGCATTATATCCTTACTTTTATACTCTAATCTTCTCAAAATGAATACTAACATTGCATTTGCTTTTTTTTTAGTAATACTGACTCCAACTACAAACTGGGTTAATTTCCTAACTTCATCATAGTAGGTGTGGCAGGGATATGCTGGGACAAGAGGCTATAAATATTGGTGGTGTGCATTTTCGCTACTGCACGTAGTCTACGGTGCTTAATGAATGCTCAGTTTTTAGCTGCCGGATCTGTTTTGACCTATCTTATTTAGCATCTTTGCAGTTTTATCGTGATATCAGGAGATGCTCTAGATTGTTGTCTTCACAAGCAGTGTGCTGGAAACTTCTGTCAATGGTATCAGATGAATTTTGAACAGGTAAATTAGTGTGGATGAGATCAGTAAGTTTATGTCTTATGCTGTTTCAATGACTACCTATCACAGACTAAATTTAACAGATCTGAATTGTGAAATTGATATATTATTGTCACACACCTCCAAGTACAGTGAAAATCTTTGTTTTGTATGCCAGCTATACAGCTAATTTCATCACATCAGTATTCTGAGGTAATGCAAAGTAAGAAGCAGTAACAGAAGGCAGAAAATCATGTTATAGGGGCGGCATGGCAGTGTAGCAGTTAGCATAAGACTATTATAGCACGTGCTGCAAGATCAGGGTTCGATTCCTGCTGCTGTCTGTAAGGAGTTTGTAATTCTTCCTGTAACTGCATAGGTTTCCTCCGGGTGCTCAGGTCTCCTCCCGATTTCAAGGATGAACGGGTTCGGTTTAGTGAGTTGAGGGGTGCTATGTTGGTATCAGAAGCATGGTGACACTGACACATACAGGCTTCCCAGCACAACCCTCATTCATTTGATTGGAAGCAAACAATGCAGCTCACTGTTTGTACATGTGACAAATAAAACTAATGGTAAAAAAATTAAAAATATTAGTCACAGAGATCTGCTCTGTCAGTTTTGCTACTGGTAGTGCTACTATCCCATTATTGGTGATGGGTGTTGCTGTCCCCCACACAAAGTGGTTTGATGGAGACGGACGTGAGAGTACGGAGGAACATCTGGAAAACTACTGAAATGCTTGCTTCGCTGTTGCTGCTACTGTATGGTAACTGGAATCTTCAGAGCAGAAGGCCCAGAATCCTCGGCTTTGCTTGTTTCAGCAGCTGGGGCAAGGTCGAAGGCGCTCGGCAGAGGATGGCACTCAGGAGAATGTATCGGAGAGGCTGGTGGGAAGCTCAAAGTTTTTGGACGGATGGACTCAGTGTCAGCTGTGGTCGGCTGCTTCTAAGGCATCGGCAAGTCGATGGTGCTGCAGGTTTATGGCAGGGAGTTTCTCCCTTTTGCCACCTGCTATCGGGGACTTGGGAGTCGATCGACTCAGGGACTTTTGAGAATTTATTCACCGTGCCCATGGTTTGTTCTTCATCAAATTATGGTATTGCTTTACACTGCTGTAACTATATGTTATAATTATGTGGTTCTGTCAGTGTTAGTCTTTGGTTCGTCCTGTTTTCTGTGATATCACTCCAGAGGAATATTGTATCATTTCTTAATAGACATAGAATTGTACAGCACAGTACAGGCCCTTCGGCCCACAATGTTGTGCCGACCCTCAAACCCTGCCTCCCATATAAGCCCCCACCTTAAATTCCTGCATATACCTGTCTAGTAGTCTCTTAAACTTCACTAGTGTATCTGCCTCCACCACTGACTCAGGCAGTGCATTCCACACACCAACCACTCTCTGAGTAAAAAACCTCCCTCCAATATCCCCCTTGAACTTCCCACCCCTTACCTTAAAGCCATGTCCTCTTGTATTGAACAGTGGTGCCTTGGGGAAGGGGCGCTGGCTATCCACTCTATCTATTCCTCTTATTATCTTGTACACCTCTATCATGTCTCCTCTCATCCTCCTTCTCTCCAAAGAGTAAAGCCCTAGCTCCCTTAATTTCTGATCATAATGCATACTCTCTAAACCAGGCAGCATTCTGGTAAATCTCCTCTGTACCCTTTCCAATGCTTCCACATCCTTCCTATAGTGAGGTGACCAGAACTGGACACAGTACTCCAAGTGTCGCCTAACCAGAGTTCTATAGAGCTGCATCATTACATCACGACTCTTAAACTCTGTCCCTTGACTTATGAAAGCTAACACCCCATAAGCTTTCTTAACTAAACTATCTACCTGTGAGGCAACTTTCAGTGATCTGTGGACACGTACCCGCAGATCCCTCTGCTCCTCCACACTACGAAGTATCCTGCCATTTACTTTGTACTCTGCCTTGGAGTTTGTCCTTCCAAAGTGTACCACCTCACACTTCTCTGGGTTGAACTCCATCTGCCACTTCTCAGCCCACTTCTGCATCCTATCAGTGTCTCTCTGCAATCTTAGACAATCCCATACACTATCTACAACACCACCAACCTTTGTGTCGTCTGCAAACTTGCCAACCCACCCTTCTATCCCCACATCCAGGTCGTTAATAAAAATCACGAAAAGTAGAGGTCCCAGAACAGATCCTTGTGGGACACCGCTAGTCACAATCTTCCAATCTGAATGTACTCCCTCCACCACCACCCTCTGCCTTCTGCAGGCAAGCCAATTCTGAATCCACCTGGCCAAACTTCCCTGGATCCCATGCCTTCTGACTTTCTGAATAAGCCTACCATGTGGAACCTTGTCAAATGCCTTACTAAAATCCATATAGATCACATCCACTGCACTACCCTCATCTATATGCCTGGTCACCTCCTCAAAGAACTATATCAGGCTTGTTAGACATGATCTGCCCTTCACAAAGCCATGCTGACTATCCCTGATCAGACCCTGATTCTCTAAATGCCCAGAGATCCTATCTCTAAGAATCTTTTCCAACAGCTTTCCCACCACAGACGTAAGGCTCACTAGTCTATAATTACCCGGACTATCCCTACTAACTTTTTTGAACAAGGGGACAACATTTGCCTCCCTCCAATCCTCCAGTACCATTCCCCTGGACAACGAGGACATAAAGATCCTAGCCAGAGGCTCAGCAATCTCTTCCCTCGCCTCATGGAGCAGCCTGGGGAATATTCCATCAGGCCCTGGGAACTTATCCGTCCTAATATATTTTAACAACTCCAACACCTCCTCTCCCTTAATATCAACATGCTCCAGAACATCAACCTCACTCATATTGTCCTCACCATCATCAAGTTCCCTCTCAGTGGTGAATACCAAAGTGAAGTATTCATTGATGGCCTCGCTCACTTCCACAGCCTCCAGGCACATCTTCCCAGCTTTATCTCCAATCGGTCCTACCTTCACTCCTGTCATCCTTTTTTTCTTTACATAATTGAAGAATGCCTTGGGGTTTTCCTTTACCTTACTCACCAAGGTCTTCTCATGCCCCCTTCTTGCTCTTCTCAGCCCCTTCTTAAGCTCCTTTCTTGCCTCCCTATATTCCTCAATAGACCCATCTGATCCTTGCTTCCTAAACCTCGTGTATGCTGCCTTCTTCCACCTGACTAGATTTTCCACCTCACTTGTCACCCATAGTTCCTTTACCCTACCATTCGTTATCTTCCTCACTGGGACAAATTTATCCCTAACATCCTGCAAGAGATCTCTAAACATCGACTACATGTCCATAGTACATTTCCCTGCAAAAACATCATTCCAATTCACACCCACAAGTTCTAGCCTTATAGCCTCATAATTTGCCCTTCCCCAATTTAAAATTTTCCTGTCCTCTCTGATTCTATCCTTTTCCATGATAATGCTAAAGGCCAGGGAGCGGTGGTCACTGTCCCCCAGATGCTCACCCACAGAGAGATCTGTGACCTGACCCGCTTCATTACTAAGTACTAGGTCTAGTATGGCATTCCCCCTAGTTGACCTGTCCACATACTGCGACAGGAATCCGTCCTGGACACACTTAACAAACTCTGCCCCATCTAAACCCTTGGAACTAATCAGGTGCCAATCAATATTAGGGAAGTTAAAGGCACCCATGATAACAACCCTGTTATTTTTGCACCCTTCCAAAATCTTCCTCCCAATCTGCTCCTCTGTATCTCTTCTGCTACCAGGGGGCCTATAGAATATCCCCAGTAGAGTAACTGCTCCTTTCCTGTTCCTGACTTCCACCCATACTGACTCAAAAGAGGATCCTGCTACATTACCCACCCTTTCTGTAGCTGTAATAGTATCCCGGACCAGTAATGCCACCCCTCCTCCCCTTTTTCCACCCTCTCTATCCCTTTTAAAGCATTGAAATCCAGGAATATTGAGAATCCGTTCCTGCCCTGGTGCCAGCCAAATGCATGTATGCATTTCTAAATGATAATAAAAAAGGACTGCGTGTTCTCATAATCTAATCTAAAGTACACTCAGTGTCTTTGTTACCTCCAATGTTTCATCCAAATGCTGTTTAATCAGCAGGTCAGGCAGCACCCTTCGAAATATTAATGTTTGCATTTCTGATCAACGGCCCTTTGTCAGAATACTGAAAGAGAGAATCAGAATCTGGTTTAATATCACCAGCATAGTAATAAAAACTATAAATTGCAATAAGAAGTAGATATAAAAAGCAAAATAAATAAGTAGTGCCAAAAGAGAGGGGAAAATACTGAGGAAGTGTTCATGGGTTCATTGTCCATTCAGAAATCTGATGGCGGAGGGGAAGAAGCTGTTTCCAACAAGTTGACTGTGTGACTTTAGGCTCCTGTAATGTATCCTTGATTGTAGCAATAAAAGGTGGGCATGTCCTCTGTGATGGCGGTAGGCTGCCATTTTGAGGCATCACTTTTGAAGGTGTCCTGGCTGCTGGAGAGGCTGCTAGTGCCCATGATGGAGCTGGGCAAGTTTACAACTTCCTGCAGTCTGTGCAGTGGCCCCTCCAGACAGCAATGCAGCCAGTATGAATGCTCTCCAGAGTATATCTGTAGAAATTTGCAAGTGTCTTTTGTGACATACCAATTCTCCTCAAACATCAATAAAGTAAGATTTCTTCCATGAAAACTAACAAGTTAGTTCGTTAAGTTTCAAGAAAATAAAGTTAGTTTAAGTTTCATAGGAAAATTTCTGATAGAGTGGGGGCCAGGGTTGCTGTGAGAATAAGTTGTAGGTATTGTCGTCTGGTTGATATGTTAAAGAGATAAGAACATAAGAAATAGGAACAGAAGTAGGCCATCTGGTCTGTCAAGCCTGCTCCACCATTCAAGGAAATCCTGGCTGATCTGGCCATGGACTCATTTCCATCTACCTACCTTTTCCCCATAACCCTTAATTCCCCTGCTACACAAAAATCTGTCCAACCTTGTCTTAAATATATTTACTGAGGTAGCCTCGATTGCTTCATTGGGCAGAGAATTCCACAGATTTACCACTCTCTGGGAAAAGCAGTTCCATCCCATCTCCATCCTAAATCTATTCCCCCGAATCTTAAGACTATGTCCTCTAGTTTAGTCTCACCTATCAGTGGTAACAACTTTCTTGTCTATCTTATCTATCCCTTTCATAATTTTATAAGTTTCTACACTGTAAGCTTGAGTGAGAGCATGAACAAAGGAACATAAAACTTGTGAGATACAGAGCTGTAGGGAAAGATTTAGAAGGTAGAAAAACTGAGCCTTTCTCATAAATTGATGAGCTACAGCAGGGCTGATGTAAACAGAGACAGTGAGTTATCTGATGTAGTGGAACTAACTGATCCTAGATATGGAAATTTGCAACATGACCAAGTTTTTTTTTCTAACTTAGCAGTTGTAACACAGCTGTTGTTCCTCAAGTTAACATTGGGGCTTATTAGAAAACTATTGTAGAACACAGACAGAATGGGAATGTGATGGAGAATTAAAGCCACTGTGGACGGAACCTTGTGCTCTGCAAAGTAGTCACCCAATGTGTGTTTGCTTTCTGCATGGTAAGGAAGAGCACATTGTGGAAACCGAATGACATAGATTAGATTGGAAGAATTGCAAATGAATCTCTGCTTCACCTGGATGATGGGAAGCGAGGGAGTTAGAAGGTAGCTGTTGCATGGGAAAGTGCTTGGAAAGGCTGAGATGGAATTGCAGACAAGTGATCCTCAAAGGGTAGGGTCTGTATGAAATTTTGAAAGGGAGGGAAGGAAAAGATATGTCTGCTGGGTGAATCTTATTGAAGGTGGTAGAACCGCAAAGGATGATTCACTGAATGGAGGAATAGAAGACATCTATCTGAGATGAGCTTGAGTGAGAGCAGAGAAGCAGGAAATAGATGAGATGTATTCAAGGAAAAGTGTGGCTGAGAAGACATGGTAAGCGAGTGAACCTGATCGATTGTGCATTTCCACACAACTACACACAATCATACTTTGCTCCTTAGGGATTAAACGAGGGGTGATTGATAAATTTGTGGCCTAAGGTAGAAGGAGTCAATTTTAGAAAACCTGGCACATTTATTTTTCAACATAGTCCCCTCCTACATTTACACACTTAGTCCAGTGGTCATGGAGCATACGGATCCCTTCTTTGTAGAAGTCAGTGTCTTGAACCTCCAGAAAGTGGTCCACAGCAGGGGTGATTGATAAGTTCGTGACCTAAGGTAGAAGGCGTTGAGTTACACAGCTCTCGTTACATGCACGTGCAGTTCAACTCTTTGAGTGATTATGCAGAAAGTTTGAAGTTAATAACTCATCAGGGGTGATTGATAAGTTCGTGACCTAAGGTAGAAGGCGATGAGTTATACAGCTCTCGTTACATGCACGTGCAGTTCAACTCTTTGAGTGATTATGCAGAAAGTTTGAAGTTAATAACTCATCGCCTTCTACCTTAGCTTCTTGGCACGTGGCCAAGTGGTTAAGGCATTCGTCTAGTTACCTCAAGGTTGCTAGTTCGAGCCTCAGTTGTGGCAGCGTGTTTGTGTCCTTGAGCAAGGCACTTAATCACACATTGCTGTAGTCAGTTCGATGTTTGATGTTCCAATCTGCGCCTTGTAAGGCATGAAAATGACCGACGCAGGCCTCTCATGGTCTGAGTCCACGTTCCCCCTTCTACCTTAGGCCATGAACTTATCAATCACCCCTGCTGTGGACCACTTTTTGGAGGTTCAAGAGGCCGACTTCTACAAAGAAGGGATCCGTATGCTCCACGACCGCTGGACTAAGTGTGTACATGTAGGAGGGGACTATGTTGAAAAATAAATGTGCTATGATTTCCAAAATTGACTCCTACCATAGGCCACGAACTTATCAATCACCCCTCATAGGCTGTGATGACTTTTCAAGGTCTTCTGGATTGCAAGGAGCTTTGCAGTGGCCAAATATGTTATCTAAGTCTTACCAGGTGATTATTTTTGTCCAACTTAGCAATTGTGACATAACTGCATGGATTGCGGGATAATTTCAGAAAGTATTTAAGAGCCACTTCTTTGGTGAAGTCAAAGTAATAGAAGTTAGCTTTCCTTCCTATAGAATCCTAATGAACCAGATGAGATCTGAGCAATCTGCATGATGTAGCTAACATCTCCTCTCACTTCAGTGTATAAGCAGGTTTTGATTTCTTTTAATTGTTTGAGGCTACTTCAATAGTTCAAATTGTTTTTAAATATTTTGAAATGTTTTAGCTTATAATTCGTAAAATATTTCATTATTAAGATATTTTGATAGTTTTTGAATCAAGTTACCTGGATGAGTGCAGTTTCAGTCACACTCAAGAAGTTCGACACCATACAGGACATAGCAGGCTACTCATCCACAACCATTCACTCACTCCACCACTGTCGAATTACAGCACAGTTACTCATAGCAAGTGCTACTTTGACCTTGGTTTGGAGCATTTAGATGTAATAACAAGAGTACAAGCATGGAAAGGTTCAAACATGGAACTTTGAGAAGATTGTTCACAAATTTGGGGTACTCAAGAACTTTAATCAGAAAGTTCAAAATTGGAAGTTTTTTTTTACACGGATTGGTGATGATGGTTTTTCATTTTGGGAAAGAGCATGATTCTGGTCCCTGCCCTTGCCTTCATTACAGAAATTGTGTTCCCGATATTTTGGGATTATGTGTTTACTGTCACTTTGGATCATTTGGCGATGCTTCAGACTCTGACTTAAAGGATAATGGGTTCCTGTTGTGTTCTGGGACATAACCAAAGAATTGAAGGCATGCTGATTTTTGAATGTGCTGTCTTTTGGTTGAAATGATGATACACAATATGTCACTATATGTTAACATCTCATTTTGAAACTGGAACAATCTAAGTGTACATCAGTTTAGCTTCCACAAACACACTATACTTTCTTGCTAGCTTTGTGATGTCTCCAGCAATTTTCTCTTCTTTTTATACTTTAAATTTCAGGATTTCATCTTGTTGAGCATAATTGAACAATCAATCACTTCACTGATTATCACTGACACTTTCTATGAAGCAACTGACGTACTTATATTAGGGATATAGTGTTTATATTATGGGCTTGGTAATCTAAAGACTTGGATTTATATAAAACCAAAACACTGCAGTGCAGAATGGCTGAACTCCAAACAGAAAATACAGGAAATGCTCAGCAAGTTTTGTAGCAAGAGTAGGGACAGAGTTAATGTTTCAACGGTAGTGAAAAAATGATGAAATGTAACATCAAGCCCAATTAACATTGACATTGATTGGAATCAATGGAAAATTCCTCATTTGCTAGTCATACCAAAAACAGTGGAAGATGCCTGTGGTTCACGGAGGCCTATCATTCTCACCTTTAGGATATCAGTGCACGAGTTCCTCAGGACAGTGTTCCAGATCTAGCTGTCTTCAGCTGTTCCGCCATATTCCGTATCATCAGGTCTGACGTATGGCATGTTTGCAGATGATTGCAGTGATTGACTTCTATCGCAATTCAAATAATGAATCAATCTGAGTCTGCCGACACTGAGTCCAGGATAACATTCAGGCATGTGATAGGTGGTATGCAAACTTCTCCTTTTCAATCGCTAGCATCACCATTGTCAAATCTCCCTGGATTATTATTGTACACCAGGTTTAATCGAATGTGATGCGTTAATGTCATGGCCTTGAGAAGTGAGAGCCTATGTATTCAGCAGTGAGTGGCTCACTTCTTGACTCTAAAATACCTTCCAACTATGATAGATGCCCAGTGCGTGATGGAATACACTTTACTTGCCTCTCTAAGTGCAGCTTCAATAACACTCAGCAGACTTGGTGTCATTCAGGTCAAAGAAGTTCACTTAACTGATACCTTATTTGCCACTTTAATCATTTACTCCTTCCTCAAATGGCACATCATTATCTTCAGAATGGAAGCAATATGCCAAGCCATCTTTGACAGTAATTCCACAAATCCGTAACTGCTATTACCTAGAAAGAAAAGAGCACCAGAAGCATGAGTAAACTGTCAATAAGTTGCCTCTAAATCACACACAAACCCAGCTTGGAAATGAATCATCATTGTTCCTACGCTGTGGTGCAGTCAAAAATTTGCTGCTTCATGTTACTATGTGAGGTTAATTCTCCACCGCAGATCGTTGATTTATGAAACTATCATTTTTATCCTGTTAATATTTTAATATTTATCTGCATTTTTGGTAATACTAGCAATTTGCTTTGCAAAAACATGCGATATGATTTATTGTCTAATTGTAACAATTAATTCATGCATTTTCACATTGTGTGTAAACAAATGAAAGTAAAAAATAATTTAAAGCATTATTACTAATAAGAAAAAGTAACCAATGAATTTGAGCAGGAGAGCATGATTGTTTGGTAGATGATGAAAGAAGCTAATGCAGACACAGTAGACCAAATAGCTGTGTACTTTGCTATGGCCTTGCACTTCATTATAATTATTTAACATGATTATATGCAAAAGTATAAGCAGAAAATCTGAAAAGCTATTTTAGAAACTGAAAACAGTGCACCAATATATAAAAGAAATTATATACGGTGCAATCCAGTTAATGGGACACATCGAGATCAGTACATTTTGGCCCATTTAAGAGTCTATCCCAATTAGTTCCATGGAAATAGTTAAAAAGAAATGAAAAAGACAAGCTACCATTTAACTGCATAACAAATTATGTATTTTAATGAAATAAGATATGAAAGAATAAAACATTTAAGATGGTGGAACATGTGAAGATCTATCGGGTGCTGGGAGGACACTTGTAGGTCTCTAACACAATAGTGGGATTATTAAAATAGGGTGTGATCAAGCATTAAACCATAAAGTCTAATAATCCTGTTTGACCAGTGAAGAGATCAATTGGCAGCTGGAATCATCAAATATTCCTGATAAGGAGTATAGCTGAAATCCACAATCATAGTACTTCAGTAAGCAGCATTGTTTTAAGACATTTAAAAGAATCTATGGATACACAAAATCAACAAAGCTTGGACTGCAGACTTGGGTCACAAATACTGTTCCTCTTTAAGAAAGCAGAAGTGAGAACCCCATACTGGCCTACAAGTTCAATTGAAGTGTGGAGGCTCTAGACTTGTACAGCTGACTATCCTGCTGGTGAGCGAACAGTCTCTGAAAAATAAACCTGAAGACCTTAGAGCAAGATTGATGAACCTGAGGCACATCAGGGACCGCTTTACTTCACGGAAACATAGTTCACACCCACCATTTTGAATGCTACGCTGCAGCTCGATGGCTTCACCGCTCTCGGCAAGGACGGGGTAGTTCAGTCTTTTAAAGGCTGAGGAGATGGAGCATGTGTTATGATTAACTCATTGTGGTGCACAGATGTGGTGGTTCTGTCTCAATCCTACTCACCTAACTTTGAACATCTAGCGGTCGACTACCATCCATTTTATCTGCCAAAGGAGTTTTCCACCATCATCCTGGTAGTGGTGTACATTCCACCTCAGACCAACGTCAGGCAGGCACTGGAGGAGCTGAGCAACATAATCAGATGTGAAACTACGCACCCTGATGCCTTCCCTATCATTGTAGGTGAATTCAACCAGGCCACCTTGAAGAAATCTCTGAACAATTAACACCTACATATCACCTGTGGAACCAGAGGAGCCAACAGACTTGACCACTGTTATACTACCATCAAGAACACCTACTATGCATTCCACACCTATACTTTGGAAAGTCCAATCACTGGGCTGTACTCCTACTCCTAGCGTATAGGCAGAGGCTAAAGACTGCAGCACCAGTGGTGAGGACTGAGAAGATATGGTCAGTGGAGGCAGAGGTGCGCTTGCATGACTGGTTTGAATCGGTGGACTGGACAATATTCAGGGATTCATCTTTGAGTCTGAATGAAAACACAGCAGTTGCCAGCGACTTCATCAAATGCTGTGTGGATCGGTGTGTACCCCCGAGAACATGCTGGACATATTCAAATCAAAAATTGTAGATGAATCAGGAGATTCATAGCTGCTGAGGCCTCGATCTGTCATATTCAAGACCAGTGATCCAAAAATATACAAGAAGCCCAGGTATGACCAATGGAAGGTTATCTTAAGAGCGAAAAACTATTCCAATTGAGGTTAGAGATGGAATCGGATGCATGTCAGCTCTGGCAGGTTTTCAGGCCGTTGCTCCCTATGAAGTGAAACCTAACATCAGTGATTGCTGTGATGCCTCACTCCCAGATGAGCTCAACACCTTTGACGCCTGCTTTGAAAGGGAGAATAAAACTATATCTATGTGAATCCCTCGGCATCCAGTGACCCTGTGATCTCTGTCTTGAAAGGCGATGTCAAAACACCTTTCAGGAGGGTGAACCATCGGAAGATGTCAGGCCCTGATGGTGTACCTGTGCCAACCAAATGAAGATTACCACCTGCTTCAAAAGGGCAACAATCATGTCAGTGCCTCAGAAGAGCAGGATGAGCTGCCTCAATGACTGTGGTCCAGTAGCACTCACATCAATAGTGATGAAGTGCTTTGCGAGGTTGGTCATGGCGAGAATCAACTCCTGCTTAAGCAAAGACCTGGGTCTGCTGCAATTTGCCTATCACCACAATAGGTCTACAGTAAGTACAATCTCACTGGCTCTCCACTCGGCCTTGGGTCACCTGGACAATAGTAATACTGCTGTTTATTGACCACGGCTCAGTATTTAACACAATTATACCATCAGTTCTGATCAAAAAGCTCCAACTCTGGGCCTTAGTATCTCCCTCTGCAACTGGAGCTGTGACTTCCTCACTGGGAGATCACAGTCTGCTTGGATCAGAAATAACATCTCCTCCTCGTTGACAATCAACACTAGCACACCTCAAGAATGCATGCTTAGCATATTTCTCTACACCCTCGAATTTATAGTTAGCCACAGCTCAAACACCATGCATAAATTTGCTGGCAACACAACTATTGTTGGCAGAATCTCGGACGGTGATGTGGAAGCATGGAGGAGTGAGATGGACCAGCTGGTTGACTGGTATCACGGCAACAACCTTATACGTCAGTAAGACCAAGGACTTGATTGTGGACTTCAGGAAGGTAAGTCAAGGGAACACACCCCCATTCTCGTCGAGGGATTAGAAATGGAAACTTGAGCATTCTCAAGTTTCTGGGTGTCAGCATCTCTGCGAGTCTGTCCTGGGTCCAACATATTGATGCAATTACAAAGAAGGCATGGTAGCAGCTATATTTTATTAGGAGTTTGAGAAGAATTGATATGTCATCAAAGATACTTGCAGGTTTCTGCAGATGTACCGTGGAGAGCATTCTAAATGGTTGCATTACTGTCTGGTACAGAGGGGCCACTGAACAAGATCAGAAAAATAGCTGCAGGAAGTTGTAAACTTGTCCAGCTCCATCATGGGCACTAGCCTCCTCAGTATCCAGGATACCTTCAAGAGGTGATGCCTCAAAAAGATGGTATCCATTATTAAGGACGCCTTCACCCCGGACGTACACTCTTCTCATTGCTACCATCAATGAGGAGGTACAAGAGCCTGAAGACACACACTCAACATTTCAGGAACAGCTTCTTCCCCTCTGCCATTACAATTCTGAATGGTCAATGAAACTTTGAACACTTATTCAGTATTTTTCCCTCTGTTTTTGCACTACTTAGTTAATGTATTTTTATGATTTTAATTATAATTTATAGTTTTATTACTATGTTGCAATAATCTGATTCTAAATACAGAACAAATTAGAACATTATCAGAACTATAACGGTACTATAAAACTGTGTATTGATTCTTAATAGTTATTGATGGTGGGATTCACCAAGCCATGTTCTTTTGATTGACTGCAAATTATCAAAATCAGCACAGACACCTAGTGCAGACAATGGACTGCCTTCATACAATGCTTTCAATAACTACACCTTCCAAATCTTCATTTTCTTAGTAACATTCTAGATGATTGTCGATACCTTCAAAGTCCTCTTAGTTTCTAACTTGCTAAAGTAGTAAAATCATTTCATTTTCAGTCATGGCCATTTCTGATATCTCCAAGGCTGAATGCTTGAAATCACAGTGAGCCAAACAGTTCAGAATTGCCTTACTGCTTATTTGTTGCCAATGAAGACAAACACACACAAATAATGCTATTTAAAAATTGTTTGCTCTAAGAATAATGTAATACCCAATGGTCACACAAGTGCACATGACTGACTCTAATTAGAAACTTCGGCATCAGTCTCATGTCCCAATTAAGTGCAAATAAATGAAGGGAATCATAGCTATTTTCTTGATTAGTTTTCATTCTTTAAGAGTTGCCCAAAATAAGCGACTGTCTGAATGAACCAATGGTCCAATTAACTGGATCCGACTTCAGTTACAGAAGAGATCAAAAATAGAGACCGCAATATCACAAAGTATGATAAGATGACAATTTGGCAAACCTGGAGAAGATTACAGAGGTACTGGACAGAATCATTTAAAATGATGAACTAGAGAACTCAAATAAACACAAAAACTTGAAGTTGAATAGACTTTCCAGAGGCATGAATCCAAACACATTCATTCACATTAAGGTTCTTTCTAATCCTTCATGGCAG
Source organism: Mobula hypostoma (assembly GCF_963921235.1). NCBI lineage: Eukaryota > Metazoa > Chordata > Chondrichthyes > Myliobatiformes > Myliobatidae > Mobula > Mobula hypostoma. Next base: position 193,401,034 of record NC_086098.1, read on the forward strand.
ATTATGAATATAATGTTAAAAGTAAAAGCAATTACTAGAAATTACAAAAGAAAAAGATTATATCCAGGTTGAGAGATAAGTTGCTTATTTTAGTAGGCTGCTCTGGAGAACATTGTAATTTTATATTGGTCAAATGGATAATTGTAAACTTACAATGGATTGAAAATGCTTTCATGACTGTAACAGTAGATGAATTCAACTTCACCATTATAATTCAAGGCCTTGCTTTTCTGGAAGTAAGCACATCTATAAAAGGGAAGTATTACCAGGATATTATTACTATACTTTGGGAGGCCAATTGTAGTGACCATATCATGTACCATATATGTATGGAAATGACTGGGGGATTATTTGAGACCTTGATGCTGATAAATATTTGGAATATATGAATCACTTTGTTTTGAATTTATAGGTAAACATGTTAGAGCTTATCCCAGGGTACAGTTCTTTGAATGTAGGCAGAAAATCTTGTGAAAAATGATCTTCCTGCAAAATAGCACAATCTTCTTGATCCCAAGAAGTTGAAATAAATTAGTTTGGGATACAGTATACACTCAGTGGCCACTTTATTAGCTACCTCCTGTACCTAATAAAGTGGCCACTGAGAGTATGTTTGTAGTCTTCTGCTGCTGTAGTCCATCCACTTCAACGTTTGACAGTGGCCTTTCTGTACACCACTGTTGTAACATGTGGTTTTTTGAGTTACTGTTGTCTTCCTGTCAGCTTGAAGCGGACTGGCCCTTCTCATCTGACCTCTCTCACTAGTAAGACATTTTTGCCCACGGAACTGCTGCACACTGGATGTTTTTTATTCATTTTTACAACATCCTCTGCAAACTCTAGAAATTGTTGTGCGTGAAAATCCCAGGAGATCAGCAGTTTCTGAGAAACTAAAGCCTCTCTATCTGGCACCATCAATCATTCCACAGTCAAAATCATTTAGATCACATTTCTTCACCCATTCTGTTGCTTGGTCTGAACAACAACTGAATCTTTTGATCAAATTTGCATGCTTTTATGCAATGAGTTGCAGTCACATGATTGGCTGATTAGTTATTTGCCGGCTTATCTAATAAAGTGGCCATTGAGTGTAGTCTTATCATTAGGTTTAATGATCTACCTCAGCAAGCATTCCTCTTTTTTCCTAAAAGTATTTTACCATTTAGGATCACCCCAAAATGCAGAAATAAACTTCGGCTTTTATCAGGTTGATCACCAACAAACTCAAGGCATCATCACCAGGACTGAGACCCAACTGTCGAGCTAACTCAGAAGCATTCTCCCTCCCTTCTTCTTGCACCCAAAGCAAATTTTCAACAAAATTCTTCTCTCATCTGTTCTGATTAATGCCTTTCACTTAATGTCTTTTCAGAACTCACATTGTTCATTCATCTCCTGCTCTCTCCAATCCATTTTCCCTGAACTATTGACTATTTATCTACTCTTAATGCACCATGATAGGGTAGAAGTGGTTCTTTTTGCACAGATATCAATATTCTCCCTTTCAAAGTACACATCTTCATCTGTTACATTTAACTTGTCAGTACATGCAAATAAATCCCCTTACTCCAACTAAAGTCCATGGCCATGCTGTCCTCATTGAAATCTGTGTGATTTTAATGCCACTCTCCAGCTGATTAAGGCTTTTGCTAGTGTCATAGGGAAACAAAGGCTATTTTCTTATATATATTCCACAATGTTGTGGTGAGCCACCTTCTTTTACTTCCTTCTATTATATCTGTGCCTGAGAAGAGCATGGTGACCTGTCTTGATGACTATCACCCAGCAGCACTTGCATCCATTTGGGAGGTTGTTGATGAAATATATCAACTCTAGCCTGAGAAGTGACTTGGATCCACTCCAATTTGTCTAACGGAGCAATAGGCCCACAGCAGATGCTATCTCATTGGCTCTTCACTTAACCCTGGAACATCTGGACACCAAAGATGCATACATCTGGATGCTGTTTATTGACTACAGCTCAACAGCCTATACCGTCATTCCCTCAAAACTAATCAATAAGCCTTGAAGATGTATTGAGACCTTGGCCTCAATACCTCCTGGTGCAATTGGATCCTCAATTTCCATAGTTCCAGACCCCTGTCATGTTTAGATTGGCAACAACACTTTCTCCACAATCTCTATCAGCATAGGTGCACCAGAAGGCTGTGTGCTTAGTCCGCCGTTCTACTTGCTTTACACTTATGACTGTCTGGCTATGCACAGCTCCAAAGACATATTAAAGTTTGTCAATGACACCACTGTTGGAGGCCGGATCAAAGGTGGTCATAACTCAGCAATTGGGAGGGAGATTGAAAATCTGGCTGAGTGATGCCATAACAACAACCTTTTACTCAATGTCAGCAAGACCAAGGAACTGATTATAGACTTTAGGAGAAGGAAACCAGAGGTCCATGAGTTAGTCCTCATCGGATGATCAGATGTGGAGAGGGTTAGCAACTTGAAATTTCTAGGTGTTATTATTTTGGAGGACCTGTTCTGGGCCCAGAAAGTGCGATTACTGCTATTTCCTCTGGAGTTTGTGGAGATTCAGAGTGACATTTAAATCTTTCAGAAATACCTATAGATGTGTAGTGGAGAGTATATTGACTGGCTGTATCATAGCTCCGTATGGAAACACCAATGCCCTTGAAAGGAAAATCCTATAAAAAGTAGTGGATGCGGCCCAGTACATCATGGGAAAGCCCTCGCAACCATTGAGCACATCTACTTGATATGCTGTCATAGGAAAGCAGCATTCATGATGATGGATCCCTTGCAGGACATGCTCTCTTATTGCTGCTGCCATCACAAAGAAAGTGCACAGGTGTTAGGCCCCACTGAATCTCAGTAATTACCCTTCAACTATCAGGCTTTTGAACCAAAGGGGATAACTTCATTTAACTCCACTTGCGCCATGATTGAAATATTCCCACAACCAATGGATTTACTATCAAGGATTCTTCATCTCATGTTCTTGATATGCATTGCTTATTTATTTATTATTACTTCTTTTTAAATTTGCACAGTTTGCAGTTCTACACTCTGGTTGAACGCTCTAGTTGGGCAGTCTTTCACTGATTCTGTTATGGTTATTATTCTATAAATTTATTGAGTATATCCACAAGAAAATAAATATCAGGGTTGTATATGGAGACATACATGTATTTTGATAATAAAATTTACGTTGAACTTTGAACTTCTGAAGTCACTTTGCTGTTGGGAAGTGAGTCCATGTTTTACATTAAACATCAATGAAGTAATGGTGATGAATTTCCAAGTCAGGATGGTGTGTGACTTACAGGTGAGTTTACAGAATGCATTGTTCTCATGTCTCTGCTGCACCTGATTTTGGTGATACAGGTCATGGGACTGGCATGTGCTGCCAAAGTAGACTAGCTAAGTAACTTTTGCACATTACAGCCAAAGTTTGCTGGTTAAATGTAATGATGTATAGGATAATGAATCAACTGCCAATCAAAAGGACACCTTTGAGCTTCTTGAATTTCTTGAAACTTCACTTATCTAAGCAAAGATAAGTACTTCATTTTACTCAGCCTTGCCACAAGATACCTACCTACTCTTGTATCCACACTGTTTACGCACTTGACCCAAATGAACTTGTGGTCAATGGTGACCCTCGCAGAACTAATAAAATTATCATGATGGTAGAAAAATAGGATAGGCGGTCAGCAGTTCAGTAAAAATGGATTTAAGGGTGCAGGAGATGGGTCGAATGAACAATGTAACATCAGGCCTTTGTAATGGTTTTGGAGGTCAAAGTGTTGCAATGAACGATGCAAACCTAAATGCAGGACACAGGCACTGAGATTAAGTTAGGATGCAGACGCGAGCGTGAGTTTTGAATAGGAAACAGGAGTGAGTGCAGGAAAGCAGGAGGCAGGCAGAACTTATCTTGACACGGAATGTAGAAAGGAAAACGACAGACAACACTTTTCTTAGCACGGAGAGACGGAGTTACACAGGTAAACCTCGGAACTGGAGAAAAACTTAGAAAACTTATCTTGACATGGAGAAACTGAGTTTCACAGGTAAATCTTGGTACTGAAGCAAAACTTAGAACACACAATCCTAGGTGGCCGGGAAATGTTAATTACCACATTGGCAAAACCAATGATCTGGCAACTAGTGGATGCAAAGCTGGGGTTCTTATGCTACAGGTCTTGATGAAAATCAGGTGTGTTGACATCAAAGGAAATTAGGAGAACATGGGGAATTAACGGTCGGGACCGTGCTAGTTCCCCACCCTCATCGGGAGCTCCAGGCGAACCACCAGGCTTGTCTGGATTGTCTCAATTGAAATCACGGATGAGAGAAGGGTCCAGGATGAAGGAGCGGGGAATCCAGGTGCACTCCTCAGGGCCGTATCCCTCCCAATTGACCAGGTACTGGAGACCCCTGCCTCGGCAGTGCACATCCAGTATTTGCCAGACGGTGTACGCTGGGTAGTCGTCAATGATCTGGGTGGGTGGAGGGGGTTCAGCAGGAGGGCACAAAGGGCTGACAGACACAGGTTTCAGTTGGGAGATGTGGAACGTGGGACGAACCACCAAGGGTTGATGATGCTCTCAATTTCAAACGGTCTGAGGTAACAAGGGGTGACTTTCTTGGGTTCATTCTTGAGGGGGATGTCTTTTGAAGAGAGCCAAACCTTCTGACCAGGCTAGTAGTTGGGCGCAGGAATTTGATGGCGATCGGCAACCTCTGGTTGCGGTCAGCTGAGCGGAGCAGGGCCGAGCGTGCATCCTTCCAGACCTTGCAGCATGGGTGGAGATGGGCCTGAACTGAAGGCACAGCAATGTCGTCTTCATGTGTGGGAAACAGAGGAGGTTGGTAATTGAGGGAGCATTCGAAGGGAGACATTCCGGTGGTGTTGACTAGGGAGTTGTGGGCTTACTCTACTCAAGTGAGATGGGTGCTCCAGGATGATGGGTTGTTGGTGGATATGCAGTGCAGTGCTGCTTCCAAATCCTGGTTTGCTCATCCTGTTTGTCTGTTAGTCTGTGGATGGAAACCAGAAGACAGACTTACTGAGGCTCCAAGGGCTTGACAGAAGGATCTCCAGACTTGAAAGATAAACTGGGGGCCCCGGTCAGAAACAATGTCAGAGGGAATTTCATGAAGGCAGAAGACGTGATGGACAAGGAGGTTTGCTGTTTCACGGGCTGTAGGGAGTTTGGGAAGGGATATGAGGTACAAGGCTTTGGAGAAACGGTCCACCATGGTGAGTAAAGCAGTGTTACCATGTGAAGGGGGTAGTCCAGTAATGAAATCCAGAGCAATGTGGGACCAAGGGCGGCTAGGGACAGGTAGGGGACGAAGCAACCCAGGTGGTCGGTGGGAGGCTTTTCCGCGGACACATACAGAACAGGTAGAGATGAAGGAGCGAGTGTCAGCATCCCTGGAGGGCCACCAGAAATGTCTCTTCAGAAGGGACAGAGTTCGTTCGATTCCGGGATGGCAGGCAAAACGAGAAGTATGCCCCACTGGAGAACCTGAGACTGAACAGAGTCAAGCATGAAGAGGCGACCTGGGGGGTCCATTGCCTGGGTCAGGTTGGGTCTGTTGGGCCTCTTTGACTATGGATTCGATCTCCCAGGTGAGGGCAGCCACAACACAGGATGGTAGTAGGGTGGTATCGGGGTTGGGAAGGCCCTCCTCGAAGACGTATTGACGAGAGAGAACATCTGGCTTCCCATTCTTGGAACCAGGACGATAGGTGAGGGTGAATTTGAAATGGCTAAAAGATAATGCCCAATGGGCTTGGCAGGAATTAAGGCGTTTAGCGGTTTGGATGTATGCCAGGTTCTTATGGTCCGTCCAGACAATGAGTGGATGTTCAACTCCCTCCAGCCAGTGCCTCCACTCCTCCAAGGCAAGTTTGACGGCCAGCAACTCCCGGTTCCCAGCGTCGTAGTTCCGTTCAGCGGGGGTGGATGGCGAGAGAAGAAGGCACAGGGATGGAGCTTTTGGTCTGGGACAGAGTGTTGGGAAAGGACCGCTCCCACCCCAGAGTCAGAGGCATTGACTTCCACAATGAATTGACGAGAGGGGTCAGGTTGGACCAGGATGGGAGCGGAGGTGAAACGCCTCTTCAGCTTCGAGAAGGCTGAGTCAGCTTCGGGGGTCCAGTGAAAAGGGTTTGCAGGAGAGGTGAGTTGAGTAAGGGGTGCTGCCACCCGGCTGTAATCCCTGATGAAGCGATGGTAGAAGTTTGCGAACCCCAGAAATCACTGGAGTTGCTTGAGTGTCGTGAGTTTTGGCCACTCAGCCACCGCCCGGACCTTTTTGGGATCCGCCCTCACTTGCCCGCTCTCAATGATGTACCCCGGGAAACTGACAGAACAGGCATGGAACTTGCACTGCTCTGCCTTAATGAATAGCTTGTTCTCCAAAAGCCTCTGCAGAACCTGATGGACATGGTGGGTGTACTCCTGAAGACTGCGGGGAGAAGATTAGGATGTTGTCCAAATACACAAAAACAGAATGGTTAATAAGGTCCCTATGGACGTCGTTTACCAGGACTTGGAAGATGGAGACGGCGGGGGCATTGGTGAGACCGAATGGCATGACCAGATATTCGAAATGACCGAGGGGGGTGTTAAAAGCTGTTTTCCAACCATCTCCCGCCCTTATCCTGACCAGGTGATAGGCACTCCGCAGGTCCAACTTAGAGAAAATTGTGGCTCCGTGAAGGGGCTCGAAAGCAGAGTTGATAAGGGGCAGGAGATACTTATTCTTTATGGTGATGTTATTCAGGCCATGGTAGTCAATGCAGAGGCACAGTGAGCCATTTTTCTTCCCCACAAAGAAGAAACCTGCGCCTACAGGGGAAGATGAGTGTTGGATAATGCCAGCCGCAAGAGATTCATTTAGGTATGCCTCCATTGCTTCCCTTTCTGGGTTGGGACAGGTTGTACAGCCGACTGGTGGGTAGAGAGGCTCCGGAGAGAAGGTCAATTGCGCAATCGTAAGGGCGATGTGGAGGCAGGGAAAGAGACCGTTGCTTGCTAAATACTTCTCCCAGATTGTGATACTCTACTGGAACCTTGGATAAGTTGGGGGTTTCAGAGGCAGACGAAGTCGCAGTGACCTCCACTGGGGAAAGGGCTGATTGTAGACAGGTGGAATGGCAGAACGAACTCCAGCTGACTAGCTTCCTAGTGGACCAGTCAATGTGGGGGTTATGACGGCTTAACCAGGGGTAACCAAGAACTATAGGGGCTTGAGGAGAGGAAATTAAATTGAATTGTACCGATTCTTGATGTTTTCCAGAGAGAAGGAGAGACAGCGGTGGCGTGCAATGCGTGACTCAGGCCAGGAGTCTACCGTCCAGTGCCCGGGCTTCCAGGGGGGTTCCCAATGGCTCACGAGGAATTCCAGCTTGGAAAGCTAAGTTTTCATCCAAAAAGTTTTCCTCAGCGCTGGAGTCCACTAGTGCTAACAGAGGCAGGGACTGTTGGTCGTAACACAGAGTGGCTTGAAGCTGCATCCGGGTTTGGGGGACGAAAGGGAATGTTGTCTGGCTCACCAGGGTCCCCCTTTCTACTGGTGAGCCTTCCCTTTTGGCCAAAGGGGACAGGTAGCACGGAAGTGGCCTGACTGGCCACAATATAGACACTCACCCGCTCTCAATCTCCGGAGTCGTTCAGCAGGAGAAAGGCAGTTCTGTCCTGGCTGCATGGGTTCCTTTCCCGGGGCGGTGGAAACAGCAGGGCTGGGAGCTACTCTAGGAGCAGGAGGAAGACAGAGGCTTGTTCTTGCGGGAGGTGGTAATGAGTGCCGAGGAGTGGCCAAAGGTGGTGGACGACCAGTTCTTACTCTGTGGCGTTTTCAGAGGTGATTGTCCAACCTGGTGGCTAGGGAGATCAGGAAATCCAGGCTGTCAGTGTTGTCTCTTGCCGCCAACTCGTCTTTTACCATGTCGCTGAGACCATTCGGCAATACCCCTTGGAGTGCCTCATCGTTCCACCCTGAGTCGGCGGCTAACGTCCAGAACTACGGAATATTTGGCAACACTGTGTGAGCCCTGGTAGAGAGTGAGTAGATGCTGGGCGGCGTTTTTATCAGGGATGGGGTGGTCAAAGATCTTTCTCATTTCAGCGATAAAGGTGGCGAAGGAAGAGCAGATATCCGGTTCGTTATCCAAAACAGCTGTGGCCCACGCTAAGGCACTTCCCCACAGCAACCCCATGATATAAGCAATCTTTGACTTATCTGTGGAGTACGTGGAAGACTGCTGTTCGAACACCAAGGAGCACTGAAGAAGGAAGGCCCACACTTTCCCAAATCTCCAGTGTAGTGCTCTGTTTCAGGTAAGTGAGGCTCTCTTGGCAGGGGTGTTGCTGACAGGTAGGGGGTTGCCACTACAGGCTGTCTGGCTGGTTAGACAGGGTTCCAGGAGTGGGTTGAGTAAAATGAGTGGATACACGGTCCACCTGGTCACCGGTCTGTGTGACGTGGGCAGACAGGGAATGGTGGTTCTCCATGACCTCCCGGAGGAGTAGGTCGTGCTGTCCCAGTAGGGAACCCTGGCTGGTGAGGGCTTGTTGAAGGGTATCCGTGTCTGCTGGGTCCATGGTGGCCAGGTCGTTCTGTTGCAATGAATGAGGTGAAACCAAATGCAGGACATAGGCATGGAGATTGAGTTAGGATGCAGATGTGGGTGTGAGCATTGAATGGCAAACAGGAGGGAGTGAACTGGAGTAGAACTTAGAAAACTGATCTTGACACGGAGAGACTGAGTTTCACAGATAAATCTCGGTACTGAAGCAAAACTTAGAACACACAATCCTAGGCAGCCGGGAAACGATAATTACCACACTGGCAAAACCAACGATCTGGCAACTAGTGGGTGCAAAGCCAGGGTTCTTATGCTGTGGGTCTTGATGAAAGCCAGGTGTATCGCCAGGTGTCTACATCTGCGCCAAGTGCATCGAGATGCAGCTCCTAAGGGACCGCGTTACGGAACTGGAGCTGCAGCTCGATGACCTTCGTCTGGTCAGGGAGAGTGAGGAGCTGATAGAGAGGAGTGGAAGGCAGGTGGTCATGCCGGGGCCACGGGAGGCAGACAAGTGGGTCACGGTTAGGAGGGGGAAGGGGAAAAGGCAGGTGATGGGGAGTACCCCGGTGGCTGTGCCCCTTAACAACAGGTACTCCTGTTTGAGTACTGTTGGGGGGGACAGCTTACGCGGGGGAAGCGACAGTGGCCGTGCCTCCGGCACAGAGTCTGGCCCTGTAGCTCAGAAGGGTAGGGCAAGGAAGAGGAGGGCAGTTGTGATAGGGGACTCGATAGTAAGGGGGTCAGATAGGTGATTCTGTGGACGCAGTCCAGAGACCCGGATGGTAGTTTGCCTCCCTGGTGCCAGGGTCCGGGATATTTCTGATCGTGTCCAAGATATCCTGAAGTGGGAGGGTGAGGAGCCAGAGGTCGTGGTACATATAGGTACCAATGACATAGGTAGGAAAAGGGATGAGGTCCTGAAAGGAGAATATAGGGAGCTAGGAAGGGAGTTGAGAAAAAGGACCGCAAAGGTAGTAATCTCGGGATTACTGCCTGTGCCACGCGACAGTGAGAGTAGGAATGCGATGAGGTGGAGGATAAATGCGTGGCTGAGGGATTGGAGCAGGGGGCAGGGATTCAAGTTTTTGGATCATTGGGACCTCTTTTGGCACAGGCGTGACCTGTACAAAAAGGACGGGTTACACTTGAATCCTAGGGGGACCAATATCCTGGCAGGGAGATTAGCGAGGGCTACTGAGGTGACTTTAAACTAGAATGGTTGGGGGGTGGGAATCAAATTAAAGAGGCTAGGCGTGAGGAGGTTAGTTCACAACAGAGGGATGAGAACCAGTGCAGAGAGACAGAGGGGTGTAAAGTGAGGGTAGAAGCAAAAAGTACAAAGGAGAAAAGTAAAAGTGGCAGGCCGACAAATCCAGGGCAAGCATTAAAAAGGGCCACTTTTCAACATAATTGTATAAGGGCAAAGATAGTTGTAAAAGAGCGCCTGAAGGCTTTATGTGTCAATGCAAGGAGCATTCGTAATAAGGTGGATGAATTGAAAGTGCAGATTGTTATTAATTATTATGATATAGTTGGGATCACAGAGACATGGCTCCAGGGTGACCAGGGATGGGAGCTCAACGTTCAGGGATATTCAATATTCAGGAGGGATAGACATGAAGGAAGGGGAGGTGGGGTGGCGTTGCTGGTTAAAGAAGAGATTAACGCAATAGAAAGGGAGGACATAAGCCAGGAAGATGTGGAATCGATATGGGTAGAGCTGCGTAACACCAAGGGGCAGAAGACGCTGGTGGGAGTTGTGTACAGGCCACCTAACAGTAGTAGTGAGGTCGGAGATGGTATTAAACAGGAAATTAGAAATGTGTGCCATAAAGGAACAGCAGTTATAATGGGTGACTTCAATCTACATGTAGACTGGGTGTACCAAATTGGTAAAGGTGCAGAGGAAGAGGATTTCTTGGAATGTATGCGGGATGGTTTTTTGAACCAACATGTCGAGGAACCAACTAGAGAGCAGCTATTCTGGACTGGGTTTTGAGCAATGAGGAAGGGTTAATTAGCGATCTTGTCATGAGAGGCCCCTTGGGTAAGAGTGACCATAATATGGTGGAATTCTTCATTAAGATGGAGAGTGACATAGTTAATTCAGAAACAAAGGTTCTGAACTTAAAGAGGGGTGACTTTGAAGGTATGAGACGTGAATTAGCTAAGATAGACTGGCAAATGACACTTAAAGGATTGACGGTGGATATGCAATGGCAAGCATTTAAAGGTTGCATGGATGAACTACAACAATTGTTCATCCCAGTTTGGCAAAAGAATAAATCAAGGAAGGTAGTGCACTCGTGGCTGACAAGAGAAATTAGGGATAGTATCAATTCCAAAGAAGAAGCATACAAATTAGCCAGAGAAAGTGGCTCACCTGAGGACTGGGAGAAATTCAGAGTTCAGCAGAGGAGGACAAAGGGCTTAATTAGGAAGGGGAAAAAAGATTATGAGAGAAAACTGGCAGGGAACATAAAAACGGACTGTAAAAGCTTTTATAGATATGTAAAAAGGAAAAGACTGGTAAAGACAAATGTAGGTCCCCTGCAGACAGAAACAGGTGAATTGATTATGGGGAGCAAGGACATGGCAGACCAATTGAATAATTACTTTGGTTCTGTCTTCACTAAGGAGGACATAAATAATCTTCCAGAAATAGTAAGGGACAGAGGGTCCAGTGAGATGGAGGAACTGAGCGAAATACATGTTAGTAGGGAAGTGGTGTTAGGTAAATTGAAGGGATTGAAGGCAGATAAATCCCCAGGGCCAGATGGTCTGCATCCTAGAGTGCTTAAAGAAGTAGCCCAAGAAATAGTGGATGCATTAGTGATAATTTTTCAAAACTCGTTAGATTCTGGACTAGTTCCTGAGGATTGGAGGGTGGCTAATGTAACCCCACTTTTTAAAAAAGGAGGGAGAGAGAAACCGGGGAATTATAGACCGGTTAGCCTAACGTCAGTGGTGGGGAAACTGCTGGAGTCAGTTATCAAGGATGTGATAACAGCACATTTGGAAAGCGGTGAAATGATCGGACAAAGTCAGCATGGATTTGTGAAAGGAAAATCATGTCTGACGAATCTCATAGAATTTTTTGAGGATGTAACTAGTAGAGTGGATAGGGGAGAACCAGTGGATGTGGTATATTTGGATTTTCAAAAGGCTTTTGACAAGGTCCCACACAGGAGATTAGTGTGCAAACTTAAAGCACACGGTATTGGGGGTAAGGTATTGGTGTGGGTGGAGAATTGGTTAGCAGACAGGAAGCAAAGAGTGGGAATAAACGGGACCTTTTCAGAATGGCAGGCGGTGACTAGTGGGGTACCGCAAGGCTCAGTGCTGGGACCCCAGTTGTTTACAATATATATTAATGACTTGGATGAGGGAATTAAATGCAGCATCTCCAAGTTTGCGGATGACACGAAGCTGGGTGGCAGTGTTAGCAGTGAGGAGGATGCTAAGAGGATGCAGGGTGACTTGGATAGGTTGGGTGAGTGGGCAAATTCATGGCAGATGCAATTTAATGTGGATAAATGTGAAGTTATCCACTTTGGTGGCAAAAATAGGAAAACAGATTATTATCTGAATGGTGGCCAATTAGGAAAAGGGGAGGTGCAACGAGACCTGGGTGTCATTATACACCAGTCATTGAAAGTGGGCATGCGGGTACAGCAGGCAGTGAAAAAGGCGAATGGTATGCTGGCATTTATAGCGAGAGGATTCGAGTACAGGAGCAGGGAGGTACTACTGCAGTTGTACAAGGACTTGGTGAGACCACACCTGGAGTATTGTGTGCAGTTTTGGTCCCCTAATCTGAGGAAAGACATCTTTGCCATAGAGGGAGTACAAAGAAGGTTCACCAGATTGATTCCTGCGATGGCAGGACTTTCATATGAAGAAAAACTGGGTGAACTGGGCTTGTACTCGTTGGAATTTAGAAGATTGAGGGGGGATCTGATTGAAACGTATAAGATCCTAAAGGGATTGGACAGGCTCGATGCAGGAAGATTGTTCCCGATGTTGGGGAAGTCCAGAACGAGGGGTCACAGTTTGAGGATAGAGGGGAAGCCTTTTAGGACCGAGATTAGGAAAAACTTCTTCACACAGAGAGTGGTGAATCTGTGGAATTCTCTGCCACAGGAAACTGTTGAGGCCAGTTCATTGGCTATATTTAAGAGGGAGTTAGATATGGCCCTTGTGGCTACGGGGGTCAGGGGGTATGGAGGGAAGGCTGGGGCGGGGTTCTGAGTTGGATGACCAGCCATGATCATAATAAATGGCGGTGCAGGCTCGAAGGGCCGAATGGCCTACTCCTGCACCTATTTTCTATGTTTCTATGTTTCTATGTTTCAAAGGAAATTAGGAGAAAATGGGGAATTAACGGTCGGGACCATGACACAAAGTTGGATAGATAGACTCTCTCTTTTTGGAAACTATATCACATGGCATATTGTGGCATCACTGTTGTTTTTCATTTATAACTCCAAACCTGAACCATATCAAAATCAAGGACTACTTTAAAAACGCAAACAGCAGGAATTCTGCAGATGCTGGAAATTCAAGCAACACACATCAAAGTTGCTGGTGAACGCAGCAGCAGGCCAGGCAGCATCTCTAGGAAGAGGTACAGTCGACGTTTCAGGCCGAGACCCTTCTCAGGACTAACTGAAGGAAGAGTTAGTAAGAGATTTGAAAATGGGAGGTGGAGGGGGAGATCCAAAATGATAGGAGAAGATTGGAGGGGGAGGGATGGAGCCAAGAGCTGGACAGGTGATTGGCAAAGGGGATATGAGAAGATCATGGGTCAGGAGGCCCAGGGAGAAAGACAAGGGGGGGGGGAACCCAGAGGGTGGGCAAAGGGTATAGTTAGAGAGACAGAGGGAGAAAAAGGAGAGTGAGAGAAAGAATGTGTGTATAAAAATAAATAACGGATGGGGTACGAGGGGGAGGTGGGGCATTAGCGGAAGTTAGAGAAGTCAATGTTCATGCCATCAGGTTGGAGGCTACCCAGAAGGAATATAAGATGTTGTTCCTCCAACCTGAGTGTGGCTTCACCTTTACAGTAGAGGAGGCTGTGGATAGACATGTCAGAATGGGACTGGGATGTGGAATTAAAATGTGTGACCACTGGGAGATCCTGCTTTCTCTGGCAGACAGAGTGTAGGTGTTTTAATTCCACATACCATTGACTTCTCTAACTTCCGTTAATGCCCCACCTCCCCCTCGTACCCCATCCGTTATTTATTTTTGTACACACATTCTTTCTCTCACTCTCCTTTTTCTCCCTCTGTCCCTCTAACTATACCCCTTGCCCATCCTCTGGTTCCCCCCCTCCTTGTCTTTCTCCCTGGGCCTCCTGTCCCATGATCCTCTCATATCCCCTTTGCCAATCACCTGTCCAGCTCTTGGCTCCATTCCTCCCCCTCCTGTCTTCTCCTATCATTTTGGATCTACCCCTCCCCCTCCCACTTTCAAAACTCTTACTAACTCTTCCTTCAGTTAGTCCTGAGAAGGGTCTCGGACTGAAACGTCGACTGTACCTCTTCCTAGAGATGCTGTCTGGCCTGCTGCATTCACCAGCAACTTTGATGTGTGTTTGATGGACCACTTTACTTTGTGGGAATGACAAATAGAGTTAAACATGAGGGAACATTACATTTTTGATGGAAAGAAGGTTCCTAGTGAAGCAGCTGAAGACTATTAATCTCATGACTTTATCCTGAGGAACTCCGGTCATGTGCCAAGGTGTTAAAAGTCTACTTTAATGAGCAGCTGGGTTGTGACTGGGATCTCCCCAACTCGCCCTGCTGAATATTTCCTGTTGCTGGCTTGGTGTTGGTTTCCTCCTGGTAACAAGGACCTGGTTTAGGAAGAGTTACTGGAGAGGAGAAATGCCACAAAAGACAGTATAGGGAAACATGAGTGATTGATGTAGGAAATATACTTTAAAACAGAATAGTACAGCAAAACCCATGGACCCAGTTATTATGAAACATAATGCTATAATGAATTATTAGGATATTAAGAACGGATGAATTACGATGTTTCAGAAAACATTCCTCATTCCTTCTTCTTCCTCTGTGGAGACTGATGAAATCAACTCAGCACCATCATCTCAATAAGGAAAAGGCAATAAATTCTGTAAGTGACAAAGATGTGTACATGCCATTGATGAACGAAAACTCTTGCCAATGATATGTACAACTTTAGGGCTGTATTTTGAGATTTCTGCTTTATCTGATGACCATTAACCCTTAGTTCTACATCAACTTTTAAATGAACTGAGGATTTAATATTTTCTTGTTTCTGTTACATGTTGTTTGCTCTTTCAGAGTCAGAATTGGAATCAGGTTCATCAAGTCCTGATGAACGGTCTCGGCCAGAAACATCGGCTGTTTTTCCTTTCCATAGATGCTGCCTGACCTGTTGAGTCCTTGAGCATTTTGCATGCGTTACTCTGGATTTCCAGCTTCTGCAGAGTCTCTTGTGTTCAGGTGTGTTATCACAGACATATGGTGTGGCAGCAGTACAATGCAATATATAAAAATTACTGTATGCTGCAATAAATAAAGAAACACAAATAAATAACTCTATAGTGCAGAGGAGGAATAGTGAGATTGTGTTCACCATGTATCTTTCTGTTCTTTTTCTATCATTTTCTGTATTAATTTATATTTCCAATATTTGATTTTCTTAACATAGAACATAGATCAGAACAGCACAACACAGGAACCATGATGTCTGTACCAACCATACTGCTAGCTTACAATAATCCCTCTGCCCGCTCATAGTCCATGTCCCACTGTTCACGCCCGCATTCCCTGCCTGTTCATGTTGCTATCATATCTACTTTCCTAGCACCTCCCACTTACTTTGTGAAAAAACTGCCCCATAAATATTCCCCTCTCAGCTTAATATTATGCCCTCCAGTATTCCACTATTGGAAAGTGACTCTGACTACCTACCCTGCCTCTCATACCTTAATATATTTCTGTCAGGTCACTCCTCAATCTCTGACACTCCAGAAGGAAAAAAAGGCATGCAAGCTTGTCCAACCTAACAACTGAAGATTGTTTCACTCACATTTCAAATAGACTTGAACTTAGGAACCTATCCAGCTCAGATTCAAATTCCAATGCATCCGAATTAGCCACACTCTTAAACAAATGATGCATGTTCGGGATGCTGTTAGCTTGCTTCTATTGCTTGCATGATGTGTTTTTTTCCCCACTTTTTTTCTCTGCGCTGTGATATTTTGTCTTTTTTTAAATTGGGTTATTTGAAGTTCTTGCATGTGGCTGCCTGTAAGCAGACGCACTTCAAGATGTATGACTTATACGTTCTTTGATAATAAATCTGCTTTGAATCTTTGAATGACTTTTCAAAATTCATTATAGCATGCTATTTCTCCGACTGCTTTTGTTGAAAAAATGAAAAATGAATGCCACATGAACCAGTTACATATATGTTCACCAACATTTTGTTATTTCTGCAGCTCTATCATGAATTTAATCCATATCTAAATAACATAAATGTAGTTTTTATGAATACCATGGTTACTTCTGCACCAAATACAAAAATAAAAGTTATAGAATCTGGAATAAGCATTAAGACAAATGCCAATAAAAAAAATCTAATTCCCATTAGATATCAAAAAAATCTAATTCCCATTAACTAACTGAATATTTATTTTAAATATGTACGTAGTGTGCATATGCTATGAGCATTCACTCTATAAAGATTTCACTCTAACTTTGTTTCTCTTCTCGCGCTGAGCTTCATCTCTGTCTCCACTTTTCTTCCCTATCTCACCTGGACTATTGATTGGGAGGAAGTTACCAGATCTGGAATTTAATATTTGGAGGAAGTACATAATACACAAGATTTTATGAAAATAATTGTAAACACAAGCAAGTTTTTCCCCTTTTGAATCCTTCAGATATATTTTCAATTATGCACATTGTTTAAACTTAAAACTTAAAAACCAAAAAATAATTAACTAAAAAGATCAGTGTTTCCTTGTTTTTTTTGCTGGTCTGAACTTAGCACAAGAGTAAGCATACTAAAAAGGAAATGCTGTAAAAAGAAGAACTTCTGCAAAGAAGGAAGTTAAATCTAAAATTATAGCTGTGGGTCATACATTTTGCTGTGCTCAGTTATAATGTTCTAATGTGGACTAAATGGAAATCTGCAATGTCAGGCGACTCGGTGAACAAGAGATTATAAGGACACAGAAGGTTCTATGGGTCACATGAACTGCTCTGGTCTCCTTGTTCAGCAAGATTGTATGATTGCCCTGATGTACCAAGATTTTCAGCAAAATTAAATAAACATACTGGCCATTCTTATCTAAACTGAAAGCAAATCATTGTTTTGATATATAGAGAAATTTTTATTCTGTAACTTCCTTTAAGATACGCTGAAAAGAGTTATGCACCTTTAGCATATTGAAAAATACTTAATGAACCATGAAAGTTGTGTATTTGGACAATTGGAATATACTTGACAAATGTTAAATCCGTAAAGTAATTGTCAATATTGCTGAGACTATTATATTTTTATTAGATATACATAATGTGACAATAATATAAAAAAGCAATAGTGTTTGCTTGCTTCATTAATAGTTAACTAAAACAGAACAATGCTTCTTGTAAATGGACTGAGATGTCTGTAAGTCTAATTTTAACAGTCAGACAGGGTAGAGGAATTAAACTAGCTGTGGTGAAGTTGCTTCTCCATTAATACTTTGCTGCCTTTGCTAACACCCTTTGCTAGACGGCCTATTTGCTCAGTACTGTTTCCTGATAAGGGTGCTTCGTTAGCTGAGGAACCACAGTACAGTTTGAGGGAAAGCTGAGCAAAGCCTGCCTCGATATACTTTGTAACTTTTGAATACGGCACAGAGATAGGTGGAGTTGTGGACAATGCATTGAGCTATCAAGGATTATGGCAGAACATAGATCAGTTATACATATGGGCGGAGAAATGGCAGATGGAGTTTAAGTGTGAGGTGCTGCACTTTGTGAGGTCTAATGCAAGGTGAAAGTATATAGGATCCTTAGCAGCATGGATGTACAGATTGCTATTGGGGTCCAAGTCAAATATTCACCAGAAATGACTAAGCAAGTAGATAGGCTGGTAATGCTTATGAGGTATACTTGGCTTCATTCATCAAGACATTAGAGTATAAGAATAAGAAAATCCTCTTGCAGCTATATAAAACTTTGGTTAGAAACACTTAGAGTATTGTGTGAAACTTTGGTCACCCTGTTACAGGAACGATGTGGAGTCTTTGGAAGGGGTACAGAAGAGGTTTATTTACCAGGATGCTGTCTGAACTATACGGAGAGATTGCACAAAGTTGTGGAGTGCTGGAGGTTAAGGGGATATTTGATTGTGGTTTATCAGATTATGAGAGCCACAGATAGAGTAGACAGTCAGAATAGTTTCTTTTTCTAGGCTAGAAGTGTTATGCACTAGAGGACATACATTTAAGGTGGTGGTGAGGAGAAGGGAGGAGTTTAAAGGAGATGTGCAGGGCAAGCTTCTTATAGTGAGAGTGGTATGTGTCTGGACCTGGCTACAGGAGTGGTGGAAGCAGATATGATAGGCTCTTTGACACACGAATATGCAGGGAGTGGAGGAATGTGGATTATTTACAGAAAGTAGAGTATTAATTTAATTTGGCATAGTGTGTGGAGCAGACATTGTGGGCCTGTTCTTCTGCAGTACTCTCCTACACTTCATGTATGGTTATGAAGAGAAGGTAGACTTATAAATGTAAATTGTAATGCCAAGCCTATGGTCTCTGGATGCAAATCCATCTAGCTAGGAACAAAATTTCTCTTATCTCATTATCAGCATGTAATACCAAAATTACAATATTGCAGATGAAATTAAAAACATATCTATAAATGCTATAAATCTGATATAAAAATAGAGACTGCTGGAAACACAGCCAGTTAGGCAGCAACTGCAGAAAGACTGACAGAGTTAACCCTTTCGTTCAGTCGATCTGGAACGTTACTTTTGTTTTTCTTTCTATGGTTGCTGCCTGACATGGCTACGTGTTTAATGTATCTTCTGTTCCTATGTCATTTTGCAGAGTTTACCATTTGTTGAAATGGGATATGTGATAGCTTTGATCACCTCCACGATTTATAGAGGTTGGAAGGTATAATTTATGGCATGGTCAGAAGCTATCCAGATAATGGAATTAGTTTAATTTGCACACATTTCTCATATTCCTTAATCATGTTTTGTTTTACCCACTGGTCCATCGTTTTGAATATCAATGAAGTTTCTGGCAAAGGTCTGACTTTTGCTTTACTTTAATCTTTTTAGTTATGTTTAAGTGCTATTCTGTGTTTTCAGTTGACTATGTCTTTTAATGTTTGTCAACTCAAAATAGTCTGCAGATGCTGGGGTTCAAAGCAACACACACAACACGCTGGAGGAACTCAGCAGGTCAGGCTGCATCCGTGGAAACGAACAGTCAACGTTTCGAGCCGAGACCCTTCATCAGGACATCCTGACGAAGGGTCTCGGCTTGAAACGTTTACTGTTTGTTTCCACGAATGCTGCCCAACCTGCTGAGTTCCTCCAGCGTGTTGTGCGTGTTGCTTTCAATATTTGAATAGCTTGCTTATTTTAAAATTCTTAATTTAAAAAGTACTTAATTATGTTTTCAAATATCTGTCAGCTAGATGTAAAATCAATAATAGCTTTGAAAAAAAGACAAAGCTCTGCCTTTCGCTTCAATTGAGGACATTATGAGGGTGGAGCCATTGCATTAATGGCTTATTGCAGGTTGAAGAAGGAAAATAAAACAGACTTCTCAATCCACTCCAAGTATGCATGAGCAGGCAGTGACTGTCAGGGATCCTGATCTGGACTGTATCAGTACTTAAAAAGCACCTTTTATAATCTCAGACACTAATTGGTCTCCAAACCTGTAGTGTTCCAACAAAGCGATTTTCTCATAGTTTTGTTTCCTTATCTTTGGCAAAGTTCTGGTGGGTTTAAGTAGAATCCTTCCGAAGTCTCATGGGGACCATTTGTTAGCCTTCTGAAAATGGAAATAGGGATTGCAATATCAAATATGATGCAAGCAGCACACCAATTTTTTGCTGTCAGTTTATTGTATTGATTGCTGCATGTAGCCAGTGCCAAACATTGTTCTCATTAGCTGTATGCTTCAGCAGGAGAGCTGAATATCATTGCTAAGGCAATGTTTAAACATAGCCTTCTCTGCTTAAAGCTAGCCAACAATTGTTAAAGGGAAGGTGCATGGTGACACTGGAGAAGCCAAGACCATAGCTGTACAGCAAAGGACAATATGGCAAAGAGCACTTGTTAGGCTTTTCCAGAATCATGTGTTTCTTTAACATGTGAGACATAAGGAAATTATTAGCTTTAAGTGTGCAATTAACGGGAACCCTGCTATAAAATCAGCTTCATGTGTAAATGGATCCCAGAATCTGCTGCTTCTGCATGCTTCTGATAGGCCTTAATTGCGAATTAGCAAACTCCTTTATCAGGATGGCATCCAGCACACCACACAACATAAGTGTTTGCATACATACTGCAGATTACATTTCTGAGACCTAAGAGGAAGTGTATTGTTAAACAATGAATGGATTAGTTTTTCTCCCACCCCAGCTCCACGGATCGAAAACACCAGAACAGTCCTCTCAAAGACCCTCCAGCATAAAGATATATGGCATTGGCTTAGCTCCAAGAATGAGAATGCAGTGCCACAATATTTAATAACCTTCTACAAGTGGTCAAGACAAGTGAATGAATTTTCAGATGGTGCATGTGATTAGTTGATACACTAACCTCTCTGAGAGCTCATTCACCACACCCCCTATCACTCAACAACCATCAACCCCTATCAATGAAACATATCTAGCATTTACATCCTTCACTTGCCTCTCACATGGTTTCCACTGGATGCAAGTGTCACACCAGTGACTTACAGCTTTCGCAAACTGCCAGTAATTCAACCATAAAAGCGTCGCGTCATCCAAATGCAGAGCCTAACACTCACACAGTTTCCCTTTTCTCTCAAGAAGCTTTGAAGTCAGTATGGAGTCTTTCAGTTCCTGTTACTCTCCTGTCAGTGGACAGTTGAAACACAAGACAAACATGGAAAGCATCAAACACTTGTAGAACTTTAGCAACAGACAGAGAAATAAACCAGTAAACAATAAGAATGTGTACGACTGTGCCTCTAAATAGCTAGTTTAGGGGGCCAGAGGGTAGGATTGATTCCTTGTGTTTAATTCATGTGCAGAATAGAGAGGCATCAGCTGGAGTGCGTAGATCCAGATTGGTATTGTCCATTGACTGATGGCTTGATCTGCCATCTCCACATACTTGATAGTGATTATAAGTGTGTGCTCATAGCCAGTTTATAATGTGCCATTCTGCCTGTTATACATTGGCAGGGTGCATCATAACAGCAAGCCCAGCATCAGCTGTTAGTTACGACATTGTTCCAATATTCATTATCCTTCCTCAAGTTTGAAGTTTCGTACAGCTCATCTTTATCCAACTGAATGCTTTTTGTTCTATCATTTGTCTGGCAGATGCCTAACTTGCACTAGAAATAATATCTGGTTGGAAGTTCCATGAAAGTGCATGTGAATCTATATTCTTTGAAGTTTAGAAGAACGAAAGGTGATCTTACTGAAATGTTCAAGATCCCTGAGGGGTGTGATTGGTTAAATGCTGAGATGTTTACACTAGTTGGAGAATCTCAAACAAGGGGATGTAGTTAATAGATTAAGGGGCATTTTGGAAGTTTGGAAAATTGAGGGTATAAGGGAACTGGCACAAAAGAGTGGGTGATACTTGGAGTAGATCAACCGTGGTTACACTGAGTGACCCAATCCTGATCCTGTTTTCTGATTGGCTTATGCCATAACCGACTGTATTAGCTATTCAATGCATTAGATTTGCATGTCTGGAAGGGGCGAGTGATAAATTAGATAGTTTTTAAAGTAGAAATTACATATAGTGATGAGCTTTGTGATGTCATATTGTCCCAAAGCATTGTGAACCAATGGTATGGTTTTGAACCAGACTTACTGCTGTAATTAGGAAAGCAGGATTTGGAGATGATTCCAGAGGAATTGAAATTGAGCAGTGGAGTCCCAAAATATTCAATTCATTGTTTATATCAATGAATTGTACCTAACTAAATAAAATAACCTAGGGGGAGTAGCGTTAAAAAGTTTGACCAATGATGCCCTTGATCTGAAACGTTGTCTCTATGCCTGTTGAAACAACTAAACTGCAGAGCACTTTCACCTGGTTTTGTTTTTAAACTAACACACATCAAAGTTGCTGGTGAACGCAGCAGGCCAGGCAGCATCTCTAGGAAGAGGTACAGTCAACATTTCAGGCCGAGACCCTTCGTCAGGACTAACTGAAGGAAGAGTTAGTAAGAGATTTGAAAGTGGGAGGGGAGGGGGAGATTGAAAATGATAGGAGAAGACAGGAGGGGGAGGGATGGAGCCAAGAGCTGGACAGGTGATTGACAAAGGGGATATGAGAGGATCATGGGACAGGAGGTCCGGGAAGAAAGACGGGGGGGGGTGGAACCCAGAGGATGGGCAAGGGGTATAGTCAGAGGGACAGAGGGACAGAGGGAGAAAAAGGAGAGAGAGAGAAAGAATGTGTGTATATAAATAAATAACGGATGGGGTACAAGGGGGAGGTGGGGCATTAGCGGAAGTTAGAGAAGTCAATGTTCATGCCATCAGGTTGGAGGCTACCCAGACAGAATATAAGGTGTTGTTCCTCCAACCTGAGTGTGGCTTCATCTCTACAGTAGAGGAGGCCGTGGATAGACATGTCAGAATGGGAATGAGATGTGGAATTAAAATGTGTGGCCACTGGGAGATCCTGCTTTCTCTGGTGGACAGAGCGTAGGTGTTCAGCAAAGCGGTCTCCCAGTCTGTTTCGGGTCTCACCAATATATAGAAGGCCACATCGGGAGCACCGGACGCAGTATATCACTCCAGCCGACTCACAGGTGAAGTGTCGCCTCACCTGGAAGGACTGTCTGGGGCCCTGAATGGTGGTAAGGGAGGAAGTGTAAGGGCATGTGTAGCGCTTGTTCCGCTTACATGCCCTTACACTTCCTCCCTTACCACCATTCAGGGCCCCAGACAGTCCTTCCAGGTGAGGTGACACTTCACCTGTGAGTCGGCTGGGGTGATATACTGCGTCTGGTGCTCCCGATGTGGCCTTCTATATATTGGTGAGACCCGACACAGACTGGGAGACCGCTTTGCTGAACACCTACGCTCTGTCCGCCAGAGAAAGCAGGATCTCCCAGTGGCCACACATTTTAATTCCACATCCCATTCCCATTCTGACTTGTCTATCCACGGCCTCCTCTACTGTAAAGATGAAGCCACACTCAGGTTGGAGAAACAACACCTTATATTCTATCTGGGTAGCCTCCAACCTGATGGCATGAACATTGACTTCTCTAACTTCCGCTAATGCCCCACCTCCCCCTCGTACTCCATCCATTATTTATTTTTATATACATATTCTTTCTCTCTCTCTCTCTCCTTTTTCTCCCTCTGTTCCTCTGACTATACCCCTTGCCCATCCTCCGGGTTCCCCCCCCACCGTCTTTCTCCCCGGACCTCCAGTCCCATGATCCTCTCATATCCCCTTTGCCAATCACCTGTCCAGCTCTTGACTCCATCCCTCCCCCTCCTGTCTTCTCATATCATTTTTGATCTCCCCCTCCCCCTCCCACTTTCAAATCTCTTACTAACTCTTCCTTCAGTTAGTCCTGACGAAGGGTCTCGGCCTGAAACGTCGACTGTACCTTTTCCTAGAGATGCTGCCTGGCCTGCTGCGTTCACCAGCAACTTTGATGTATGTTGCTTGAATTTCCAGCATCTGCAGAATTCCTGTTGTTTGTGTTTTTAACCTAGGTTTACATTATGTGTGCTTAATTAGTTTTGTTAGTTATTATTTGCATTTTCGTTATACTGTATTACACATGGGCATGCTGAAGCATTCTATGGTGTCTATCTCATAACCTGTGGTGGAATCTTTAAAGTAATCCACAGGTATAACCTGGCATCAGTCAAAGAGTCAGAGGGCAAGTTCCTCTGCAGTTGTTGGTGATTGATTGTTCTGCTTGTGGAAAGGTCAAGTTTTCTCAAAGTCAGCAGAACTGTAGGATGTATCAGACTTTGATTTCAGAGTCCTTTATATTAACAGATTTCCCGGTGGAGATTTTTTGAGATGAAGTATGATAAATAAACCATTTCAGCATACATTATACCTGCATTTAAGGTGACCTGGTTGGTAGTAAACATATATCTACTTAAGGTTTAGGAATCAACTCTTACTCCAGGAAAATTACTATGCAAATCTGGTGTGATGTAAAGCACATCTGATTTCCCCCTTGCCTGTCCAGTCCTGAAGAAAGGTCTTGGCCTGAAACGTTGACTGTTTACTCTTTTCCATAGATGCTGCCTGGCCTGCTGCGTTCTTCCAGCATTTTATGTGTGCTGATCTGTGGTGCAGGCCTTCAGATACGACAATAAACCACAGCCCCGCCTAACCCCTAATGTGAATCTGGAAGTTCCCACAGGACTATTTAGAAGAAGAAAAGAAAAGATAAACCCAGTAACTTGGGCATTATCAATTACACTACAAAACAAAATAGTTCTCGTGGGTCAGTGCAAAATCTGACTTTCCAATGATGACTACGTTTTCAAATATAGTTCCTTGGCTGCAAAGAATTTTCCCATGATCTGAAAATGATGCAAAAGTTCACACACCACAGATGTTTCTTTTTCAATGACTGAAGGATCTCATTTGGAAGGTGGCACATGAGATGTGGCACATGCTGTATCTCTATGCATAATATAGATTTTGTTGGTATTCAATTCATAACATAGAAAACATTGATTACAGATCAGATGTTAAGAAGTATGTTAACTGCCAGTTTCCCTCTAAAATATTTATACAGTGATTCATCGCTAGAAACATGCTGCTGTACTTGGACTGTGTACTTCTTGGCAATTCACTGAATGCTTCGGCAGTGACTTATATCTATTAACACGCAATACAATGTTCATTTTAAAATTAAAATAAATTTTACCTTTTTTGTTGTTATTTTTCCATCCATAAAGGTGGTGTTGTCAAAGAAGCAAATTCCTTGAGGAAATTTTAAAATCAAAATCCTCCTATAGCAAACATACTTGGTTGAATTGAGCCAACTGACAGTAGATGGTCCTATAAGGAATATCCAGCAGTCACCAATCATAGGTCAGCTGGCCTTGGATTTCTGAGCATGCTTAAGCAAATACAGAAGATATTTAATGTCCAGCTGGAGAACTGACATTACGAATGGATACAGTTGCCATCTAGCCTCTCAACTTTTTGTTAGTCATGTTTGGCATAGCAATAGTGACCTTATATGTTCTAAAATGATGTTCTAAACTCTGTGGATAGATGTAAATGCAGATCTATAAGTACTTCCTTTTAATAATTTTGATTATCTTCCAGTATTTTGTGCATTAAAATTATGTTTTACTTTTTTAATATCATTTTTAAGTATGTAAGACTGAATAGTTTCTAAATGTCTCCATCAATGACACTTAAAAGAATTAAACAACTTTTGACAGTGGCAAGGTGTCAAAGGTAATGAAGGGAATGGACAGCCACCACAGCCAATGAGTCCTGGTAGAGGGGGAGGATTCAGCCTAATTTGTCATTCTAGTTTGTACTTTGCTCTGCAACTTTGATTTTGGCTACGGTTCAGTTGAGCAGGAAACCCATTAATACAGATTAGTATAACAATTTTCTCATTGTCTGAACGTTAATTTTAATCAGAATTATAAAATAATAATTGTCACTATATAACCAAAACAATCTGAATACAAAAGAGTAGATGCAAGAACAATGGTGTCAATTCAATGCAAATTAATGTCAAAAGGACATTAAACCAAATAGCTTCATTTCCTATATTTCAATGACATTTTTTGCTAGATTTCCATTTTGTTGCATCTTTATGAGATACATAAAGTTAAATTTTATTTCATTTTGCAAGTTTAAGGGCTAAATTGTGTATGGTGATCTCTGCTTTTTCACTAGGAATCTAGCAGAACATCCCCAGACGGTCTTTGGGCTTAGAAACAGCGATGATTAACACATTTTTTTCAGACCTTTTGTGTCATTTATGTCCTGTGCTTTGGATTAGATTTCTGAGACCTTCAGGTGTTCCTATCATGACGATGTGCCAGGATTCCTGTCAGATAGGTTTTATTGCATTGACCTGGCACCCAGCACTGCATCAGTCTTTCACCACCTTGGTGTTAATGTTGTATCGATATCATTGATCCCTGGTTGCCCCAATCCACTGACTTATCCAAGCCATCAATACAGAATCTCTCAATCACTCCTTGACCTCCAATAACATCTCTCCCTGTTACTTCACTCCTGCTTGTGATCTTTGCCACAATTATGGATCTTCCTACCGAACCCTCGGTTGATCATCTGCCAATCTTGGGCCCCCCTTTCCGCAATATGAGGCTCCAGTGCCTTTCCACCTATTGTCCTTCCCAACCAAGACACACAAACACTGCCAACGACACCAGGCATAGTCTTTTTCTCCTCTTGCCAAGATTTCAATACAACCATACTTAGGCCTTCAGGTGTCAGTCACCCTGAGCTTTTGCACTGATTCCAGCCACAACTCCTGGTAGTCCATTTTGGCAGGTAAAAATGTTATAATATCCATTCAATTGTGCTTGAAGTGCAATTTAAGTTTGCAGCTGTGGGTGAGGGCTGAAACAGTTGCTGAGGCCCTACTACAAGGCTTTTGATCATGGTGGTTCTGTCTTTTCATTAAACCTTATGCTGTGATGATTTACTGCATGATTGTTTATGCTTCTAAAGCCATATCATACGGTTTCTCAAAATCTGATGAATAAAAGGATTAATTGCATGTAACAAAGGAAGTTCCAGATTAATTGCTAATGTGTGCTAAACTAGCTTCAGTGGTGCAGAGCAGCAGCATCTGCCTTACAGCCCCGGGCCTTGCTCCGACTGCAAGCCCTGAGGTACTGATGCCATTCTATGTGCTGCTGCGGGTATTGTTGACTTTGGTGGATCTACATAAGAAGCTGAAGAACTGATTTTAGCAAGTAAGTAAACAAAATGACAAATTGCCAGCATAGAAGGACTAAATTATCAGAATTCACCCCGAGTTCTTCCCCAGTGTTCAGTAGGGATGCGTGTCATGAAGATGCAACACACACAGAATGCTGGAGGAACTCAGCAGGTCAGATAGCATCTATGCAAGTGAGTAAACAGTAGATGATTCAGGCCAAGACCCTTAATCAGGACTGGAAAGGAAGGGGTAAGAAGCCAGAATAAGAAGATGAGGGGCACGGGGAGAGTAGTATAAGCTGGAAGGTGATAGGTGAAGCCAGGTGGTGGGGGAGGGGGAATGAAGCAAGAAGCTAGGAGGTGATAGGTTGAAAAGGTAAAAGAGTTGCAGAAGGAGGAATCTGATAGGAGAGGAGAGGGGACCATACGAGACAGGGAAGTAGGAGGGGCACTAGGGGGAAGTGATAGGCAAATGAAGTGAAGTGAAGAGGTAAGAAGGGAGGTAGAGTGGGGAATTGAAGAAGTGGGGAGGGTGGAGAGGGAAAAAATTACTGGAAGTTGGACAAAATTTGTGTTTATGCCATCAGGTTGGAGGCTACCCAGATGGAATATGAGGTGTTGCTCCTTTAGCCCTGAGAGTGGCCTCATCATGGCAGTAGAGGAGGCCATGGATCAGCATGTCTGAATGGGAATGAGGATTGGAATTAAACTGGTTGGCCACTGGGAAATCTTATTGTTTACAGAAGGAGAGAAGGTGCTTGACAAAGTGGTCCCCCAATCTGTATTGGATCTCACCAATATAGAGGAGGCTGCATCAGGAGCACCAAATAGAGATGCCAATCCCTGTCTTCTTACTCTGTCTTCTTCCCCCCACCCCCTTAGTTCTGACGAGGGGTCTCTGCCTGAAACATCGACAGTTTATTCATCTACATGGATGCTGCTTGACCTGCTGAGTTCCTTTGGCATTTTCTGTGTGTTGCTCTGGATTTCAAAGTTCAAAAATTTATCAGAGTACACACGTGTGACCACATACAACCCTGAGATTCTTTATCCAGTGGGCATATGCAGCAAATCTATAGAACAGTAACTGTAAACAGGATTAATGAAAAATGAACTCTGTAAATGCAAATATAAATAAACAGCAATAAATAACGAGAGCATGAAATAACAAGATAAAGAGTCCTTAAAGTGAAATCATTGGTTGCGGGAACACTAGAAATAGAATGAGTGTAGTTATTTCCTTTTTTTCAAGAGCCTGATGGTTGAGGGGTAGTAACTGTCCTCGAACCTGGTGGTGCAAGTCCTGAGGCTCTTGTACCTTCCATCTGATGGCAGCAGTGAGAAAAGAGCATAGCCTGGGTGGTGAGGATCTTAGATGATGGATGCTGCTTTTCTACAGCTACATTTCATTCAGATGTTCTCAATGGTTGGGAGGGCTTTATCTGTGATGTACTGGGCTGAATCCATTAACTTTTGTCAGATTTTCCCTCAAAGGCATTGGTGTTCCCAAACCAGCTGTAACGTAGCCAGACAACACACTTTCCACCACACACCTACGGAAGTCTGTCAAGGTTATTGATAACATGTCCAATTTCCGCAGACTCCTGAGGAAGTAGAGGCGCTGTTATGCTTTCTTTGCAATTATATTTATATGATGGGTGCAGGACCCAGGAATATAAAGTTACTAACTGGCTCCATCTCTGATCCTCTGATGAGTACTGACGTGTGGGCCTCTGGTTTCCCTCTCCTGAAGTCTACAATGAGTTCCTTGGTTCTGCTGACATTGAGTGGGAGGTTGTTGTTATTACACCACTCAGCCAAGTTTTCAGTCTCCATCCTATATGCAGATGCATCACCACCTTTTTATATGGCCCATAATGGTGATGTCATCGGTGAACGTGTATATAGCGTTGGAGGTCTACTTAGCCACACATTTGTAGGTGTAAAGCGAGTAGATCGGGGGCTAAGAACACATCCCTGTGGTGCATCTGTGCTAATGGAGATTGTGGGAGGGATGTTTTTGCCAATCTGAACTGACTGGCATCTGCAAATGATGAAATCCAGGATCCAATTGCACAAGGGGGTATTGAGGTCCAGGTCTTGGAGTTTACTGATTAGTTTTGAAGGGGTGATAGTATTAAATGCAGAGCTTTCTATCATCTGCAGTATTTCTTGCATGTATGTCATGAAGTTGTCAGGCAAGAACAGGCTATTCTTTTTGTTAAAGTTCAAGGGAAATGTGCTTATTACTTATTCAATAAAACCTACAGATCAAATCAGTCATTTGCAATGAAATAACATTCTGATAAATGGTTTGTTGTTGTTATCAGCTTGCCCTTCAAATTGTCTTTGGACAATACTTTAGAATCCATCAAAGTATAAAGAATATTGGTTTCTTTGAAGACGAAGCCTCATCTCAGCCAGATCTAACTTTGATGCTGCACGATAGAAAATTCTCTGGCTACTTGATTTTGAATTAAATTTACAGAGCATGGAATCTATAAGAGACACTTTAAAGTTGACCAATAAAACTGGTTTTCAAAATAAAATCTATAAGTATATTGCAGGATATTCAATGGTACATTTCACTTTTCTTGACAGAGACAGTGGCACAAGTTAACAACTTGCATGTATTTTCTTTCAAAACAAAATTCAACATTAAATCACATAATGAGATATTATCATGAATTACCAGAAGTTTAATCCAATAAGAAGGTTTTAAGGAAGACTGAAAGTTAAAGAAACAGAGACAGGGAGGGAACTGTGAGTATGATAAGGAGATCATTTTCTGGTTGACCAGAGGGATGCTATGGGGATCAGAGCTGGGACTGCAACTGCGTAAAACTTGTAATGAATGTATGGTAACCAGATTTATGGATGACATAAACTGGATGCCAATGACTTCAAATGGATGACAAGAAGTTGAGTTGTGAGTTTTATGAGAGATAGGTTGAGTGAATAGATAAAATATTGGCAGAAGGAGCATAATGTAGGTGATGAGATGTTATTCATTTTGGACAGAAGAATGAGGGGACAGTTTTATTTAAATGAAGAAAAACTAAAAATCTGCAGTGAAAATGGATTTTGGGGATTTATTTGTGGCTGAGATGGGAAAAAATTTCTTCTGTCTGAGGATTGTGAGTCTTTGGAACTCATTTTGGTTCTGAGTCCTTGGGTATATTTAAGTCAGAGATAGATGGATCAGTTAGGGAATCAAGGATTTTAGGGAAAAGGCAGGAAAGAAATTGACATGAAATATCAGATCGGCCATGAGCCAATAGAATGGTGGAAAATGCTCGTTATAATTGACACCTCAAGGGTCTCTGATTAATACCATTACTGCTACTTTTTTCTAAACAGTTAATCCGGTGTCTGATTTTTAACTATAATATAAAACCAAATGGCACAGTATACTCTTAATTATAATTATTGCCATGTGTGGAAAACTAAATGAAGAATTAACAATAGTAGAAAGGCTGGATTTGTTGAATCATTTTATTTGTAATTTGTAGAAATATGACTTTAAGCATGAGATTATTATGCACTTATTAGAATTCAGCTGTGCACATATACTCAGAGCTTTTAGAATAATAAATTATGTTTCATCTTTCATTGTTTCTCTGGCAAATCAGCAGGTATTAAATGCATATTCACTAGAAAAAAGACAAACTGCCAATATTCTTTAATTGAATTTAAATGATTCTGACTGTGGTGAGATCCACTTAATGGAATTTCAAATTAATACCAAATAATGTTTTAAGCGATTGAATAATTCCTCTTCCATGGGCTACATACACTCAGTGGCCACTTTATTAGGTACATCTATACACCTACTTGTTAATGAAAATATCTAATCAGCCAATCATGTGGCAGCAACTCAATGCATAAAGCTATGCAAACCTGGTCATGGGTTCAGTTGTTGTTTGGACCAAACATTAGAATGGGGAAGAAATGTGATCCAAGTGATTTTGACCGTGGAATGATGCCACATGGGTAGTTTGAGTATCTCAGAAACTGATGACCTTTTATGATTTTTATGCTCACTAGTCTCTAGAGTTTACAGAGAATGGTACAAAATCAAAAAAAAAATCCCGTGAGCAGCAGTTCTGTGGGCGAAAATGCCTTGTTACTGAGAGAGGTAAAAGGAGAATGGTCAGATAAGTCCAAGCTGACAGGAAGGTGACAGTAATAAAATAACCACTCATTTTAACAGTGATGTGCAGAAGAGTATCTCTGAATGCACAAAACATCGAACCTTGAAGAGGATGGGCTACAGCAGCAGGAGGCCATGAACATACAGTTGTGAATACCTCCTGTATCTAATAAAGTGTCCACTGAGTGCATATTCTTTTATTCATGGGATGTGGGCTTTGTTGGCAATCCCACTGTTTCTTGTCAAAACCTACTCACTCTGGCAAATGTATCAGCATAGGTTGCCGAATGACCACCCAACAAATCATTTCCATGGTGTGCCTTGTTCTTTGAGTGGTGAAGTGCTATTTGCTAGGGGATTCTTTACTTACATGTTAGTCACAATGAAAGGAATAAGACTAGACCTTATGTTGTTTTGGATGGTCATTACCTGATGTATCTGTTACAGTCCAAGTCCAGGATTTGAATGGTATTAAAATCTTGCTGCTTGCTTTGTTACCTGTAGTTGTGAGTGCAGTAATGCACTGTGGAGTTCTAGGTGAACTTTCTCACTTTTGCCCTTATCGTGGCAGGAAAGATATCAATGATTTCTCCTTCCAGTAAAAAAAAATCTGCCCCCTCCCCATCTTCTATTCCCCACTCTGGCCTCTTACGTCATCTCATTTGCCTTTCACCTCCCCTTGATACCCCTCCCCCTTCCCTTTCTCCTGTGGTCCACTCTCCTCTCCCATCAGATTCCTTCCTCTTCTGCCTTTTATCTTTTCCATGCATTTGCCTTCACCTATCACCCACTCCCCCTCCATCTTTTTATTTTGGTATCTTCCCTCTTCCTTTCCAGTCCTGATGAAGGGTCTCGGTCCAACATGTTGACTATTTATTCATTTCCATTGATGCTGCCCGACCTGCTGAGTTCCTCTTTCATTTTGTATGTATTTATTTGAAGATTATTGTATCTAGAACTTAGGAACTCTTGCATCAATTTCTTTCAATTATGGTGTTTGGCTTCCAATAAACCTGATCATTTACCTTATTTCGATATTTGAATCAAACTGGGACAGTATTTTCTCAACCTTAGATCATCACTGATTTCAATTTTTCCAGAGCTTCTTGACTCTACACTGTGGTTATGTTCTCTTGATATTGAAGGCAGTGTCCCCTACCTTGCTGCTTCTGTCCATGTTTGTACTGAAGCTGGAGGATGTGAATCCTTGCACCGATGGCTAGCTTATTGATAGTAGATGCCTGATTGTACTGCAGCATTGTCAAATGGTCCATTGATCACATTGCTGATGTTTCAGAGAACACTCATTAGAAAACAGTTGGTTAGGTTATATTCATTCTGGCTCCTGCATAGACATGGGCCATTTCTCATTCTGTTATTTAAACGCCAGTTTTATAGCTAGTCTGGAAAGGTTCATTTAGTTTGCAAACACAGCAGCTTGGACATTGTTGGAGTCCACAGACTTTGGTACTGTACATGGATTGAATTAAATTATTATCTGTCCTGGTATGATCCTTAGGAGGTAAGCAAGATAAACAATCCACTTGCTGTTTCTGGCTGAGGATGCCTGGAAATTTTAAGATTTTGTCTTTTGCACACTCATGCTAGCCTCCCCCATGTAATGAAGATATGTCTTCTTCCTATTAATTGTCCATCATTCATTTGGCAGAATGACAGAGCTCTGTTCTTAATGTCTTGATGGTCCTATCCTATGGCTTCACCAGGTTGGCACTTCAAGATGGAGTATCATGCAGAGTTTTGGTCACTCTATCATACGAAAGACATTGTTGAACTGGAAAGGTTGCAGAAAAGATTTATGAGGATGCTGCCTAGATTAGACGGTCTGAGTTACAAGGAGAGATTAACACACTGGATCTTTATTCCTTGGAGCATAGGAGAGTGAGCGATGACCTCATAGATGTTTATATAATCATGAGGGTATGAGTAAAGTGGATGTTCATAGTTTTCTCCTCAGGGAAGTCAAAAACTAGAGGGCACAGATACAAGATAAGAGGGAAGATATTTGAAAGAAACTTGAGTGTAATTTCTTTACCCAGAGGTACTGAATACATAGAATGAGCTGCCAGAAGACGTGGGTACAATTGCAACATTTAAGAAGCATTTGGATAGGTCGATGAGGGGTTTGGGTCAAGGATGGGCAACTGGGTCTAGCAGGCACGCTGCAATGGCTGGCATGGAACAGCTGTGCTGAAAGGTCTGTTTGGCTGCTGTACGACTCTATGACTCTGCTCAATACAATATGGGCATATCATTCTCCACCAGCGAGGGTATCTACAAGAGGTACTGCCCCAAGCTGTGTTTATTAAAAGCTATGATATTTTAGGTACGATTATGGTAGGCTATTACTCATATAGTCTGTGGGACAGTCATATCAAGTTTGGAAAGTTTTGCATGGTTGACAGGATGACTGTGCCTTTGCAACATCCAGATCTGTGATAACTTAATATTAAGTGGTCAAGCCGAATTATTTTGCAATGGTGAGACATAACGAAATGGCTTGTTAGATTATTCCATAAAGCTACTATGAGAAAAATAGATTGCTGTACATCTGGAATCACACATTACAGGCAAGTGTTTACAGCCAAGCAATAGTTTCATGGTCATTACAAGTGATGTTGCCTTTTTATTTCAGTTTTATTTCATTAACAGCATTTAAGACCTTTAGATGCTATAATAGTATTTCTGTCACATTTGCATTGAAATATTTAACCCAAGATCTTCGTTTATATTCTGTTCAATACCTCAGCAATCTGTACTAGTTTTCACTTCATAAAGCCTTTAATTTGAATCGATAACTGATCAGAAGTCATTGTACTGTTGCCTGCATTCTGTAAATTCTATGGTGGTACCACTTACAACTGTTGTAGAGCTGATACCTTCTATTAAGGAAGGTTTTGCAAGGAACTATGACTTATTTTGATAGAAACACAGATTAGAAAGTTAATAATGGAGGTTGGCATTCCATTATTGACCTGGTTACCAATCACAATGTTTTCATGTGCAGTAATCCATTCCTGACAAAGTGAGGGTGTATCATGGGGGAAGAGTTATCAACTGATTTCTAGATTGTATTGTAGATGTCATATACCAGTCCCTAAATTCAAAGTTCAAAGTAAAATTTATTATCAGAGTACATACATGTCACCACGTACAACCCTGATGTTCTTTTTTCTGCAGGCATACTTGGCAAATCTATGAACTGTAAACAAACTGTGCAAATGCAGATATAAATAAACAGCAATAAATAAGAACATGAAATACCAATATAACAGAGTCCTTAAATAAGTGTAGCTGTCCTCTTTTTTTTCCAAGAACCTGATGGTTGGGTAGCCACTGTTCTTGAACCTGCTGGTGTGAGTTCTTCTACCTGATGGCAGCAGTGAGAAAAGAGCATGGCCTGGGTGGTGAGGACCTTTAATATGGATGCTGCTTTTCTACAGCAACATTTCATGTAGATGTGCTCAATGGTTGGGAGGGTTTTATCTGTGATGTACTGGGCCAAATCCACTACCCTTTGTAAGATTTTTCGCTCAAAGGTATTCGTGTCCCCAAACCTGGTTATAATGCAGCCAGTCAGCACACTTTCCACCACACACCTACAGAAGTTTGTCAAGATTTTTGATGACATGTCCAATCTCCATAGACTCCTAAGAAAGTAATTGCTTTCTTTGCAATTATATTTATATGATGGGTCCAGGACAGGGCCTGCGAGATAATGAGATCCAGAAATTTAAAGTTACTGATCCTCTCCACCTCTGATCCTCCAGTGATTACTGGCTCAAGGACAGCTGGTTTCCCACTCCTGAAGTCTACAATCACTTTCTTGGTCTTATTGCCATTGAGTGAGAGGTTGTTATTACACCACTCAGCCAAGCTTTCAATCTCCATCCTGTATGCGGATTCATCTCCTCCTTTGATACAGTTCACAAGAGTGGTGTCATCAGCAAACTTGTTTGTGGTGTAGGAGCTGTACTTAGTCACACAGTCATGAGTGTAAAGTGAGTAGAGCAGGGGCTAAGTACACATTCCTGCAGTTTTCCTGTGCTGATGGCGATTGTGGAGGAGATGCTTTTGCCAATCTGAACAGACTGGGGTCTACAAGTGAGGAAATCCAGGATCCAATTGTACAAGGTATTGAGGCCCAGGTCTTTGAGTTTATTGATTAGTTTTGAGAAGATGATAGTGTTAAATGCTGAGCTGCAATTGATAAAGAGCATCCTGATGTATGCATCTTTGCTGCACAGGTGTTCCAGGGTTGTGTGAAGCGCCAGTGAGATAGCATCTGCTGTAGACCAGTTGCTTTGGTAGGCAAATTGGAGTGGATCCAAATCATAATTCAGAAAGGAGCTGAAATGCTTCAATACCTCTCAAAACACTTCATCACTGTGATTGTAAGTGTACAGTCATTTAGACAGGTTACAATGCTATTCTTCGGCACCAGAAGGATTGAAGCCTGCTTGAAGCAGGTGGTTAGCACACACCGCTGGAGTGAGAGGTTAAAGATATCCATGAATATCTATATCAGGAGACATGGGAGTGGTTCCTCCCTGTTCTGGTAGTTAAAGCAAGCATAGAAGGCATTGAGCTCATTTGGAAGCAAAGCTCTGCTGTCTCCTATGTCAGAAGATTTAGCTATGTAGGAGATTATGGCATTCAAACCTTGCCACAGCTGTCGAGCAACCATCATTGATTCTAGTCAGGAATCTCCACTTCACCTGAGAGATGGCTTTCCGAATATTATACCTGCACCTCTTGTAGTATTCTTGATCGCAGGCTTGAATGCCTGTGATCTGGCTCTCAGCATTCCAGATTTCATATTTCTTCCAGTGCTTCTGATTGGGGAAAACCCTGAATGATTTTGTGGAGACGCACTCATCCACAGCTGTTATGATAAAGTCTGTAATGACCCCGGTGTAGTGATTCAGGTCCTCAGGTTAGTTTTTGAACATGGCCCAGTCCACTGACTCAAGGCGACCCTGTAACTGTTCCTCTGCCTCCCGTGACCACCTCTTGGTTGCCTTGATCTCTGGAGCTTTGCTCTTTAGGCTCTGTCTGTATGCAGGAAGCAGGAGTGCAGCCAAATGATCTGACTTGCCAAAATGCAGAATCAGGAAGGAACAAAAGGCATTCCTTATCATAGTATATAGCAGTGGTCTAGTGTGCTGGAACCTCTGGTTATGTGCGAATGATAACTGGGCAGGTTTTTCTTCAAACAAGCTGGTTAAAGTCGCCAACTATAATGTGAAATGCGTTGGGATGAGCTGTTTCTTGCTTATAGACAACATCGTGCTGTTTAGTGAGTGTTTGCTTATAATCAGCCATTGGTGGTATGTAAAATGTGGTCAGGATCACGGATGAGAGCTCCTGAGGCAAACAGCAGGGTCTACATTCAATTGTTAGTTGTTCTAGAAGTTGAAATAACCCCAACGTCCGTGCACCAATGAGAATTGACTAAAAAGCTACCTCCTTCCTTACCAGAATTCGAGGTTTGATCCATTCTGAAAATTGTACAACCTTCTGGTCGGATAGCTGTGTCCAGTGTGTTCACTGTTAACCAAGTCTCAATGCAACAAACAACTGAGATCAGCCTCACCTGTCTCTGATAGAGCAGCCTTGCTCTGAGATCGTTAATCTTATTTTCTAGTGACTGCACGTTCGTTAACAAGGTAGTAGGCAGAGGAGCCCTCAGGCTGGGAACGGACACAAGTGCAAGATACAGACACTGAAGTACTAGAGACAGGACTAGGATACAGGCTGAGGGCAAGGACATGAACACGAAAATCGGGAACCCAGAACACGACTGGACAAGAGAGCTAGGAGCCCGGGCTTGGACTCCGAGCCAGAGACTGGACAAGGACCCAGTACCTGGGTCTTGCCTCTGGCTCAGACCCCAGAACCAGGCAAGGACGAGGCTTGGCAGGCAGGCAGGACGAGGCTGGAGTCTTCAGGCTTGAGGCTAGGCAAGAGACGAGGCGAGGCTTGGCAGGAGACTTGAGACTTGAGACGAGGCTGGAGGCTGGAGGCTTGGCAGGCTCCTCCTGGGCAGGGCGTGGTTCACCTGGGCAGAGCGCGGA
Organism: Mobula hypostoma; assembly: GCF_963921235.1. Lineage (NCBI taxonomy): Eukaryota > Metazoa > Chordata > Chondrichthyes > Myliobatiformes > Myliobatidae > Mobula > Mobula hypostoma. The sequence goes on from NC_086098.1 coordinate 193,438,028, forward strand.
TCACCTGGGCAGAGCACGGATCACCACCTGACAGAGGCAAGGGACAGGAAGGGACAGAACCAACCCCAGGTAACGGCAAGATGGCCTGGCTTACCTGGGCAGAACTACGTACAGGGTGGCTCCAGGACAAGACTGCAGGCGAGAAGAGGCAAGAGTTACTGGCAAGACAAGGCAAGGCTTCTGGCAAAGCAAGGCGAGATGAGAACTTCAGGCGAGGTGAGAGTTACCGGCTAGACAAGGCAGGGCTTCAGGCGAGGAAACAGAAGACAGAGCAAGGGATACAAGGAGTAAGGACAAGAACAATCCAGCATCCACGCCCTGGTCTGTGAAGGTATTTATGCAGCCAGCCCCAACTAGCATCAGCTGCCTCAATTAGAACTCAACAAGAACAGAAACAGGGTAGACAGGAAAACCTGGAGCAAGGGTCGATGGACCGGACCGTGAACCGGAATACAGACTTCACGGACCGGACCATGACACTTCCCTGCTGTGTTTTTGGCCTTGGCTTTGCTGTTGACCCTTAAAGGCCATGATTATGGCAATAACGGCAATAATTAAAGGAAAAGTGTTTCCTGTGAAAGTATAGGACAAAATCTGTCCCATTTGGATTCTTCCCTGACGTTTTATCATTCTTTTCAGCAATAAGGATGTAGGAATGGATCTGTTCTGAGAGTTGCTGGGATATTAGGGAATTCCATGATCCGGCCAGCTGCAAGGCCCACAAGATTAAAGAAAATGCCAAATAATGCAGACACTTGAGATCTGAAATACAAACTGAGAATGTTGTAAAAGATTCATTGGGTCAGTCAGAACAGTTCTGATTAAAGAACAAAAGTTGTTGAGCATAAACAATAACTCTTTTAGTTTTCTCATAGATACTGCCTGACCTGTCAAGTAATTTCTAGTATCATTTATGGGTTTATTCCTAAACTGTAGTAGATGATTCCTGAGGAGAATGAAAACATCTGATATCACTTCCAGAGCTGAAGATACTAAAATCTATTTTCACCTTTGATTTGGGAAGCCTGTAGTCCTGAACCACACACCTGTTTGCCATCCCATCTTACAAAGGCACTTGAAATCTTGATTTCCATTTGATCCTGGACATAATTTCTATCCTGCAGTCTGGAATATTGTCTACATCTACCACAAACTGTTTCCACTGTCTTTTCTGTCCCTAAATTTTGGATCTGTGCTATTCTTTCTGCCTTGGCCAAGCATGGCCTGTTCTCCCAGTCCAACATCCTTGATGTTTGCATTTACCTTGTCTGGATGCTGAGGACCTAATTTGCTGGTCCTTCTAACTAGTGTCCAATAATGGTCTCTGGATGGGTGATAGAACTTGGACAGCACAGTGAAGAGTCTGTACCACTGCCCTGCACTCTCTCCTGTCCCAACTTATCTGGGGCAGTTTCTCTGCCTTGAGCTTTGGAGTCTTACTGAGGGCAGAGTGAAACTCCACTGGATGTAAAAATTGTATTTAACATCAATATTTTTTACTAAAAGTCCTTGATATTCAAAGACTATATAAAATATTTTAGGTCATTAAAAACAGTCAGTATCTTCTAAATCCTCACCCTCCAATCACCATTAAAGTGAAAATACCTTGGATCAAGCAGCAGATAAGACCTTGTTCTTTGGGTTTGAGATTATGAATCTATCTAAAAGATCTGGATTAATGTGTATACGAAGTATGCATGGAATTAAAGACTTAATTCTACTTCCATGGCTGAATGCTAGAGGATCCAATTGAAACCATCAGCAACAACCAGCCCAACAGTTTGAACTAAACAAATGGTGCTGAACTGTACATGGGAGTATTTCCTGTGTTTTTCACCCACAGATTATAATGTGGTTCAGGTACTGGTCCTTTACCATAATCAAATCTTTTTCATGCTCTTGGGCATCTTTATTAATGGATTCAATGCAAACGATATTGTTGATGGTACAGGTACTTCTAGAATCACCCATGCAGCAAAATTGAGTTAACTCTTCATTCTGGTCTGATATTATCAAGCACACATTAAAATTGCAGTGTGACATCCAAAGTAGTGAAGACACGAATACTTCATAATTTGTAAATTATCTTTCCTCTGTACAATTAGCTAGAATTTCAAGTGTATCATCTGTGTATCTATTGCAATAACAACTCTAGTTTCATTAATTTATAGTTATTACAATTAAAAGTATATGTATTTTATCAGAATCTTAACATTACTGGCTAACATATATTGTCCATTCTCAAATAGCCTTGAGAAGATGGTGCTAAGCTAGATTACTGAACCATTCCTGTTCTTCTGGTGAAGGTACTCTCATTAAACTGTGGAGAGAGAGTACCACCATTTTGATCTAGTGGCAATGAAAGAACAGTGATATATTTCCAAGTCAGAGTTTTCTGTTGCTTGTTGTATTTGTAATTTCAGAAATGATATGCATGCAGTCAAGTTACATTAGTAGTGAAGGAGGGGACAGAGCACCAATCAAACAGGCTGATTTTCCAAACAAGAGAAAATCTGCAGATGCTGGAAATCCGAGCAACACATTTCCATCCTGGTAGACATTGGATTCAGCACACTCTCTATTTATGCCTTGTGGAATGTGGGGAGATGGTGGAGCATCAGAAAAATGAGTCACTCGCCACAGGATAACCAGCCTTGAACTAATCCTTTAACCAATGCTGTAGTAATTGAATTTCTGCTCAATGGTGATCCCCAAGATGTTGACGGTGGGGGTACATTAGGGGTAAACCCATTGAATGTCAAGGGTAGATAGTTAGCATACATAGTATTATCTAACTGTTGTGTGCATGAATATTGCTTGTCACTTAGCAGCCTACACCTGAATCACTTTTTTGAATCTCCTGTAATCCTTAATTAACAAATTACTCTCTCAGTTAATGATCCCTTTGCTGAGGGAAACAGATTCGTTTTGATAATATTGTGAAAATTGCTCAAAACTTTATTCACAACTTTTACAATCTTAAAATATACACACCCAGCATGGATATTTCCTCAATAGTTAAATTTTCTAGTGCACTCAACAACCTTGCAGATCTCCCCTGTGTCCTTCAAATCCTTTCTGTAATGTGGTGATCAGAACCATGGATTCTAATTACTGTATCATCTATTCATTGCTTTAGGCAGTTTTAGCATTTTCGCCTTGCTTGTAAGTTCTATATAAAGGTAGCTATCTCCAATATCTTCTTATCCATCTTATCTACCTATTGTACTAGCTTTCAGAGATATTCTATGATCCTTTTGTTCCTTTCCAGTTTATTAATCTTACTTATAACATATAGTCATTACTATTCCTTTCACCGCCAATATTTTCTGCTGTTCATTCAGGTGGTAAGAATAATAATACGAGGTGACTGAGGCAAGTTGTTAAGAACAATTTTTGTTCAGAGATTTGACCGCATGCTTAACCCATTAAAACATATTTTGCCTTCTCTTGACTTAGCCCTTTCAGCAACAATTCACAACTATCCAATCTATTTCTGGTATTTTCTATATATAATTACACCATTGATGAAAATACAGGAATAAGAAAGAACCACTTTAACTTCATTGAACAAACGCATATCTACAAACAAGCATCAGCTGTCAGTCCACAGTTCACTGCACAATGGTAAATACCTCTATTAACAATACCAGGGGTAGAAGAGAGTAGGAGCGAGAGAAAGTAGAAACAAAGAGCACAAACATACAATTACATACAAACACAAACATACACATGATCTACATACTTTACATCACCTCTCAATGTAGACTTACATTTATTTTAAATAAAATCACAGTCCTCAGTAAATCAACTCAGGTCACACATTTTACCAGGCCCCTGTATGGGTCTTTCACTGGCCAGGTGCACTATAACAGAGTTCCATCTTTCCAAGTAAGAGTCCATTTTCAGTTGTAAACTCGCTGTGCTATTTTCCATACAGTTCACTTCTTTCAGTCTCTGTATCCATTGTTCCAAAGTGGGTGGGTGAGATTTAAGCCAGTTGACAGTTATCATTTTATGAGCAATCAGAATCAAGACTCTTAACATGTATAGTTTATTCTTCTCTAATGCAGATTGTGGGAGGTTGCCTACAATTAAATGACGAGGTTCAAAGGGTATACTTATATCTAAAATCCTTCTTATTTCCTCAGTGACCTAGTACCAAAATTTCCTTAATTTGGGACAGTCCCAGAATATACGTGCAAAGTCTCCCACAGCCTCTCCACCAAAGTCTGCTGTTTTTTTATGTGTATAATGATATTACTAACGGGGTTTTAAAGTACCTCATCCTTATTTTCCAAGCGTTCCTTTCAGTTGGGACCATTCAAGCATTTATGCCATGACGCCCAAGACCTCTCCCACTCTTCCTCTTCTATTATGGTATTTACCTCCAATTTCCACTTATGTTTAACATTTAATGCACGTGGCCACTTCGGTGATGAATATCTGTTATTTGTCAAGTAGGGGACCGTGCACAATTCTGATTTGATGGAGACAGATGTGAGAACACAGCGAAACATCTGGAAAACTTCTGAAATGACTGCTTTGCTACCACTGCTACTGTGTGGTAACCGGAATTTCCGGAGCTGAAGGCCCCGAAATCCTCGGCTTTGCGTGTTTCAGCGGCTGGGGAGAGGTCGAAGGCGCTCGGCAGAGGATGGCACTCAGGAGGCTGTATTGGAGAGGCTGCTTGGAAGCTCGGAGTTTTCAGACGGATGGACTCAGGGTCGGCTGGGGTTGGCTGCTTCCAAGGTATCGGCAAGTTGACGGTGCCTGAAGGTTTATGGCAGGGAGTTTCTCCCTTTTGCCGCCTGCTATCAGGGACTCGGGAGTCGATTGACTCGGACTTTGAGAACTTTTCTTTACTGTGCCTATGGTCTGTTCTTTATCAAATTATGGTATTGCTTTGCACTGCTGTAACTATACGTTATAATTATGTGGTTCTGTCAGTGTTAGTCCTTGGTCTGTCTTGTTTTCTGTGATATCACTCCGGAGAAACATTATATCATTTCTTAATGCATGTATGCATTTCTAAATGACAATAAAAGAGGACTGAGTGTTCTCATAATCGAATCTAATATTTAACATGTTATCCATTGTATCCAGGTGTATTTTTTTATATAGACAAGATACAATTTTCTGGGATTGTGTCCTATCCATGATGATCTCTATCCAAAGTTTTTCTGAGTTATTTGGCAATAAAAAACAGGGAGCTTTAGCTTTACCTCATTTAAAGACCTATTATTGAGCTGCCCAATTAAGAGCAATTGTGTCATGGATCAGAGAAGACATAGATTCAAGATGGGTTCACATACAGCAAAATTGAATTGGTCTGTTATCTTTAGCAGCTCTTCCCTTTTTAAATCCAAACGCGTGGAAGAATGTTGAGACTCAGAATGAATGGGTTAACTATACATTGAAAGTATGGGATAGAATTAGGTAAAAATTAGATCTTCCAAGGACTATATCAAGGGCAACCAGAATTGCACTTATTTCAGATTTTATTCCAGCAAGACTGGATTCTGGTTTTAACAGGTGGGCGCAAAGAGGCCTGGTTCTTGTGAACCAAATGTTTGATGGTGAGGCACTCAAATCTTTCTCCCAACTCTAAACCGAATTCGACCTTGTATCAAGTGACCTTTATATATTCCTCCAAATTAGACTTTACCTTACATCACACAAAGAATGCAACGATCTTAAAATACAAGCAAATAACTAGAAAGAGCCACTTTAAATTAAATTTGTTAGGTAGAGTCATAGAACACTACAGCACAGAAACAGGCCCTTCAACCCACCTAGTCTGTACCAAACCATTAATCTACTTGGTCCCATTGTCCTCCATGTCCCTTTCATCCATGTACCTATCCAAATTTCTCTTAAATGTTGAAATCGACCACACACTTGCACTAGTAGTTCGTTCCACACTCTCACCACCCTCTGAGGGAAGAATTTCCTCCTCATGTTCCCCATAAACATTTCACCTTTCACCCTTAACCAATGACCTCTACTTGTAGTCTCACCCAACCTTAGTGGAAAAAGCATTTACCCTATCTACATGCCTCATAATTTTGTATACGTCTATCAAATCTCCCCTCAAGTGTCTATGTTCTAAGGCAGAGGTGGCCAACCTTTTACATTCCATGCGTCAATTTTTTCACACACGAATTCAGATGCGCCATACAACTCTTGTACCCCACAATTCTTGTAAAAATATGTTAATATAGAACTCATGCATGAAAAAATTGACACATGGAATGTAAAAGGTTGGTCACCCCTGTTCAAGGGAATAAACTCCTGACCTATTTAATCTTTCCCTATAACTCAGATCCTCAAGTCCTGGTAAAATCCTTGTAAATCTTCTCTGCACTTGTTCGATCTTATTTACATCATTCTGTAGCAGCACACACAAAACTTAGCAGGTCAGGCAGCATCTACGGAAATGAATAGATAGTTGACGTTCTTCAGGACTGAGAAGGAAAGGGAAAATGCAGAATAAGAAGGTGGGGGGAGGAGAAGGAGGCTAGCTGGAAGATGATAGGTGAAACCAGGTGGATGGGAAACTTAAAATGATGGAGAAGAAGGAATCTGATCGGAGAGGAGAGTGAAACCACAGTTGAAAAGGAAGGAGGAGAGGATATGATGTAAGTAATAGGCAGGTGAGAAGAAGTAAAAGGTCAAAGCAGGGAATCGAGGAAGGGAGGAAGTAAATTTGTTTACTGGAAAGAGAAATCAAGATTCATGCCATCAGATTAGAGGCTACCCAGACAGAATATGTGGTCTTGCTCCTCCACCCTGAGAGTGGCCTCATTTCAGCTCAAGAGGAGGCCATGAACCAACACGGGAATGGGAATGGAAATTAAAATGTTTGGCCACCGGGAAATCCCACTTGTGGTGGATGGAGCCGAGTTGCTCGATGAAGTGGTGCCTCAATTTACGACGGGTCTCACCAACGTAGAGGAGGCCGCATCGTGCTCACTGGACACAATAGACCACCCTGGCAGATTTGCAGGTGAAGTGTTGTCTTACCTGGAAGGACTGCTGAGGGCCGCAAATGGAGGTGAGGGAGGAGGTGTATGGGCAGGTGTAGCAGTTAGTCTGTTTGCAGGGGTAAGTGCTGGGAGGGAGGTTAGTGGGAATGGAAGAATGGACAAGGGAATAATGGAGGAAGTGACCCCTGCAGAAAGCATAGAATGGGGTGGGAAGGTAAAGATATGTTTAGTGGTAGGATGGAGGTAGTTGTGGAGGGTATTGTGTTGGATTTGTGTTGATGTGAAGACTGATGGGGTGGTAGGTAAGGACAATAGACAATAGACAATAGATAATAGACAATAGGTGCAGGAGTAGGCCATTCAGCCCTTCGAGCCAGCACCGCCATTCACTGTGATCATGGCTGATCATCCACATCAGTATCCAGTTCCTCCCTTATCCCCATAACCTTTGATTCCGCTGTCTTTAAGAGCTCTATCCATCTCTTTCTTGAAAGCATCCAGAGACTTGGCCTCCACAGCCTTCTGGGGCAGAGCATTCCATATATCCACCACTCTCTGGGTGAAAAAGTTTTTCCTCAACTCCATTCTAAATGGCCTACCCTTATTCTTAAACTGTGGCCTCTGGTTCTGGACTCACCCATCAGCGGGAACATGCTTCCTGCCTCCAGCGTGTCCAATCCCTTAATAATCTTATATGTTTCAATAAGATCCCCTCTCAGCCTTCTAAATTCCAGAGTATACAAGCCCAGTCGCTCCAATCTTTCGACATATGACAGTCCCGCCATCCCGGGAATTAACCTTGTGAACCTACGCTGCACTCCCTCAATAGCAAGGATGTCCTTCCTCAAATTTGGAGACCAAAACTGCACACAGTACTCCGGGTGTGATCTCACCAGGGCCCTGTACAGCTGCAGAAGGACCTCTTTGCTCCTCTACTCAATTCCCCTTGTTATGAAGGCCAGCATGCCATTAGCTTTCTTCACTGCCTGCTGTACTTGCATGCTTGCTTTCAGTGACTGATGTACAAGAACACTTAGATCTCGTTGTGCCTCCCCTTTTCCTAACTTGACTCTATTTAGATAATAATCTGCCTTCCTGTTCTTACCACCAAAGTGGATAACCTCACATTTATCCACATTAAACTGCATCTGCCATGCATCTGCCACTCACCCAGCCTGTCCAAGTCACCCTGCATTCTCATAACATCCTCCTCACATTTTATACTGCCACCCAGCTTTGTGTCATCGGCAAATTTGCTAATGTTACTTTTAATTCCCTCATCTAAATCATTAATATACATTGTAAACAGCTGCGGTCCCAGCACCGAACCCTGTGGTACCCCACTGGTCACTGCCTGCCATTCCGAAAGGGACCGTTAATCGCTACTCTCTGTTTCCTGTCAGCCAGCCAATTTTCAATCCATGTCAGTACTCTGCCCCCAGTACCATGTGCCCAAATTTTGCCCACTAATCTCCTATGTGGGACTTTATCAAAGGCTTTCTGAAAGTCCAGGTACACTACATCCACTGGCTCTCCCTTGTCCATTTTCGTAGTTACATCCTCAAAAAATTCTAGAAGATTAGTGAAGTACGATTTCCCCTTCATAAATCCATGCTGACTCCGACCAATCCTGTTACTGCTATCCAGATGTGTTGTAATTTCATCTTTTATAATTGACTCCAGCATCTTTCCCACCACCGACTTCAGGCTAACAGGTCTATAATTCCCTGTTTTCTCTCTTCCTCCCTTCTTGAAGAGAGGGACAACATTAGCCACCCTCCAATCCACAGGAACTGATCCTGAATCTATAGAACATTGGAAAATGATTACCAATGCGTCCATGATTTCTAAAGCCACCTCCTTAAGTACCCTGGGATGCAGACCATCAGGTCCCGGGGACTTATCAGCCTTCAGACCCTACAGCCTATCCAACACCATTTTCTGCCTAATATAAATTTCCTTCAGTTCATCCATTACCCTAGGTCCTTTGGCCACTATTACATCTGGGAGATTGTTTGAGACAAGAAGAACTCTATCATTATTAAGGCAGTGGGAAGGTGGGGTGAGTATGGATAATCAGGAAACAGAGGAGGTGTGGGTGAGGGCAGCATTAATAGTGGAGAGATGGAAACTCTGTTCTTTGAAGGACAAGATGTCTGATGTTCTGGAATGGAAAGCCCTGTCCTGGGAACAGATGTAGTGGAGGCGAAGAAACTGAGAAAAGGGAATAGGATTTTTACAGGAGATAGGGTGGGAAGAGGTATAGCCAAGAAAACTATGGTAGTCAAGGTTCAAAGGATCAAAGGTTAATTTGTTATGAAAGTATACAACTCTTAAATCTTTCTTCTCCACAGATAGCCATGAAACCAAGAAAGAAAGGTACGGCGGCAGAGTCATCAGCTCCCAAAATCGACATTCGGATTGAGACTCTTTACCAGGACTGGGTTTATAAAACATGTCGGTTGACAGTTTGTCTCCGGAGATGGAGACAGAGACATCAAGAAAAGGGAGTGAGGTGTCAGAGACGGACCAAGAGAATATAAGGGCAGGGTGGAAGTTAGAGGCAAAGCTGATAAAATTGATGAGATCAGCATGGGTGAATGAAGCAGCACCAGTGCAGTCATCCATGCAGTGGAGGAGGAGTTGGGGAGTATAACCAAAGAAGGCTTCGAATTTGAATGGCTCTATGAAGCCAATAAAGAAGGAGGCATACCTGAGACCTATGTGAGTGCACATGTCTAAGCCTTGAGTTTGGAGGAAGTGTGAAAAGCCGAAAAAAACTGTTCAGAGTGAGAACCAGTTTTGCCAGATGGATGATGGTATCGGTGGAGGGGTATTGGTTGTTTTTTTTTTATCAATAAGCAGAGAGATTTGAGGCCTTTTTGATGGGAAATAGAAGAGTATGGGCACTGAACATCCATGGTGAAGATGAGGCAGTCAGGCCCAGGGAATTGAAAGTTACTGAGGAATTTGAGGTTATGAGAAGCGTTGTGGATATAGGTAGGAAGGGACTGAGCCAAGGGAGATAGAATGGAATTAAGATATGAGGACATGAGTTCACTGGGGCAGGAGCAGGGAGAGACAATAGGCCTAGCCATACTGTCAAGATTATGGGTTTTGGGTAGGAGGTAGACGTGAGCAGTGCAGGTTATCATCCAGATCATTGAAATAGATGACAAACAACAACGGATTCAACACTAGTCCCTGTGACACACCACTATTACAATCATCCAGTCAGAGCTCTACAACCACAACTTCTTCCATGAAGGCAAAGTATAATCCAATTTACTACCTCATCTTGAATGCCATGTGACGGCCTTCTTGACCAACCTCTCATGTAGAACCTTGTCAAAGTCCTTGCTAGAGTCCATGTAGACAACATCCACTGCCTTATCTTCATCAACATTCCTGGTAACTTACTTGAAAAACTACAAGTTTGGTTAAATACGACCTACCATGCATACAGCCATGTTGACTATCGTTAATCATTGCCTGTCTTAAATATCTGGTCCCTTAGAATACCTTCCAATAACTTTCCCACGTGATGTCAGGCTCACCAGCCTATAAGTTCCTTTTTCATAGAGCCTTCCACAAACAATGAAATAACATTGACTATCCTCCAATCCCCCAGCACCTCACCTCTGGCTAAGGATGTTTTATATATCACTGCTACGGTCCCTGCAATTTCTGAAATAGCCTCCCACAGGGTCTGATGGAACACCTTGTCAAGCCCTAGTGATTTATCCGTCCTAATTTGCCTCAAGATAGCAAACGTAGTCAGTATACATTACAGATCTCACTACTGCATTTTCTTATATCTGTAGACTCTGTTTCTGTCTCCTGAGTAAATAAAGATGCAAAAAAAAAATCCATTTAAGATTTTCCCCCATGTCTTTCAGCTCCACACATAGAATAACACTCTGATCTGCCAGAGGATCCATTTTGTCCCTTGCTATCCTTTGCTCTTAATAAAGGTATCCGTTAGTCTTGTGAGAACATGGATCTGCACCTGGGAAGTCTTCACTCTCCAGGGCGCAGGCCTGGGCAAGGTTGTACGGAAGACCAGCAGTTGCCCATGCTTCAAGTCTCCCCTCTCCACGACACCAATGTTGTCCAAGGGAAGGACATTAGGACCCATACAGCTTGGCACCAGTGTCGTTGCAGAACAATGTGTGATTAAGTGCCTTGCTCAAGGACACAACACGTTGCCTCGGCTGGGGCACGAACTCACGACCTGCAGGTAGCTAGTCCAATGCCTTAACCACTTGGCCACGTGCTCTTATATATCTGCAGAAGTCCTTAGGGTTCTCCTTCACCTTGTCTGCTAGAGCAATCTTGTATCTTCTTTTAGCACTCCTGATTTCCTCCTTCTTAAGTGTTCTCTTGCATTTCTTATACTCCTCAAGTACCTCGTTTGTTCCTATCTTGCCTGTACCTGCTATACACCTTCTTCTTTTTCTTAACCAGTGCTTCAATATCCCTTGAAAACCAACATTCCTTAAGCTTGTTATCCTTATCTTTTAGTTTTTCAGGAACATACGAATTCTGTTTCTCTCAAAAGGCTCCCATTTACCAAGTACATCTTTGCCAGAAATCATCTATCCCAATCCACGCTTGTCAGATCCTTTCTCATACCATCAAAATTGGCCTTTCTCCAATTTAGAAACTCTACTCAAGGACCAGACCTATCCTTTTCCATAATTATTTAAAAACAAACGCCATTATGATCACTAGATGCAAAGTGTTCTCTTGCACAATCTTTTGTCCTCTGTCCTGTCTCATTCCCTAATAGGAAATCTAATGCCATATTCTCTCTAGTTGGGACTTCTATGTACTGATTAAGGAAACTTTCCTGAACATATTTGATAAACTCTTCTCCTCCGGCCCTTTTACATCATAGGAGTCCCAGTTAATATGTGGAAAGTTAAAATCACCTGCTGTCACAACCTTATGTTTTTGCAACAGTCTGCAATCTCTCTACAAATTTTCTCCTCTAAATCCCATCTACTGTTAGGTGATTAATGTAGTCATATATTTCTTATATCTTAGTTCTATCCATAAAGTCTCAGGAAACAATCTCTCCAGTCTGTCCTGACTGATCACTGCCATGACATTTGCTCTGACTAGTAATGCCACCCTTCCTCCTTTAATCCCTCTTGCTCTGTCATGTCTAAAACAATGGAACCCTGGAATATTGAGCTACCCCTCCTGCAACCAAGCTTCATTAATTGCACATGCTGATCCAAGCCCTAAGCTCGTCTGCCTTTCCTAGAGTACTCGTTGCTTTGAAATGTACACAGCTCAGAACATTAGTCCCACCATGCCCAACCTTTTGATTCCTGACCTTGTATTTAGGCTTAACAACATTTTTCTCCATAACCATTCCGCTGTCTATCCTAGCGCACTGGTTCCCATCCCCCTGCAACTCTACAGCTCCCATGTAAAACTACCGAAATTCTGACTCGAATATTCGTTCAGGTGCAAACTGTCTCTTCTGTACAGCTCCTATTTTCCTTACAAGAGAGCTCAATGATCCAAAAAATCTGAATCCCTCACTCCTGCACCAGTTCCTTAGCCACGTGTTAAACTGTATGATCCTCATATGCAGAATACACAAAATGCTGGAGGAACTCAGCAGGCCAGGCAGCATCTATGGAAAAGATGTTTTGGGCTGAGACCCTTCATCAGAATTCCCAGATTCTTCAGATTTTCTCCTGTTTGTGAACTTCATATATTTAGCCTCAGTAGCATGTGGTATAGGTAGCAATCCTGAGATCACTATCATGGAGGACCTGCCCTTTAACTTAGCGTGAAACTCTCTGAACTCACTTTGGAGGACCTCATCATACATTGTACCCATGCCATTGGTACCGACGTGGACAACAACCTCTGGCTGCTCACCCTCCCACTTAAAAAATGCTGTGGAGTTGATCTAAGATGTCCCTGACCCTTGCACCTGGGAGGCAACAAACCACCTGGGAATTTTGTTCTGCTCCACAGAACCTCCTTTCTGTTCTTCTAACCAATGAATCCCCTATCATTATAGCTCACCTCTTCTCCCCCTTCCCTTCTGAGCCATGTGCCAGAGACCTACTGGTTTTGGCTTCTCTCTGGTAGGACATCCCCTCCAACAGTACCCAAAGCAGTATACTTATTATTGAGGGAAACAGCCACAGCGGTACTCTGTGTCGGTGGCCTATTTTCTTTCCCTCTCCTGATAGTTACTCAGGTACCTACCTCCTGCAACTTAGAGGTCACTACTTCCCTGTAGCTCCTTTCTATCAGCTCCTCATTCTTGCCTATGAGCCAAAGGTCCTTAACATGGTCCCCAAGGAGCTGCAGTTTTGTGCATTCATGCAGATGTGGAGTTCTCCCAAAGTTCCCACATTGCACACAAGGAATATACCACTAGCTCTGGACCCAGCACACTAGCTGTGTACTAACAAAAAGAAAACTGAACTGGAAATTTAATTAGAGCCTGTGTCTGTGCCTGCCCAAGCCTGTTGAGCCAAAGTTTGGCCACTCTAACACTGCCTCTCTCATATATTGTCTGCTCCAACAAGATAGATGTGATAGGCAGATGGGATCAATGATGGTTAGAAAACAAGTGAGGAAATACCTCTATGTAACAAATCCTAAAGCTAGATACACAGCAGTCTATTTTATGTTCAATCATTTCCAAACCTGTGTCACATAATGAAAATATTAGTCAAGACGTTATGAATGTATTCATTCTCAATGTCCATGAATTAATAGATATAGTTAAAGTTCTCTGCTGAGTGAAGGAAGGACAGACTAACCCAAAATCTGTGGAGGCCGGAGAATGATCCATTCCGAAGAAAATGCTGGAATGTGTCAACGTTTGGAGATCATGGAAATGTTGACTGAAAATTACTTCACTGAAAGATAACTCTAGAGCATCATCACATCAAAGAGCCACAAATTGTGCCAAAGGAAAAGGCTGATTTCCCCTTGAACTAGAAACTAGATCAAGCATGAAAGGGACATTAAAGAAAAGCGCACAGCAGCCTAATGCTAATTTTGCGCATGACCTTTAGTGTGATATTTAAGTTTATACTGAGGTCTAAATGCACATAAAGGTTTTTTTTGTTATCAAGTTACTGCTTTTACAAATCACATGGGGTACACATTGGAGTGAGGAGGAGGGGTTTAGGAGGGCGTGGTGCTGGAGATGGATGGGAAATTTTCAGAAGGAGGACAGAGGGATTGAAGAGGGAGAGAGGCACAGGAGATTAGAGAGAACTGTGGTGAGTGGAGTTTGGGGGGGAAGGGGAATGGGGGGAATGGTGATAAAGGTCAGAGGAGACTGTCAGAATTTGGGAGATGAGTTGATTGTGCAGGAGTAGAGAAGAAGTGGCAAAATCAGCTATAGAAGGGATCATGGTGTCTTGGGACCTTGAAAATTAAATAGGGTTGTGGGTTAAGATGTGGGACAGGATAATAAAAATTTACTCAGGCTGCTCTTCATTGACGACAGCTTGGTGTTTAGCACAATCATTCCACAGCTCTGATCAAAAATCTCCAAAACCTGGGTCTCTGTCCCTCCTTCTGCAATTGGATCCTCGACTTCCTCACCGGGAGACCACAGTCTGTGCAGATCGAAATAACATCTCCACCTCACTGATAATCAACACTGGTGCACCTCAAGTATGCATTCTTAGCCAAATGCTCGACTCTTTCTGCATCCATGGCAGTGTGGCTAGGCAGAGCTCAAGTGCCATCTATAAATTTGCTGACAACACAACTATTGTTGGCAGAAATTCAGATGGTGATGAGAACAGGAGTGAGATATAATGTAGAAACATAGAAATCCTACAGCACAATACAGGCCCTTCGGCCCACAAACATGTGCCGAAAGTGTCCTTACCTTAGAAATTACCTAGGGATACCCATAGCCCTCTATTTTGCTAAGCTCCATGTACCTATTCAGGAATCTCATAAAAGATCCTATCGTATCCGCCCCCACCACTGTCACCGGCAGCCCATTCCATGCATTCACCACTCTCTGTGTAAAAAACTTACCCCTGACATCTCCTCGGTTCCTACTTCCAAGCACAGTAAAACTGTGCTCTCTTGTGCTAACCATTTCAGCCCTGGGAAAAAACCTCTGACTATCCACACAATCAATGCCTCTCATCATCTTATACACCTCTATCAGGTCACCTCTCATCCTCCATCGCTCCAAGGAGAAAAGGCCAAGTTCACTCAACGTATTCTCATCAGGCATGCTCCCCAATCCAGGTAACATCCTTGTAAAGCTTCTCTGCACCCTTTCTATGGTTTCCACGTCCTTCCTGTAGTGAGGCGACCAGAACTGAGCACAGTACTCCAAGTGGGGTCTGACCAGGGTCCTATACAGCTGCAACATTACCTCTCAGCTCTTAAGCTCAATCCTACGATTGATGAAGGCCAATGCACCGTATACCTTCTTAACCAGAGAGTCAAACTGAGCAGCTGCTTTGAGTGTCCTATGGACTCGGATCCCAAGATCCCTCTGATCCTCCACACTACCAAGAGTCTTCCCATTGATACTATATTCTGCCATCATATTTGACCTACCAAAATGAACCACCTCACACTTATCTGGGTTGAACTCCTGCTGCCACTTCTCAGCCCATTTTAGCATCCTATCGATGCTGTAACCTCTGACAGCCCTCCACACTATCCACAACACCCCCAACCTTTGAGTCATCAGCAAATTTACCAACCCATCCCTCCACTTCCTCATCCAGATCATTTATAAAAATCGCAAACAGAAGGGGTCCCAGAACAGATCCCTGAGGCACACCACTGGTCAACAACCTCCATGCAGAATATGACCTGTTGTCAACCACTCTTTACCTGCTGTGGGCAAGCCAGTTTGGATCCATAAAGCAATTTCCCCTTGGATCCCATGCCTTCTTACTTTCTCAATGAACCTTGCACGGGGTACCTTATCAAATGCCTTGCTGAAATCCATATATACTACATCTACTGCTCTACCTTCATCAGTGCGTTTAATCACATCCTCAAAAAATTCAATCAGGCTCATAAGGCATGACAAGCCTTTGACAGAGCCATGCTGACTATTCCTAATCATATTATGTCTGTCCAAATGTTCATAAATCCTGCCCCTCAGGATCTTCTCCATTAACTTACCAACCACTGAAGTACAATTCACTGGTCTATAATTTCCTGGGCTATCTCTACTCCCTTTCTTGAATAAGGGAACAACATCTGCAACCCTCCAATCCTCCTGAACCTCTCCCGTCCCCATTGATGATGCAAAGATCATCGCCAGAGGCTCAGCAGTCTCCTCCCTCACCTCCCACAGTAACCTGGGGTATATCTCGTCCAGTCCCGGTGACTTATCTAACTTATTGCTTTCCAAAAGTTCTAGCACATCCTCTTCCTTAATATCTACATGCTTAAGCTTCTCAGTCTGCTGTAAGTCATCCCTACAATCGCCAAGATCCTTTTCCGTAGTGAATACTGAAGCAAAGTATTCATTATGTACCTTTGCTATCTCCTCCAGTTCCATACACACTTCTCCACTGTCACACTTGATTGGTCCTATTCTCTCAAATCTTATCCTTGTGCTCTTCACATACTTGCAGAATGCCTTGGGGTCTTCCTTAATCCTGACCGCCAAGGCCCCTTCTGGCTCTCCAGATTTCATTCTTAAGCCCTTCCTGTTAGCCTTATAATCTTCTAGATCTCTATCATTACCTAGTTTTTGAACCTTTTGTAAGCTCTTCTTTTCTTCTTGACTAGATTTATAACAGCCTTTGTACACCATGGTTCCTGTACTTGACCATCCTTTCCATGCCATATTGGAACGTACCTATGCAGAATCCCACACAAATATCGCCTGAACATTTGCCACATTTCTTTCGTACATTTCATGAGAGCATCTGTTTCCAATTTATGCTTCCAAGTTCCTGCCTAATAGCCTCATATTTTCCTTTACTCCAATTAAACGCTTTCCTAACTTGTCTGTTCCTATCTCTCTGCAATGCTATGATAAAGGAGATAGAATTGTGATCACTATCTCCAAAATGCTCTCCCACTGAGAGAGCTGACACCTGACCAGGTTCATTTCCCAATACAGGTACCAGATCAAGTACAGCCTCTCCTCTTGTAGGCTTATCTACATATTGTGTCAAGAAACCTTCCTGAACACACCTAACAAATTCCACCCCATCTAAACCCCTCTCTCTAGGGAGATGCCAATCGCTATTTGGGAAATTAAAATCTCCCACCACAACATCCCTGTTATTATTACACCTTTCCAGAATCTGTCTGCTCCTCGATGTCCCTGTTACTATTGGGTGGTCTATAAACAACACCCAGTAGAGTTATTGACCCCTTCCTGTTCCTAACTTCCACCCACAGAGACTCCGTAGACAATTCCTCCATGACTTCCTCCTTTTCTGCAGCCATGACACTATCTCTGATCAACAGTGCCACACCCCCACCTCTTTTGCCTCCCTCCCTGTCCTTTCTGAAACATCTAAAGCCTGGCACTCAAAGTAACCATTCCTGCCCCTGAGCCATCCAAGTCTCTGTAATGGCCACAACATCATAGCTCCTAGTACTGAACCACACTCTAAGCTCATCCGCTTTGCTCATAATACTCCTTGCATTAAAATAGACACATCTTGAACCATCGGTCTGAGCGCGTCCCTACTCTATCACCTGCCGATCCTCCTTCTTGCACTGTCTCCAAGCTTTCTCTATTTGTGAGCCATCCGCCTCTTCCTCCGTCTCTTCAGTTCGGTCCCCACCCCCCAGCAATTCTAGTTTAAACTCTCCCCAATAGCCTTTGCAAACCTCCCTGCCAGGATATTGGTCCCCTCAGATTCAAGTGCAACCCGTCCTTTTTGTACAGCAGCAGTCCCCAACCACCGGGCCACAGATCGATACCGGTCCGCAAAGCATGTGTTGACGGGCCATGAGGAAACAATATGAGTCAGCTGCACCTTTTCTCCTTCCCTGTCACGCACTGTTGAACTTGAACATAGGGTTGCCAACTGTCCCGTATTTGCCGGGACATCCCGAATTTTGGGCTAAATTGGTTTGTCCTGTATTTCCCCCGCTAAGGTAAAGCATTCCTATGAAACCTTTTGTGTCGAAATGGTGTGAAGCGAAGAAGCAATTACTATTAATTTATATGGGAAAAATTTTTGAGCATTGCCAGACCCAAAAAATAACCTAAGAAATCATCCCAAATAACATATAAAACCAAAAATAAATAACACTAACATATAGTAAAAGCAGGAATGATATGATAAATACACAGCCTATATAAAGTAGAAGTAATGTATGTACAATATAGTCGGGAAGATGAAGGCAAAACCGATTTGTGGGGAAAAAAATCAGCACATACGCGCATGCGCACATCACATGCACATGTCACGCATCTGCACACATGTGTCCGCGCAAGGCTTCATGGTCATGGTCATCTTTCCTGGGGTAAAGTGTCCTGGGATTTGACTGCTACTTTTGACCCTTATTTGGGAGTGAGAAAGTTGGCAACCCTAACTGTAAAAGACATGTTGAGGTGAGTTTAATCCTACTTGAACACCCCCCCCCACCCCCAACGGTTGGCCGGTCCGCAAGAATATTGTCAATATTAAACCAGTCCGCGGTGCAAAAAAGGTTGGGGACCCCTGTTGTACAGGTCAAGCCTGCCCCAAGAGAAGTCCCAGTGATCCAGATATCTGAATTCCTGCCCTCTGCTCCAAACTCTAACAGCTGATTGAGTGGTTTCACAACAACAACCTTGCACTCAACATCTGTAAGACCAAAGAATTGATTGTGGACTTCAGAGACAGTAAGGCGAGGGCACACATGCCAGTCCGCATTGAGGGATCAGTGGTGGAAAGGGCGAGCAATTCTTAGATCCTGGGTGTCAACATCTCTGAGGATCTATCCTAGACCTAGCATATCGATGCAGTTACAAAGAAGGCACAACAGTGGCTATAATTCATTAGGAGTTTGAGAAGATTAGGTATGTTACCAAAGACATAGGTTTCTACAGATGTACCCTGGAGCACATTCTAACTGGCTGCACTGCTGTCTGGTATCGGCGGAGAGTGGGGGCACTGCACAGGATCGTAGTAAGCTGCAGGAAGTTGTGAACTTAGCCAGCTCCATCATGGGCACTAGCCTGCCCAGCATCCAGCACATAATCAAGGAGTGATGACTCGAAAAGGGGATGTCCATCATTAAGGACCTCCATCATCCAGGACATACTCTCGGTTCTCATCACGAACGATTCAGGAATGGCTTCTTCCCCTCTGCCATCTGAAATCTGAATGGGCATTGAACCCATGAACAGTAATTCACTACTTTTTTGAATTCTTTTTGCACTATTTATTTAATTGAACTTTTTACGAAGTATACACATTAAATACTTAGTGCAATTTACAGTTTTATTATTATGGATTGCAATGTACTGCTGCCAAGTAACAACAAATTTCCATAATACGTAGGAGCAGAATTGGGCTATTTGACCCATCAAGTCTGTTCTACCATTCAATCATGACTGATCCTTTCTCCCCCTCCTCAGCCCCACATCCTGGCCTTTTCCCCATAACCATTGATGCCAAGGCCAAACCAGAACCTATCAATCTCTGCCTTAATACACCAAGGACTTGGCCTCCACAGCTGCCTGTGTTAGCAGATTCCACAAATTCACCACCCTTTGGCTCCATGTCTCTGTTTTAAATGGACATCCCTCTTTCCTGAGGCTGTGCGTTCTTGTCCTAGACTCTCCCACCATGGGAAATACCCTTTCCACATCTACTCCATCTTCATCTTTCAACATTCAAAAGGTTTCAATGAGATCCCCCCACCATCCTTCTAAGTTCCAGCAAGTACAGACCCAGAGCCATCAAACGTTCCTAGTACGATAACCCTTTCATCCCCAGAATCATCCTTGTGAACCTCCTCTGAACTCTCTCCATTGCCAGCACATTTTTTCTTAGATAAGGAGCCCAGTTCTCAAGGTGAGGCCTCACCTGTGCCTTATAAAGCCTCAGCATCACATCCTTGCTCTTATATTCTAGACCTCTTGAAACAAATGCTAACATTAGTTAACCTTTAGCGTGTTCTGCACAATGATTCCCAAGTCCCTTTGCATCTCAGATTTTTGGATTTTCTCCCTGTTTAGAAAATAGTCCACATACTTACTTCTTCTACCAAAGTGCATAATCATGCATTTTCAAACAGTGTATTTCATTTGCCACTTTCTTGCCCATTCTCCTAATCTGTCTAAGTCCTTGGCTCTAATCCTAACATCTTCCCTACACCTGGCATACTGCTAGTGTCTTCCACAGTAACGACTAATGCAAAATACTCATTTAATTCCTCTGCCAGGTCTTTGCTCCCCATTATTACTTCTCTGGCTTCATTTTCTAGTGGTCCTATATCCACTCATATCTCTCTTTTATTTTTTATTTACTTGAAAAAGCTTTTCCTATCCACTTTGATATTGTTTGCTAGCTTGCTTTCATATTTCATCTTTTCTCTCCTAATGATTCTTTTGGTTGCTCTTTGTAGGTTTTTAAAAGCTTCCCAATCCTTTATCTTCCCACTAATTTTTGCTTTGTTGTGTACCCTCTATTTTGCTTTTACATTAGCTTTGACTTCCCTTGTCAGCTACGGCTATACTATTTTGCCATTTGGATATTCTTTTGTCTTTGGAATACATCTATCCTGCACATTCCTCATTTTTCCCAGAAAACCACACCATTGCTACTCTGCTGATATCCCTGCCAGCATCTCCTTCCAATTTACTTTGGCCAACTCCTCTCTCATACCATCGTAATTTCCTTTTCTCCACTGCAATACTGCTATTTCAGATTTTACTTTCTCCCTATCGAATTTCAAGTTGAACTCAGTTATATTGTGATCACTGCCTCCTAAGGGTACTTTTACCTTAAGCTCCTAATCGCCTCCGGTTCATTACATGACACCCAATCCAGTATAGCTGGTCCCTGAGTAGGCTCAATGAGAAACTGCTCTAAAAAGCCATCTCATAGGTGTTCAACAAATTCACTCTTTTGAGATCCATTACCAATCTGATTTTCCCATTCTATCCACATGTTAAAATCTCCCATGACTATCATAACATTTTCCCTTGACACACCTTTTCTATCTCACATTGTAATCTGTAGTCCACATCCCAGCTACTGTTTGGAGGCCTGTATATAACTGTCATCAGGGTCCTTTAACCCTTGCAGTTTCTTAACTCAGCCCACAATGATTCAACATCTTCCAGTTGTATGTCGCATCTTTCTAATGATTTGATGCCATTCTTTATCAGCAGAGCAATGAAAACCCCTCTGCTGACCTTCCTATCCCTCTGATACAATGTGTAACCTTGGACATTCAGCCCCCAATGACAACCATCCTTCAGCCACAGTTCAGTGATGGGCACAACGTCAGACCCAACAATCTGTAATAGTGCAACAAGATCATCCACCTTATTTCTCATACTCAGTGCATTGAGATATAATATCTTGAGTACTGTATTTGATATCCTCTTTGATTCTGCATTCCTTGTGCACCGATACTCACTTTGCTGGCTGCAATTTTTTTCTTATTATCTGCCTGTTCTTCCTGACAGTCTGATTGCATTCTATCTTTGCTTTTTCACCATCCATCCTATCATGAGTTCCATCACTCTGGTTCCCAACCACCTGCCAGATTAGTTTAAACCCTCCCCAACACTCTAACAAACATGCCCACGAGAATATTGGTCCCCCTTGAGTTCAGGTGCAACCTGTCCCTTTTGTACAGGTCATAGCTTCCCGAGAAGAGATCACAATGATCCAAGATCCTGAAGCCCTGTCCACTGCACCAGCTTCTCAGCCACACATTCATCTGCCAAATCATTCTGCTTTTACCCTCACTGGTGTGTGTATAGGTAGCAATTCAAAAATTACTACCCTGGAGATCCTGCTTCTTAGCTTTCTGCCTTGCTCTCTAAATTCTTTCTCTTTATATGTATATTACAATATATATTGGATTCTGGTTAATTGGGACACATTGGGACAGGTACATGTTGGTCCAATTAAGTGGCTGCCTCAGTTAACCAGTTTCGTGACAATAGTTTAAAATGTATAAAAATAGACAAACTGAATGACAAATTATGTACTTAAATTAAATACATAACAAATTAGAGCACCACTAATAGTACTCCAGTATTATAAAGCTATGTATTAGTTCCTAATAGTAATCAATATAGGAATTCATCCAGCGTACACAATGAACTCAATCAGCAGACACCTAGTGCAGATAATGGGTCATCTTCATACAATGTTATTGACAGTTGCATCTTCCAACTCCTCTTTTTCATTGTAATATTTAAGATGATTGTTGATACCTTAAAATGCACTGTAGTTCCTAACTTGTTGAAGAAGTAATTCACTCCTGGCCGTTTCTGTCATCTCCAAACCTGAATGCTTGAAACCACAGTGAGCCAAAGAGTTCTGAATTGTCTTGCTGCTTATCTCTCACCAACTATCATTTACAAAAATCGGTGCTTTTTGAACACAAACACATGCAACTGACACTATTTAAAAATTGATTTCTCTAAGAAGGTTTAGCACCTAATGGCCACACAAGTGTGTGTGTGACTGACAGTAGTTAGAAGGATGTTAACCGTTCAAGTTCCATTACAGCAGACAAAGAAAGTGGGTGAGTGTCCTTTAACTAATACCAATGGATGGTTAAACCCTCCACTGTAAGGTCCATGTCTTTAGCAGGCCTGCTATGTTGAGTAGAAAATTATGCAATTGAAGTTAATGTAATGTCACATGTTGTTTCATGTTATTGCCTAATAAGCTTTGGTATTGAACAAAGGTTCATGAAGAAATAACAACATTTTTCAAGTGTACTCCTGTGCACTTATTACCCAATTGCATAAAACAATGAGGTGTTTAATTCATGATTTTTTAAAAATAGTGTATGAGAAATGGAATTTCATTGTTCACAATAATTTGGCCTCTGTGCAGAGAAGATAAATTGTGCTTTATTTCCAGTTGTGGATGTGCATCCAAAATTAATTTCATCTTTCTGAGTTGTCATTTGTAGTTTTCCAACAGGTTTTTGTCTCTTGGTGTTTCAGGATTGGTCCCCTGAGAAGTGGCAATATAAGCCCCACTCTGCAGGGTGTCCAGTTACTCAACTTCAATCATTCAGGGCTTTGTTAGTCACGGATGGAAGCTCCACATTGATTGATTTTGATTTCAATACACCCTGATCCCAGCCTAAACTACAGTGATATGGACTAACACTTAAACGTCATGAATCTTGTTTGCAAATAGTCTGAAAACCACAAAAGAAGGAGAGAACTTAATCAAACAGTAGAAGAATTCCCTCAAAGTAAGCAAAATGGAAGAGCTGGTTACTGATTTCAGGAAGGAGGCATTGCACATGCTCCTGAGGTTGAGAGGGTTGAGAGCTTCAACTTCCTAGGAGTGAACACCACTTCCTTCCTGCTCTAACCACATTGACACCATGGACACACACGAATGCTCACCTGTGCCTCTACTTCCTCGAGGCTAAAAAGAGGGTTTGGTGCATTAATAAAAACTAACTTAATTTTAAAAAATTGAGAAGTGTCAAAGGGGCCCCGTTTGACAATCTCCAGTTTTTATTGATGCACTATAAAATGCATCCTAGGTATGGCAACAACTCTGCCCATGACCACAAGAAACTGCAGAGGTTTGTGGGCACAGCTCAGCACATAACAGAAACCAACCTCCCTACATGGAATATTTGCATTTCTCACTGCTTCTGTAAAGTAGCCAGCATAATTAAAGGTCCTACCCACCCTAGGCATTCTCCCTTCAATCAAGAAGAATAGACAAAGTCTTGAAAACATGTACCACCAGGCTCCAGGACAGCTTCTATCCCCTGTTATAACACTAAGAAGTGTTTCCCTTATTAGATAAGATGAAATCTTGACCTCACAAGCTATCTTGTTATGATCTTCCACCTTACTGTCTCCCAACAATGCACTTTATCTATACTATCACATATAATTTTACACTTTTTCATTGTTTTATCTTATACTATGTCAATGCACTGTTGTAATGAATTGTTCTGTATGCAAGACAAGTTTTTCACTGTACCTCAGTACACGTCACAATAATAAACCAAATTTCCAAGAAACAAAGCAAGTTAAAAGAAATACTGCAATGGAAAACCTAAGGAAGACAGTCTCTGTAGCTATTTTAATTTCATTAAATATACCAATGTGATTGTTGGGCCTGCCCTTGGTCATGAGAATCTTTTTAAAGATTGTTCTGTTTGATTGAAAGAAGTGCAGAACTGTATTTCAATATCTTGCACAAGTTTTGAAATGTTTGTGAAATTTATTAAGTTAGTACGGGGTGCCTTATGGAGTGCTTAATGGCTATAATCCTTTACTCGCCGCAGTTTAGAAGAATGGGGGAAGGGTTCTTATTGAAAGGCCTAGACAGAGTGGATGTGGAGAGAATGTTTTCTATAATGGGGGAGTCTAGGACCAGAGGCCGCAGCCTCAGAATAGAAGGATGCCCATTTAGAACAGAGATGAGGAGTAATTTCTTTAGCCAGAGGATAGTGAATCTGTTGAATTCATCACCAAAGATCGCTGTGGAGGCCAAGTAATGAGGTGCATTTAAAGCAAAATTTATAGGTCCTTGGTTAGTCAGGGCATCAAAGGTTACAGGGAGAAGGCAGGAAGGAGAATGGGGTTGAAAGGGATAATAAATCAGCCATAATGGAATGGCAGAGCAGATACAATAGGTCAAATGGCATAATTCTGCTCCTGCATCTTGTGGTCTTATGATCTTTAACTAAATTTCACAGCTCTTCTATGACCAAACCAGTAGTTCTTAAAAGTGGCCTCTAAAAGCTATGAGAGAAAAAATGTGCAAATTCTCTTTTTAAAAACAAATTTTTGTTTGAAACCAGAGATGAATGGGAGTAACTCTGTGAAATGAAACAGCTGAGGATTCCTGCGAGGCCATGTTTGTGCCTTTTCTTCTTTCAGTGCAGATCCCCCATCTAGGGTGGCAATAGGCACCAATAACTCAACCAAAATGTTAAGTAAGGTTGAAGGTTTGTTTTTTGTGGATTTTCCCTTCATCCTCACTGTTTGGGTATTGTTTAAGGATCTTTAACGTGTTAGCCTTCTCTGCACTGTCTGTTTCTGGCTCATGTTCTACAGTAGGTTTCATTGTTCTGAAGCTGACATTCAATTAAAAACGAGTCCAATCATGTATTTAGCAGACTGCATGACCCTTATATCTTCTAATTGCATCAACGGGCATCCTTAGCTGTTAAAGTTTGGAAAAGAATTTGAGAAGCCTGAATCGTTGTCTTATTCTTCCTCACTTTATTAGCTTTGTCTGACAGAGCTATCTTATAATATACCACATTTTATTTAATATGAATTTTAAATGGTTAGCTGGGTTGAATGCTCTTATTCCACTTTTCTTTACATTTCGGTAACTGAACAATTGTGTGAAAGGCAACTTCATTTATCTGCTGACTTTGCAAACATTCCTTCACACCTGACATCCACAGCAAGGCAGAGGCTAGCTGATGATTGACACTACCTTCTGCTGTGGCTGGTTGTTCATGTGACATTCTCCATATGCTTGTATTTATGTTTGGAATATAAACATCTTTCATAGGGTTGAATGCCTTGTTAGCTTTAGTAGACAAACTCACTCAGATAAAGAATAGCAGCAGGTTATTTTTCACTTGTCCTTTGGTTCTTCCTCCAATCCTCAAAGACGTATATATGTATGTAGAATTTCAGTAGATGATCAATTTATGCAGTGGGAGTGGAGATGCAAATCTACAGCAGATTTCGTGAAGTTTAATTACAATGACAGAAGACTTTGATTATGTTCAAGTAGACTAAGACATGTACTAGTATAAAATGCAAGTCCACGGAATAGTTCCTAAAATGCACACAAGAAAATTTTGTTCATTGGTATGTAATGTACAAGGTGCATTGATGGCTTTGAGCCTGTACTCTCTAGTGTTTAGGGGTATTGGGGGGGGGGAGCGGGGAGTCTTGTTGAAACCAATCGGACGTTGAAAAGTC